>NW_006921721.1:829938-857105 GCF_000298275.1 Orycteropus afer afer
TTAATCCCCTTTCTCCTGCTCTTCTGGCCTGCTGCTTTGGGCATCCCTGAGTTGTCCCTGGGGCTGACTGCTCCTCTGTCTGGGTTCCTGGCTTTTATCCCCTTTCTCCTGCTCTTCCGGCCTGCTACTCTGGGTGGGCCTGAGTTTCCTCTCCTCACCTAATCCCTTCGGAGCTATTTAGGTGCTTCACCATAGCTTTGGTCAATTGACATAATATAGTCCACAAAAACAATGTTGTATATTTTAATTTGGTGAGTAGTCACTGGGGTCTTAAAAGCTTTAAAGCAGTGCAAAAATTATTCTCTCCTTGTCCAGAGCAAAGAAGAGTAAAGAAAATCAAAGATGCGTGGAAACAATTAGTCCAGGGGAACATCTGCCTCCACATCAGTGAGACCAGAACTAGATGGTGCCTGGCTACCACTGCCAACCACTCTAAAAGGGGTCACAGTAGGAGATCCTGGATAGAGTGGGAGAAAAATATGGGACCAACTTCAAAATAATAAAAAATTGGCTTTCTGGTCTGACAGATACTAGTAGAACCCCCAAGACTATGGCCCTTATCTTCAATCTCACTAATTTTGTCTTCCAGTAATTCAATTCTATTACTTTGCCCATTCAATGTGTTACCTATTTCTGAGAATTTAGTATTAATTTTCTGAATTTCTATCTCTAGGTTTTGTATCATTTCTAATTTTTCATTTATTTTGTCATTTTGTTCCTGTATTTTCTTCCGAAATTGTTCTAGGGTTTTCTCTGTGTTTTCCTCAATTTTGTCAATGTTTTCCTTGATCTGTCTCTCAATCCATTGAAGGCACCAAATAGAATTATTTTGAATTCCTTATCAGGGAGTTCCAATGCTGCTTATTCCTCAGGGTTGTGTTTTGGGTCTGTATCCTGGTCCCTTGTTTCTCCTGCTTTATCTTGCTTCTTTATGTGGACTGTGATGGTCTATTGTCTCTGAAACATTGTGAAGTTTCTGTATTTATATTTAATTGATGATTGTATGTTGGAGTGATTTAGTTTTCTTTGTTTTGTTTTGATGTATCTGAGTAAGCAGGATACTGTCTGTGCTCCTCTATTTGCTAGTAGGCAGCACTTATGCATTCACCAATTGTCTCTTTCCAGTCATCAGCATCCCATATGTCCATGCTGTCTTTGGCAAGTGGAGCTTATTCTTAGGTCCCTGGAATCCAAATGAGAATGGTGTTACTTTAAATATCCAAAATGGCCACCACTTGTAAGCATTAAAAATGACTGTGTCCTCCGGACAGCCAAAAGTCCACAGCTCTGTTTGTCTCCCTCTTTGCTGGTTGCCTTTTCAGTCATCAGCTACCCATGCAGTAGTCTATGCAGCCCTTGGTGAACAGGGCTGATTTTTAGGTTAGTTCTCAGATCCTAACACCACCAAGAGTACCAAGGTCTGCTAAAAGGACCAACAAATCTGTCCTCAAGGAAGTGCAGCCAGAATGCTCCTTGGAAGCAAGAATGGTCAGACTTCATTTCACCTACTTTGGTCAGGTTGTCAGAAGGAACCAATCCCTGGAGAAAGATATTATGCTTGGTAAAGTGGAGGGTCAATGAAGAAGGGGAATGCCCTCAATGAGATTGATAGACACAGTGGCTGCAATGATGGGCTCAGGTATTGCAAGGATCGTGGGGTTGGCACAGG
Organism: Orycteropus afer afer; assembly: GCF_000298275.1. Lineage (NCBI taxonomy): Eukaryota > Metazoa > Chordata > Mammalia > Tubulidentata > Orycteropodidae > Orycteropus > Orycteropus afer. Next base: position 831,608 of record NW_006921721.1, read on the forward strand.
ACCGGGCAGTGTTTCGTTCTGCTGTGCATAGGGTTACTATGAGTCAGAGATGACTTGATGGCACCTAACAACAACAACAACAACAACACTTGGAAATATTTTGGCTGTTCTTGCCATCAGGACAGCTGACAGTCTGCAGATTCATTTGTGTCCTTACTCTTTTCATTCAGGTTCTTCTAGTAGCTGGTGTCCGATCCACTTGTGTATCCTTCCTTTCAAAGCTCAGGGCTCCAAGATTATCTTCTGTATCTGTGTCAATTGTTTTCTTTTTTCTTTGTTTAAGAGGGTCTGTGTACCTTGTTTGCCTATTCTGCCATCTTACTGGAAGTCAAGACTATGGCACTTAATCACCCTTCCAGCCTGGAGCTGAACTCACTCCCATGGCTCAACTTCCAGCCAAATAATAGAGAGGTGTATGAGGTGAATAATAACACTGGGGAGGTACACACTCCTTGGAACAAACAACCATATGAGTTCAAAAGGACAAAATTTACCCAGGGATAATGCTCAGAAGGCAGAAATGCATAAGAAAGAAGGACAGAAAAAGATGGTGGCTACAGGAGAATGTGGGAGGAGTGCTGTTACATTGTGGAGATTGCAGTCAATGATACAACACAAAATGTATATAAACTGTTAAATGGAAAGCCAATTTGCTCTGTAAACTTTCACCCAAATTACAATAAAAAGTTAAAAAGAAATGCTATGGAACACAGCTATACTCTGACACACGTGGAATCACCATGACTCAGCGTCAACTCAACAAAAGCTGGTTGTATCTGTCTGTCTGTCTATCTATCTATCTATCTATCTATCTATCTATATCAAGGTTGATATCATGGGAAAACCAAACTCAGCAGGACTTCATTATACTTATTTCAGGATATCTAAACCCTAAAATTATTTGTAATTTTAATTTCAAATGGGAAATGGGTATAGTACAGGAGGTCCTTGACTTATGATGGGGTTCTGTTTTGACAACTCTGTCATAATTTGGTATAAATCATAGCACTGAACATTTGCAAGTGAACATCTGAGAATAACATCAAATTACACACTGCAACATTATATGTAGTATATATTACTAACAATAAGATGTACCAGTAGACAACCAACCAAACAAAAAAAGTTGATGTTAAGTGTGGCTCACTGTAACTTGAATATGTTGTAAGTTGGGGACTACTTGCAGTCTTTTCAATGTTCAGGGTCTCTGAAGCCCATGATTGTCAATATGGGAATCTCCCTTTAGTCTAGATGCCAGAGTTTTGCCTATCACCCCTTCCAGTGCATTCTCACTTTGTCTTTGTTTTCCGTGTTGGTGAAGCACCTAAATAGTTCAAGCCCAGCCTCCTGTGCATCATGACAGTGAGTGACACAAGAAAGGATGATGCCAGACCTGAGAAGCCTTGAGAAGGGAATGCTCATTTCCAATGCACACATGAAGCCCTAGGGTGAGGTGGGGGTGGGGGTATCCTCAAATCATATCCAGTTTGTCCACCACAGAGTAAATGACCACAGTCTCTTATGGACATTTAGAAGACCCAATGTTCATTGCACATTTAGAAGCCAACATTATACCTACTTTCCAAGCAACTTTTGGCAAAACTGAAGTTGGGAGAGCTTTATCTGTGGCAGTCCCCCACTTCCCCTTGCTGATCTTATCTTTGAGAATGTTCTACAGGCTCCTCTTTCTCAGAATCCCCTATTTAAAGCATGTTACCTTGTCCTGAGATGCTCTGGTGGTACAAAGGTTAAGGCATTCGGCTGCTAATCAGAAGGTTGGAGTTTTGAACCCACCAGAAAGCTGAGGCAGTCTGCTTCTGTAAAGATTTATAACCTTGGAAACCCTATAGGGCAGTTCTACTCTATCCTATAGGGTCACTGTGAGTTGGAATCAACTTGATGGCAGTGGTGGTGGGTGTCCCTTCCCTTTTTCTAGAAAGCCCAGTAAACAAATACACACTAAGGCCCTAGAAACTTCCTGAGTTATTTCTTCTAACAGCATTTGCATTTGTAAAAATTAAATGAAGAAAGCAATATTTAACAGAGAAGAATAAATTTTGCATGAAAATATTTCAGGAAGGAGAAACTTTGGATAAGATGATCCTCCTCAGGTCTCTCATAGCCCCTCTGTAACAGTCCTGCTTAGATATTTAGGCCTATGTGAGTGAGTAGGGGGCTCAGTGAATCACAGGAACCCATGGAGAAGGTGGGTACTGGAGGGAGCTTACTGAGTCACATACTTGGTCTAGGCATGCAGAGGGTGGTGGAGAAAATATATGACAGTAACTGTATCAAGTTCCTGTATCACTAAATCATGTTTTCTAAGCATAGCACAGCCATCACTCCCCACCTCACCCCTTAATATTCAGTGATCTGAAGACTCTGACAAGGTTCCAGATGCTCTCTCACAATGGACCTTCAGATGTCCTCATCATAGTGCTTGCAATTAATTGCATGTGATGATTTCAAGCCTTTGATTTTGGACATTTTAAGTAGGAACAAGCTACTCCTGGAAACAGAAAAAAGAAAGGGATCAGACAAGGCTCTTAAAAAAAAGCATGCAGACTTGTTGAGTTTTTATTTTTGTCTAGTTAATGTCTTGCTTGTATAAACAAGCAAGACACTTGTATAAACCAGTGGCCACTGAATTGACTCTGACTCATGGTGACCTTGTATGTGTCAGAGTAGGGTATTCAATGGCTGATGCTTTTGGAAGCAGATAGCCAGTCCTTTCTTCTGAGGTGCCTCTGGGTGAACTTGAACCATCAACCATTTGGTTAGCGGCCAAGTGTATTAATCATTTGCACTCTGTAGGGACTCCTAGGTATCAAATAAAACCTTCTTGGAAGAATGAAGGCATGGTAGAAATAGTTTCCATGTGATTAATTTTATGGCTGTAGTTGGTTTTGCTGACTCTGTGTGAGTGGATATCTTGAAGGAAAACCCAGGAAATCTGGATTCCAGAACCAATTTTGTCACCTGTTATTCCTGTGACATTGGCTTAGGCACTTTGATTTCTCTGGTGCTCATGTCCTACTTGTAAAATGGAGACAAATTTCACAGCATTGTTTGGATGAAATGAGATAATGGGCATGAAAGTGATTGAAGATTCTAACATGCTCTGCAAATGTAAAGTACAATCATTCTGAAAGCACTTGGCTTTGTAGAGGACTGTGTGAATTAAAGTGTATCGATCAAGACATGAGCCTCATTAGGTAGAAACTGAAAGTAAAACTCATTCGTTTAAGATGTGGAAATAAAATCAGCATCTTGAGTAACACTATTTTCAAGATGTAGTATTTTAATGTCAAGGAAGAAATTTGTTAAAACAAAACACCGGGAAACCAAAAACCTCAGATATTAAAAATGTTCCACATTGATGTCTGACTAAATCATGAAGTCCAACATTTCTGCAGGTCTCCCTAAGCAATTGATACCAGATTTGAAACCCATCAACATCTGTGAACAAATACTGCGTTCCTGCCATATGCCAGACACTGTTAGGTGCTGGGTGGGTATCGGGCCATGTCTCCTACTACAGTTTTAGCTCAATTGCTGGTTTAATTGACCAGTGGCTGCCAGCCTTTCCAAGTGTCTATATATCCTACCAGAACAGTTTCTTTCTTCTGGCAAATGCTGTAAGAGTTAATTGATATGATAAATATCTTTTGATGTGTTAACAACTCTCATGAATATAGGATAACTGTACGTATTGTTTTATCTCCAATCCTGGTTTTAAGCATGGTTATTAATAGCCATTAAATATAAGCTTAATATTAACTAGATGAATAAATATTAGTTACTATCTTCCCTTTAAAATAAAAAATAACCTTAGTACCTTGTTATGGTATAGAAAACTATGTTAACCCCTTATTAGACTGGCTAAAATGAACATTTTAATGTTTAAAATAAATGTTTTTTGTGGCTTATAAAGTTTAGTTTCTCTGTGGCATATTAAGATTTATTTAAATGTTGATTTTAAGTTTGGTGAAAATTGCAAAATATCTGGCACTTTTTGATTATGTTTATTTGTTTCCCCAAAATAATGCTAAAGCTTTACCCATCATGGTGAAAGCTGAGGCAAATGACCACTTCTTTTTTAAAATAATATACTCATTCACAGAAATTTTCTTTATTATACCATGTAAGTGCTATAGTCTGGGAACAGGTAGTGATAAAACTCCTCAAATACACTGCAAAAACAGGGTGAGCCAAGCTGCTAATAATGATATTTGTGTATTCTATACATCTACTGCTTCTGTGCTTAAAAAAAACAAAATAGGAAAATGTTACTCATCTCGCTAGAAAAACAAGGTAGTGATTACTACTTGGGGACTTTGTGATATTTTGTCTGGGTACCGTCTGTCAAAAGGCAATTTATCTAAAGCTGGAAAAGGGTATGGTTTGGCTGACTAAACTGTGGAGTGATACCAGTGATATGTAATGAAAAAAATGCTTAGGGGAATTTTCGGGGCGCTGAAGTCAAGTGTACAGTACTGTGTAGGTGTGAAGAGCAGATTTTTCTCTCTGCCTCTTTTTTTTTTGGCACAGTTTTCAAAACTGAAATTTGCTGACATTTTATACCACCTGCTGGACTTTTACATCACATGGTCACTTGTTAATATGCTTGGTGGTAGAGTGCAAACTTGGCTTGTGTACACTTGAGATGTTTCTTTCCGGTGTGCCGCCCCTCTTTTTAAATCATGCTAGACATTTTTGTTTTGGAATCCAGGGCTCTCTAATCTGAGAGCAACTTGGGTGAGAACTCCAGAAGTGACTTACAGATGCTGCCTGAGACGTTTGAAGGATAATTCAGAAAAGCAATCTCCAGGTCCTCATCTCCGTATTTCCTTTCTAACCAGCTTGCCATGATTCTTAAATTCTGACGTGAGGGGATTTCTTCTTGGTCAGCACTGGGATTTGGAAGTCCCTAGAGTATTTTCTCATAGCAACTCATAGTGACCCAGAGTAGAACTACCCCCATAGAGTTTCTTAGGCTATAATCTGTACGGGAGCAGATCACCAGATCTTTTCTCCCACAGAGTGGCTGTTGGGTTCGAGCTGCCTTGGTTAACATTTGGGGTGTTTAACCATTGCATCACCAGAGCTCCTTATGAAAGGGCACACAACAACAGGATATTTTATTTGAGCAACCTCTACAAGTTATTTAACCTCATTTTCTTTTTCTTTATATGTAAAATGAAGAGACTGATACTTACCCTACTAGCATTTTTCTGGAGATCAAATGAGACAGTGCATGTCAGATGCTTTACAGAACACTCAATCGTGGTAGTTATTATCATTATTACTCTTTTTCTTTTTGTTAGGAGGAGGAAGGATAAGCAATTAACATAGTGGAAATTTGTTTTCTGTCTAACTACTCCTTGGGAGATTACAGAGTTGATGCTGAAAAGAGAAGGGTATATATAATGTTCATTGGAGTCCCAGAGTGGCAGAAACAGTTAAGAGCTTAGCTAAGAATTGAAAGGTTGGTGGTTCAAATCCTGCCTCAGAAGCAAGGCCTGACAATCTTCTGAAAAAAATTAGTCATTGACAACCCTACAAAACACAGTTCTACTCTGACACATGTGGGGTCATCAGGAGTAGAAATTCACTTAAGGGCAACTGGTTTAGTTTTTTCAGTTTGTAGAGTTAGTGCCGAAGAGGCAGCTCAGCAAGAGAAACCTGTATGTTCCCAAATGAGATGAAGAAAGAGGATGTGGGAGGGTACTGCATAGTAATATGTTTCATTTTCAAGATACTTTAAGTTTTCAAAGGACTGAACCAATTGCTGATTTATTTTTTATAATATATGGATGAAGTTGGCAGGATGAGTATCTCTTTTCTACAGGTGAGGAAGCCAGAGTATATGTCATGTTGTCACATGACAACAGGTTGCCTATTACCATACAAGTTAGTGGTAGAACTGGGATTATGACCAATCTCTCAGACTCTGAACACAGCACACTTTCTATTGTGTAACATCCTAAGTGTCAAATTATCTAGTTTATAGGTTTGTGTTCAGACCTTTCCAGTAATATATCTAACAGTGTTTCACTGCTATTCATAAAGTTTTCACTGCCCAATTCTTTGAGAAGTGGATGGCTCCTTCTTTCTTCCAAGACTGTCTTAGTTTGGAAGCTCCACTGAAGCCTGTTCACCATGAATGACCCTGCTGGTATTTGAAACACTGATGGCATAGCCTCTAGCATCATAGCAACATGTAAGCCACCACAATATGACAAACTGACAGGCAAGAGACGTTTCGGACCTTGGGTTCCCTTTTTCTGAGCCCGTTATTGGCATCCTGCAACATAGCTGCCATGTTTTAGACTCAAGATCTAAAGGACTAGTTGCAGCAAGGATGGCCGTAGTTATAGTACCAGGCTCAGATGGGTTTTACTTTAGGGCCATGATGAGGCATCTTCCTGATCCTGGCCAGGCAGGTCAGACTCCAGCTTAGAGTCCTTTCTAATGTGATCTCTACACTGCATTTTAATGGCTACACTGAAAGCAATGAAAAGGAGATGCCAGAGATATTGAGCAATACCATGAAAGTGTGATGCCTTTCTGTCATCTTCCCTCTTCTTTCCCTCCTGTTTACCTTTTATTGATTCAAAACAATACCAGAAGATCAGAGAATTCATAGATGTTAAAGCTTTGAGTTATGATTTTAACTATACAGTCTTTGGGGGTGTTGAGTTTCCTAATGTTACATAGTTGCAAAATTTAATTTTAGGTAGAAAAGGGTTAACTGAGGTGCAATGACATTCCCTAAACATCAGTATGTGAACTGTCTAACCATGTGCAAAAAACAATGCACATTGTTTGGCCAGAAATAAGGACTTGGACCATTTCTTTATGCATAAAGAATTCTCTAGTAGGCATATTTGGATTCATGTTAGTCATCATAGGTTAATGTGGAGTATTTGTAATTTATTGATTGATTATTTTTTTTCTCTACCTTTTTATATAAAGAAATTTAGAGTGGTTTGAATAAGAACACAGATACACTAAGACCAAAATAGATGAACTCAAGATAAAAAGTAGAAAGGAGAAAGGCAGGAGCAGATGAGAGAACAGCAGTGAAGACTCAGCTGAAGGTAATCAGCTGAGTGCGCTTCCTTGAAGCCTGAGGAAAGATGGTTCCAGAACAAGTTGGATAACTCTCTTTGTCTTATTCAGTAGAATGCCTATTTCATTTATCCACTGATTTACTCCTTTATTCCTTAATTAGTTCATTTCAATGAAACTTATTTGATCTTTCTTGTATTACCAAACACTATGCTGAGCATCAGAAATTCAGCAGTGGATATGATACAGCGGTCCTTACCCTCACAAAGTATATAGTTTTCTTGGGAAGACATGTAGAAAATCATTACTGTATGGTAAGTTCTACAAGAAGTGCAGAGAGCTATGGGAGCATATAATAGGTACACCTAACCCAGAATGAAGATTAGGGAAGTTTCTCTTACACATATCTATATATGTTGTATAGTACCCAGTGAAACAGGAGCTCTGGTAGCATAGTGCCTAAGGCACACTTGACTGTTAACCAGAAGGCTGGCAGTTCAAACCCACCAGCCACTCCTCGGAAGGAAGGTTGGGCAATCTACTTCTATAGTGATACTGCCCCGGAAACCCAAGGAGGGGTTGCTATGAGTCAAGTCTGACTCAATGGCAAATAACAACACCACCACCACCACCCAGTGAAACATCCTAAATAACTCCATCTGCCTAGTAACATAAAGAGATTGTTATGGGATTGTAAGCTTATTCTTCAAAAGGAGAATCCAATTTATTTGCATATGAATTTACAGTCAATCAATTAATTAAACCCAAGTCAGCATGGGGAGCTCTGGTGGTGTATTGTCTAAGGCATTTGACTGCAAACCAGAAGGCTGGCGGTTAAAACCCACCAGCCACTCCTTGGAAGGAAAAATGGGCAATCTATTTCCATAGAGATACCACCTCGGAAACCCAAGGAGGCAGCACTGAGTTTGGTATTTCGTTCTTTCTTTTTTTTAAGTTAGCATCATATCCTATACACATACTCTAATAGTCCTGATCTGGTCATTTATGGCTTGAAATAGGATCTACAATTTGCCTTTGTGTGTGTTCCTTAGCTGGTTACTTCCATCTTGGTTCTGGGTTCGTTCCTCTTCTGTCTCTTTAAACATGCTTTAATATTAGAACTTGGCATAATTGTGAAAACTCTGCATGTGTTAGTTTACCCCAGTCTTGAGTGATGAAATAGGATAAGCCATTAGTCAGAATATTAATAGTCCCAGGACTCTTTGGAAAATAACTCAAGTTTTTATGAATTTTGAAATGTAGAATGGGTTGATACAAAGCTTCTTGTTTTGAAAAATAATATTGTATGAGATATGTAAAATTATTTTACTGAATAACTCAAAGAGTTCTGGATTTTATAGCACAGAGAATTCCTCTAAGGTGGGGTCAGGGGTAGTGTAGTTAAGAATGTGGACTAAGGCCAAGTTCTGGTCCAGAAATCTCTCTAGGCATGTGAACTTGGGCAGGCTACATCACCGCCGTGTGGCTCCTTTACTCCATTTGTAACACAGAGATAGTAATAATACTAATCTTAAAGTATTGTTATGAACTCTTTATGAATGCACCTAAAGTACTTAGCCCAGTGCCTAGAATATTACAAATGTTCACTAAATGTTGCTTGTTGTAATAATAAGAGAGAAAAAGTCAGGATTTGAGAGTTAAGACAAAGTATTTTAATTAGCTACCATTTTTGAATTGGAATCTATAAAAAGCCCCATCTTTTTTTTTTTTAACCCTAACCCACTCTCCACCCCTCCCTTCCCAGTAACCCCCCATCCCCCTGCCCTGTGCCCCTTATAGTTTTGCACTCTTGTGTGTTCTGCATTTCCTCCATGAGAATGTTGCTCCTCTGGTGCCCTGTGGTCAATTGCTCCAAGGGATGCATCTCCATAGAGTATGTGGGTGCATCACCCTGGGTGGAGTGGTCTGCATGTACATCTTGTTTACTGTTAGGCTGAGAGCCAGCCCCTGGGAATGAGTTTTATTCCAGGCCTGAAGCATATCCCAGGGCCATAGTATTGCATAGTATTGGGGGAGGGGGTCTCACCAGACTATCTGACTAGTAATTCTGGTCGCTATTGTGTTTTTGGATTTTGTTCCACGTTTTTCCTCCCACTTTATCCAGGATCTCTGGTTTTGATCCCTTTCCTGAGTGGTTGGCATCAGTAGCTGGGCACCATCTAGTTCTTCTGGTCTCCAGGTCCATCATGTCCTAGGGCTGATTCCTTCCAAATTCTGTTAGTTTTTAGCACTCTTCTTTACTTCTGATGATAGGAGATCATTAGCTACATCTAAGATGGCTGCTTGAAAGCTTTTAAGACCCCAGTCGCTACTCACCGATGTCAGTTGTGGAACAAGATTTCAATGTATTTTGTTGTGCCAATTGAGTTTGGTGTCCCCCAATGCTATGGTCCTGAGTCAGTAGATCTGTAGACACATCTTTTAAGAGGAAGTAGTTCCAACAAGGAAAAATGGCCATAATTTTTAACCTAAAAAAATCCATGCAGTCAATATGAATGGTGGAGAAGGGTTAACATCTAATTAGTTCTCAGAATTCTTATTATAATTGAGTCAGAGAAGCCCAGGATTCTGGTGATTTTAGGGAGGAAATGGATTTACAGTGGTATAGAGAAGCAATAAGGGGGGCATTGGTAGTGCAGTGGTAGAGTTCTTGCCTTCTGTGCAGAACTGTGTTCATTCCCCAGCCAATGCATCTCATATGCAGCCACCACCTGTCTGTCAGTGGTAGCTTGCATGTTGCTATGATGCTGAACAGGTTTCAGTGTCACTTCCTGACTAAGACGGATGACGAAGAAAGGTCTGGTGATCTACTTCTGAAAATCAGCCAATGAAAACTTTATAGATCACAAGAGTTCAATATGCTTGAGATCATAGGGATGGTTCAGGACTGAGAAGCACTTGGTTCCATTGTGCATGGGGTTGCTGTGAGTTAGTGCTAAATTGAAGACAGCTAACCACAAGAGAGAGGCAGTGTGCAGGGTAGTTAAGAGCACAGACTTCAGAGCCAGCCTGAATTCCATCTTGCTAGAATTGTGTAAGCTTGAGCAAATTACCTAATCTTTCTGAAGTACAGCTTCCTCACTGGTGAAAAGAGGGTACTAAGACTATCTACCTCATCAGGTTATTTTGAGGATTAAATGAAATAATAGAGCTGAGAAGAACCTTGGAGATTGTCCACCTCAGGTAGCTATCATTATCCATTCTCTTTCAGCACTTCACCCATTCCCCTCCTTGCCTCCACACCAGAGGCCATAGCCCTCCCCCTAACTTCTCAGCACACTTCTGAATCCTGATTGAGTCATTCCTCCAGACCTTTCTGTTTTCCCTTTGAATTTCTGCCCAGCTCACTTTCTGATCTCTTGGTTTCTTCTCTTGACTTTCCCTTCTTGGTTTATCCTATTCAGATGTGGTAATGCATTATGGAATGTATGCCTTAGTCCTGCTGTGGTTCCTTGTAAGTGTAGTTTCTGTGAGCTTCCCTTGACTCCTTGCATGAGGGCTATTTCCAGAGAGTTTATTTGTGTAGAGAACAGTCCAGGCCCTAGGATTGCTGGTCACTACTTTCTTCCAAGACCTTTTCCCCTTGGGGAGTGTGATCTGATAAACAGCTTAAAGAAATCCACATTAATAGTGCTAAGCTATCAGTGGTAGGATTCTTATCTTCCATGCAGGAGAACCAAAACCCAAACCCACTACCAGCTAGTGGTCATTATGAGTCATTATTTTGACTCATAGTGATCATTATTTTGACTCATAATGACCCTATGGTTTCCAAGCATGTAGTCTTTATGGGAGCACATTACCACATATTTTTCCTGTAGAGCAGTTTGTGGGCTTGAACCACTGACTTTTGGTCAGTAGCTGAGTATTTAACAACTGTACCACCAGGGCTCCTTCCATGCAGGAGATTCTGGTTTAATTCCTGGTCAGTACCCCTCATGTACAGCCTTCACCTGTCTGTCAGTGGAGGCTTGCATATTGCAATGATGCTGAACAGGTTTCAGTGGACTAAGACAGACTAGGAAGAAAGGCCTGGTGATCTACTTCCTAAAACCAGACCATGAAAACCCTATGTATCACAGTGGTCTGACCCCCTAACAATCATGGGGATGATGCAGGACCAAGCACTATTTGGTTCTGTTGTGCACAGGGTTGCCATGAGTTGGGGGCCAACTTGACAGCAGCTAAGGACAACAACAAGATAGGCTCTGTGGAAAGAGAACTCCGTTGTCATGGTCCTTGACCTTTAAGGGTGGGAAGCATGTAAACCCTTATGAGCATTTGTGGTAATATGTGAAACTTTTTATTTTTAAAAATAACCTTTATTTTATTATTGTTATTAAAAATAATATTGTTGTATTGTATTTTCAGTGGAAATGTACACAGCAAAAGAGGTTCTTATTAAACAATTTCTGCAAATACTGTTCAGTGTCATTGGTTATGTTCTTCACCTTGTATCAACACTCTCAATATTTCTCTTCTAGTTGTTCTTCCCTTTAAGCTACTCTCACAGTGCTCCAACCTTCTCATCTATGCTTTAAGTATTTGTTCACTATTTGGTCTCATATATACATGCATATATATTTTAAAGCACAGTACCTGTGATAGTTGGAACTGTGTGTCAACTTGGCTGGACCACAATTCTGTGTGGTTTAAGCAATTGTGATGTGGGTTGTTCCCATGATGGGATCCTGAGATGTGGAATGGGGACATATGGGCAGATAGTCAGGAAGATCAGGATGTGGAGCCTGTAAATTCTGTTGAATCCCTCCCATCTGAAAGGATTACTGTAAAACCATCACCCCTCCACCTCAGTTTGAAGGGATTAACCCAACTGTTCCTGCTGGGTCATTGCCTGAGGCAGAGGCCATGGAAGACATTGCTGAATGTTCTCAGGAACTTACCCAACCACCCATTGTTGCTAGACCTATAACTAAAGTTAAGTCCAAGTGAGCCCCAAAAGGTAAAATAGATAGTGTGACTGAGGAGGTGATATGCTACACTCAAAAAGACCTACTTGATTTTCCTAACATGTACAGACAGAAACCTGGAGAATACATATGGAAATGGCTACTGAGGGTGTGGGATAATGGTACAAGTAATGTAACATTGGATCAGTCTGAGTTTATTGATTCAGGCCCACTAAGTACGGATTCTTCATTCAATGTTTCAACTCGAGAGGTTAGGAAAGGATCTAATAGTTTATTTGGCTGGCTTACTGAAGGATGGATTATGGAGTGGCCTACCTTAAGTCAGGTTGAAGTACCAGACCTGCCTTGGTATAATGTAGAAGAAGGTGTCTGGAGGCTTATGGAAATTGGCCTGTTAGAATGGATTTATCAGATTAGAACCCTAAAGCCAGAAATAGAGAGTCCAGAAGACACACCTTTCACCAGTATGGTGAGGAATATATTTGTGAAGGGAGTTTCCTTAGAGGTGTGCCTGCTTCCAGTATATTTATGTGGCTAAGACACTTACCTGCTAACCAGACGGCTGGCGGTTCAAACCCACCAGCCACTCCTCAGAAGGAAGGTTGGGCAATCCTACTTCCGTAGTGATACTGCCTCGGAAACCCAAGGAGGGGTCGCTATGAGTCGGGGCCGACTCGACGGCACATAACAACAACAACAACAAGGAAAAGAGACACTCTTCTGTGGATGGGGATTCTGTTGTGCTGTCCATGAGCAAACAATCCACCATTTGGCCTGGAGATCTTGGATTCGTCATTTGTTGGAGTCAAGAGCCAGTATACTGCCTGCCTACTTTGAGCTCGTCAGCCCCTGCAGCTGTGTGAGTTGGGAAAAACCTCCAGCTTGATGTTTGATGCAAGAACTTGGGACTTGCCAGCTTCTATAAGTGTGTGAACCATTTTCCTAAGATAAATTTCTTTTCTCTCTCTCTCTCTCTCTCTCTAAGCTTTACTGGTTTTGCTTCTCTAGAGAACCCAGTCTAACACAGTATCCAAGGATGATATTCATTACTTTATGAGCTACCCTGCTAGTTAGCTAAAAGGTGATTTGAAGGGATAGTTTTGGTTGAAGGTTTAAAAAATATCTCTGGGAAATAGTCCTGGGGATTCTTCCCATCTCAGTGGGTCCAATAAAATTTGAACTTCTGTTCTACAGTTTTCTCCCACTATCAGGATCCTTGTATTGTGGTCCTGATTAGAATGTGGTAGATGGGCACCCTCTAATTCTTTTGGTGTCAGGGGAGAGGAGGCCATGGTTCATGTAGACAATTAGTCTTGCAGACTAGTATTGGGTTACCTTCTTTCTCTTTTGCTCCAGATGAATAGAGGCCAATAGTTGCATCTTAAATAGCCACTCATAAACCTTTCAGACCTCAGATGCTACTCACCAGACCATGATGTAGATCACACATTTTATGAACTATATTATTCCAATTGACTGAGTTGTCCCATGAGACTAGGACTCTAAGTCTTCAAAACAAGAAAACCAGTACTATGAGGTGATTAATTATGTCTAAGATGTATCATCTTATGTATGAAGCATGTATGAAGCTTATGTACAAAGATAATGAACTAAGATCATGCAACAAGGATCATGCATGATGGAATTCAGGCTGGCTCTGAAGTCTATGCTCTTAACTACCCAGCACATTGCCTCTCTCTTGTTGTTAACTGTCTTCAATTTAGCACTAACTTACAGCAACCCCACGTACAATGGAACCAAATGCTTCCCGGTCCTGAACCATACCTATGATCTCAAGCATGGTCTTATGTATGAAGCATGAGTCTCGGAAAATTGGAAGTTGTCAAAAATGAAATGGAACACATAAAGATTGATATCCTAGGCATTAGTGAGCTGAAAAGGACTAGTTTTGGCCATTTTTAATCAGACAACCATATGATCTACTGTGACAGGAATAACAATTTGAAGAGGAATGGTGTATCATTCATCATCACAAAGGATGTTTCAAGATCTGTCCTGAAGTACAATGCTGTCAGTGATAGGATAATATCCATACACCTACAAGGAAGACAAGTTAATACGACTATTATTCAAATTTATGCACCAACTACCAAAGCCAAAGATGAGGATATTGAAGATTTTTATCAGCTTCTGCAGTCTGAAATTGACTGAACATGCAACACTGGCAACTAGAATCCAAAAGTTGGAAATGAAGAATCACCAGTAGTTGGAAAATTTGGCGTTGGTGACAGAAATGATGCTGGAAATCACATGATAGAATTTTGTAAGACCAAAGACTTATTCACTGAAAATACCTTTTTTCAACAACACAAACAGTGACTATACACGTGGACTTTGCCAGATGGAATACACAGGAATCAGGTTGACTACATCTGTGGTAAGAGGTGATGGAAAAGCTCAGCCAAAACCAGGCCAGGAGCTGATTGTGGAACAGACCATCAATTGCTTATGTGCATGTTCAACTTGAAGTTAAGGGCAGTTAAAACAAGTCCATGAGAGCCAAAATATGATCTTGAATATATCCTTCCTGAATTTAGAGACCATCTAAAGAATAGATTTGATGCATTGAACACCAATGACCAAAAACCAGAACAATTGTGGGATGATATCAAGAACATCATCCATGAAGAAAGCAAGAGGTCACTAAAAAGATGAGAAAAGAAGAGAAGACCAAAATGGATGACAGAAGAGACTCTGAAACTTGCCCTTGAGTGGAGAGTAGCTAAAGCAAATGGAACAAGTGACAATATAAAAGAGCTGAATAGAAGATTTTGAAGAGCAGCTCGAGCAGACAAAGCCAATTACTAAAATGAAATGTGCAAAGACTTGGAGTTAGAAAACCAAAAGGGAAGAACACACTCGGCATTTCTCAAGCTGAAAGAACTGAGGAAAAAGTGAAGCCTTGAATTTCAATATTGAAAGATTCTATGGGCAAAATATTGAATGATGCAGGAAACATCAAAAGAAGATAGAAGGAATACATAGAGTCACTGTACCAAAAAGAACTGGTATATCTTCATCCATTTCAAGAGGTGGCATATGATCAAGAACCAATGGTACTGAAGGAAGAAGTTGAAGCTGCATGGAAGGAATTGGCAAAGAACAAGGCTCCAGGAATTGAAGGAATACCCACTGAGATGTTTCAATAAACAGATGCCCCACTGGAGGCACTCACTCAATTATGCCAAGAGATTTGGAAAGCAGCTACCTGGCCAACTGACTGGAAGAGATCCATAGTTGTACCCATTCCAAAGAAAAGTGATCCCACAGAATGTGGAAATTATCAAATAATGTCATTAATATCACACGCAAGTAAGATCTTACTGAAGATAATTCAAAAACAGTTGCAGCAGTATATTGACAGAGAGCTTCCAGAGGTGCAAGCTGGATTCAGAAAAGGATGTGAAACAAGGGATATCATAGCTGCTGATGGATGGATCCTGGCCCAAAGCAAAGAATACCAGAAAGATGTATGATTAGTTTCCATTTCAGTAAAGAATGCTATTGGAATCTTGATCAGGGTTGCATTTTATCTATAATTGCTTTGGGTAGTATTGATATTTTCACAATATTAAGTCTTCTAATCCATGAGCATGGAATGTCCTTCTATTTATGAAGGTTTATTTTAGTCACTAGAACTGTTTTATATGGCTGACCTTTGAACAACATGGGTTAGGGGTGCTGATCTCCCATACAGTTGAAAACCAATGCATAACTTTATTTTCTCCCATTATTTATTTATTTATTTTAAAATTGTGATTTAGGTGAAAGTTTACAGAGCAAATTAATTTTCTGTACATCAATGCTTGACATCACTGACAACACAGTATTGTTGTACATCCTATGCATAACTTTTGACTCACCCAGAATTTAACTACTAATGGCCTACTATTGACCAGAAGCCTTACTGATAACATAAGTAGTCGATTAACACAGTCCTTACTATACAGTTATTAGATTTTCATGTGACACTCATACATGCACAACCAACAGATAAGTTTATTAACTGGACAGCATGATGATTATTTACTATTTATTAAGTGGAAGTAGATCATTGTAAAGGTCTTCATCCTCATTTTCTTCTCATTGGATAGGCTGGGGAGGAGGAGAGAAAGGTGGCAGTGGAGGAAGAGTTGCAGGAGACAGAAAGAGAAGCAGGGAAGGCAGGCACACTTGGTGGAACTATGGATATGCATAGTCATTTCTGTCTGATGTTTTGATTTTTCATTTCTCTAAAAATGTTTCTACACAGTACCAATCCTTCCATCATTTGCTTTAGTTTCAGTATCCATATCACAGAAGAGTTCATGCTGTAAAAGAAATGAAAAGCAGTCTTGAATAATTAGAACCTTTCTGCCAGATTGTCTAATGTCAGTTTATTTTCTGGCACTGCTTCTCCTCCGTTTTCTTCTTCATTGTCTTGCACTGGTTCAAAAGCACCCATCTCCATAAAATCATCTTTTATTAATTCTTCTGGTGTGGTGTCTATTCGCTCTTGAATTTCTCCAAGATCAATATCTTGAAAAAAATCTGTGTGTAAATGAACCTGCACAGTTCAAATCTTGTTGTTCAAAGGCCATCGTTAGTTTTCATTGTGAAAATTTTTGTACATCCCTGCGAAAGTTTATTCCTAGGTATTTTATCTTTTGGGGGTCTATTGTAAATGATACTGTGTTCTTGATTTCCTTTTAGGATTTTTCCTTTTTAAGTGTAAAGGAGCTCAATTAGTTTTTGTGTGTTGATCTTGTATCCTACAGTGTTGCTAAATTCTTTGATTACATCTAGCAGCTTTCTTGTGGAGTCGTGATTTTCTACATACAGGGTTATGTCCTCTGTGAATGGAGATAGTTTTACTTCTTCCTTTCCAATCTCAATACCTTTATGTCTCTTTCTTGCCTTACTGTTCTGGGTAGGACTTCCAGTACAATATTGAAGAAGCCATGGTGACAGTGGGCATTCTTGACTCATTCCTGTTCTCAGGAGGAGGGCTGTCAGCCTCTCTGCATTGAGTATATTGTTGGCTGTTGGTTTTTCATATATACTTTTAATTATGTTGAGGAACTTCCCTTCTATTCATATTTTGCTGAGAGATTTTTTCTGGATTTTGTCAAATACTTTTTCAGCACCAGTTGAAATGATCAAATAGTTCTTCTCCTTTGTTTTATTTATGGAGTGGATCACATTGATTGATTTTCTAATGTTCAACCATTCATGCATTCTTAGTATGAATCACTTGGTCATGGTAGAATTTCATTGAGAATTTTTACATCAATGCTCATGAGGAATATTGATCTGTTATTTTCTTTTCTTATGATGTCTTTGCCTGGTGTCTTAGGTTGGGTTCTCTAGAAAAGCAAGCCCAGTGTGGATATATATATACACATATATGTTGTTGCTGTTATGTGCCATTGAGTTGGACCTGACACATAGTGACCCCTCCTTGGGTTTCTGAGATGATATCAGTATGGAAGTAGATTGACCAACCTTCCTTCTGAGGAGTGGCTGGTGGGTTTAAACCGCCAGCTTTCTGGTTAGCAGTCAGGTGCCTTACATACTATGCTACCAGAGCCTATATATATATATAGGCTCTGGTGGCATAGTGCTGGAGGTTCAAACTTACCAGCCACTCCTTGGAAGGAAGGTTGGGCAATCTGCTTCCATAGTGATACCACCTTGGAAACCCAAGGAGAGGTCGCTGTGAGTCAGATCAGACTTGAAGGCAGTGACTTTGGTTAGGTTATATATATATATATATATATATATATATATATATAGAGAGAGAGAGAGAGAGAGAGAGAGAGAGAGAGTTTTATCTCAAGGAAATGGCTCATATGGTTGTAGAGGCTGGCAATTTCCAAATCTGGGTCACACATCAGGCTGGAAGCTTCTACTGCTCATGTAGCTGTAGGGGGTGATGAACCCAAGTTTGGCTGTGAAGGCAACAATCCCAAAATCAGCAGACAATGCAGCAGGCCACTGGTTCAAGTCCAAAGAACCAGAGGTCAGATGATGGTGAGCCAGATGCAGGATCCAGATTCAGCAGAAAGCCAGAGAGGTTTGTTAGAATGTCCATATATATTGGAAGCAGGATACACTCCTGAGGAAACTCCCTTTCAACTCAGGGGCTGCTCATAGCAGATCTCATCCATGGAGGTGATTACATTATAGCGGATCTTGTAATGGGGGCTGACTGCCAAATCACTGAGAATCATGGCCCAGCCAAGTTGACTCACAACCTTAACCATCACACCAGGCTTTGGTGTTTGGGTGATGCTGGCTTCAAAGAAGAGTTACGGAATATTCCTTCCTCTTCTTTGTTTTAGAAGAGTTTGAGTAGGATTAGTGTTAAGTCTTTTTTGAATTTTTGGTCAAAGTCCCCAGGGAAGCCATTTGGGCCAGGCCTTTTTTTTTTTTTTCCTGTGTTGGGAGTTACCTCTTTTTTGTTATGGGTCTCTTTAGATTTTCTATCTCTATTTGTGTTAGTTTGGGTAGGTAGTGTGCATCTAAGACTTTGCCCATTTCTTCTAGGTTTTCAAATTTGTTGGAGTATACTTTTTCATAGTATTCTGTTATGATCCTATTTATCTCTATTGGACTTATACCAATGTCTTGAATGTTTTATTTTAGTTATTTGCATTTTCTCATTTTTTTTTTTCCTTTGGCAATCTAGGCAGTGGTTTGTCTATTTTATTGTTTCTTTTAAAGAACGAATTTCTTGACTTATTGATTTTTCCTATTATATTTTCTGTTTCATTTATTTCTGCACTCATCTTTATCATTTCCTTTCTTCTGGTAGTTGTGGACTTCTTTTGCACTTCCATTTCTATTTGTTCAAGTTGTCAAATTAAATTGTTGATTTGACTCTTTCTTCTTTTTTAATGTAGGCATTTATTGCTATGAAATTCCCTCTGGGCACTGCTTTCACTGCATCCCAATGGTCTGGGTTGTGTTTTCATTTTTGTTTGATCCTAAGTGTTTGAAAATTATTTTGACTTCTTCTGTGACCCAGTAGTTTTTTGTAGTAGCTTGTTATTTTCCATGCACTATTGACTCTTGAATAACATTGCTTTGAACTGTGCAGGTCCACTTATACATGGATTTTTTTTCAATAAATATATTGGAAAATTTTTTGAGATTTGTCACAATTTGAAAATACTTGCAGATGAACCATGTAGCCTAGAAATATCTAAAAAATTAAGAACAAATTAGATGTGCTATGAATGCATAAAATATGTGCAGATACTAGCCTATTTTATCACCTACTACCATAAAATATACAGCAAATCAATTATAAGGAGTGAAAATTTATCAAAACATATGCACACGAACACAGACTATACATGGCACCATTTGCCATCAAGAGAAATGTAAACAAACATAAAGATGCAGTATTAAATTGTAACTGCATAAACTAATTGTAGTAATACTGTGCTATTGTAATAATTTCATAGCCACTTCCTGTTGCTCTTGGAGTGAGTTCAAGTGTTGCGAGTATTTGATTAAAATGCTGTGTGACACTAATCAGGTGTACATGAGCAGTTTGTCTCTCCAGTAAGTTGCACATCATGGTAAACAGTGATCTCTTGCAGTTCAGTTGCATGTATTTTTTATTGTGTGTAGTGAAATACTGTAAACCTTAACTAATATCACAGGACCCATACAAAGTGCTGTTAGTGATACTGGAAATACTTCCAAAAAGCAGAGGAAATTCATGACACTACAAGAAAAAAATGAATTGCTTGAAGTCTGCAGCTATGGTTAACCACCATTTCATGATAAATGAATCCAAGGAAATTTGTGATGCTGTCATCAGCAGGCATGAAAACCTTGCACTTTTTGTGAAATACCTTTTTATCTTGTATTGAAAATGCAGCTTTTATGTAGGTGCAGGATTGCTATAAGGAAAGTATTCCTATAGACTCTAATATAATTTGAGAAAAAATGAAGTCATTATATGAAAACTTAAAGCACAAGAAAGGTGAAAGGTTTTAAGCTTTTGAATTTAATTCTAGCAATGGATGGTTTGATAATTTTCATAAAGTTGTTTGGCATAAAATATGTCAAGATGACAAGAAAAGCATCTTTGATAACAAAGAGACAGCAGGGGAGTTCCCAGATGCCATTAATACAATCTTTGAGGAAAAAGGATATCTGCCTGAACAAGATTTTTTTTTTTTTTTATTGTGATTTGGGTGAAGATTTACAAAGAAAATTCATGTTCCATACAGCAGTTCATATACACTTTGTCTCATGACATTGACCACAGTTTACCACAATGCAACAGCTGCCCTCCCACCTTCTCCCCACAGTTATCTCTTCCCAGTGTACATCCCTCGTGCACTCCTGCCCCCTGACCTGTCTCCCTGTGCATAAGCAGCCCTTTTCTCTCCCATGATTGCTGAACAAGTTTTTAATGCAGACAAAAGTGCCCTATTCTGGAAAAAAATGCCACAAAAGACATTTATTAGTAAGGAAGAGAAGTGAGCGCCAGGATTTAATTCAGGCAGGGATAAGATAACTCTACTGTTTCGTGCAAATGCAATTGAGTTTATGATCAGGACTGTCCTTATCTATAAAGCTGCTACCACTCAAGTCTTGAAGGGAAAGAACTTGCTGCCAGTCTTTTGCTTCTACATTAAGAAGGTCTTGAAAATGAGAACAATTTTTCTGGATTGGTTCTACTGATGCTTTGTTCCTCAAGTCAGGAACTACCCGGACAGTAAGAGACAGCTTTTAAAAGTTCTTTTGATAGTGGACAATGCCTGGCCACCCAGAAATTCATGAGTTCAACACCAAAAATCAAAGTGGTCTACTTGTCCTCAAACACAACACCTCTAATTCAACCTCTAGATCAGGAGATCATTACATATGGTCCTCTATGGAAAGGATTGTCAATACTATGGAAGAGAACCCCAGTAGAGAGAACATCATGAAAGTCTGAAGGATTGCACCATTGAAGATGGCATCATTGTCATGGAAAACTCTGTGAAAGCCATCAAGTGTGATACAATATATTCCTGCTAGAGAAAATTGTGTCCAGATGTTCTGCATGATTTCACAGGATTTACAACAGAGCCTATTGAGGAAATCATGAAAGAGATCATGGATATGGCCCCCAAAAAAAAGGTGGGAGGGGAAGGGTTTCAAAATATGGGTCTTGAAGAAATTCAAAAGCTAGTAGACACCACACCAGAAGAATTGACAGAAGATGACTTGATGGAGATGTGTGCTACCGAATCAGTGCATGACAATGAAGATGTATAAGAAGCAGTGCCAGAAAACAAATTGACATAAGATAACCTGACAGGAAGGTTCTGGTTATTCAAGACTGCTTTTCACTTCTTTTACAACATAGACCCTTCTATGATATGGGGGAGCTCTGGTAGCATAGTGCCTAAGGCACTTGACTGCTAACCAGAAGTCTGGCAGTTCAAGCCCACCAGCCACTCCTCGGAAGGAAGATGGGGCAATCTACTTCCATAGTGATACTGCCTCAGAAACCCAAGGAGGGGTTGCTATGAGCCGGATCTGACTCGATGGCAAACAACAACAACAACAACAACATGATATGGGAATGAAACTAAAGCCAATGGTGGAAGAAGGATTGGTGCTTTGTAGAAATATTTTTAGAGAAATGAAAAAACAAAAAACCAGACAGAAATTACTATGTATTTCTGTAATTACACCCAGTGCACCTGCCTCTCCTGCTTCCCCTTCTAACTCCTTCTCCTCTTCCTCCTTGGCCACTCCTGAGATAGCACGACCAACCCCTCCTCTTGTTCCTCCTCCTCAGTCTACTTAATGAGAAGACAATGAGGATGATCCACTTCTACTGAATGAATAGTAAACAATCATTATGATACACAGTTAATAAACTTATCCGTTGTGTGTATGTATTAGTATCTTTGTGTGAAAATCTAATAACTATGGCAAGAACTGTGTTAATCGACTGTTCATGTTGTTGGTAAGGCTTCTGGTGAGCACTAGGTTATTAGCAGTTAAGTTTTTGGGGAGTCAAAAGGTATATGTGGATTTTTGATTACACAGGGGTTGGCACCCCTAATCCCTGTGTTGTTCAAGGGTCAACAGTATTTCAAAAAATTTTTCTTATCCTTCCTGTTACTGATTTCTAGCCTCAAATTGTTATGGTCAGGGAAGATGTTTTGTATGATTTCAGTCTTTTAAAATTTATTGTGGTTTAGTTTGTGGCTTATAATACGGTCTATTCTGGAGAATATTCTATATGCTTTAGAGAAGAATGTGTATTATGGTGCTGTTGGGTGGTGTGCTCTATTCATGTGTTAGGTCCAGTTGATTAATAGTGTTATTCAAGTCTTCTATTTCTTTACTGATTTTCTTTCTAGTTGTTCTAGTCATCATAGGATGTAGTGTATTAAAATCTTCTACTATCATTGCAGATTTGTCTTAAAATGAATTTTATTTTTTAAGAACCGTTTTAGGTTTACAGAAAAATTGTACAGAAAGTAGAAAGAGTTCCTATATGTTCTTCTCTCCCTGCTGCCCACTGTTTCTCCTATTATTAATATCTTGCATTCCTGTGGTACATTTTCAAAATTGATGAATATTTTTAAAAATAATGAATATTGATATATTATTATTAACTAAAGTCCATAGATTACATTAGGTTGTGAACTTATTTTCAAAGTGATATATCCTTTAAGCTTGCACAGCATGACATTATGTTTAAGGAAACAAACTAGGTGATTCACCACATATATGTTACAGCTCTGATGGTGTAGTGGATAAGGCATCTGGCTGATAACCAGAAAATCAGCTGTTCAAACCCACCAGCTGTGGATGGGGTGATCTACTTCTGTAAATATATAGCCATATGCAATCATATTTCTTAATATATATATATATATATATATATATATATATTTCTTAATATATAGCCATATGCAATCATACTCTGAAATAATCAAATTAGATTACTAGATTAGGTATAATATTTTAAAATGTATAATATCTTAAACTTTAAACCCTTTGGCCATAAATGTTATTTACATACTTACATACATTTTATTTGTATGATATATCATATATTATGTCACAATCTTATAATCTTAAAGCTTCCTTCATTTGAGGGGAAATAGTTGAACTAAGAAAAATTTTGGTTATTACCTGGAATATCATGCTTATATCTAAAGAATATATTAAAATTTAAGCACTGTATATCTGACCCAAAATATATTTTATGTACTCCCTCACCTTGGTGAAGAATTATCATCAGAAGATATCTATGATATCTATTGTTATTATCATACCATAAGATTATTTCCAAATTAATGTCTCCACTCCCTTAAAAGGGCAAAGAAGTTCCATATTAAAAATAGTATGAGGGTCAAGTTGCCTTAACTTTAAGTGAGAAATTAACCCTTGTGAGGACAAGGATCATATGGAATATATTGAGAGCTTTCATTGAGAAGCTAAGGAAAATCTTGTCTTTCTGAAATAAGAAATAGGGGACTAGAGATTTCAGAAAAGGAAGGTACCACTAACTGCAGCAAGGGCTTTAGCAGAGGCTTTTATGCTTCCCCAGTGTTGGGCATCATCCTCTTGTATCAGATGATGGTTTAATCATTGCTACATCATCCTCATCACGGATGCACCAGAATGGTGGAATTTGAGGAGTGACTGGACATTTTCCATAAATGCTAGTCATGAGAAAAGCACTTTTTAAAGGGTCGATTGGGACTTAATGCAGTGGCAAAAAAGCTGTCTAGGCAGACAAACTAGAGCAGTATATAATCATTGCCCACTAGCAATCTGAAATTTTTCTAAACATCACACATCCTAACCCAATAAAGGATCCATTCAGATGTCAAAGAGGAGTAGAGAGAGATATCATAGAACATGACACAATTTGCTCGTACAGTAGTTAGACCTGCTTCAGTCATGAATTCTTTTGCCTATTGACTTTAACCTCGATTGGAGATGTGTTAAAGAAGTATGATCTAACAGATACAGTTGAGATCCCTGTCACTGGAATGTGGCATTCCATATGAACATGTATCACCAGTGGAGAATGGGGAAGTGATGTATAAAACAGTTAAATTCAAGGTGACTAGTTCTTAAAAGTGCACACTATCACCACAAAATGCAGAAACACAGGATGCTAGGGGAAAGAAAGAGAAGAATGGAAACAAGGTTGCGATTGGATTTGAGAGTCCAATGTGCTACCAATGGAGCCATTTGGCATGTTGCAGACATTAACCAGCACACACAGTTTCTCAACTGGGTGTAGTGCATGTAAACGAGTTGGAACTGGACCCTACTCCCTTCAATGACACATCTCTCAGTCCCCAGTGTGCGTCAGGCTCACTGCTCACAAATTCCACTGAAAGTAGTCTTTCTTTATCACACTTAAAAATTCTTTCCAAACAAGTGTTTCTTTTTAGCATTCTCAAAGCAGATTGACTTTTTGAGCTCTGTGTTGCTTCCAACTCTGTCAATGTCAGAAGCCTCAAATTAATTCCAACATTTCCTTGCCTGTTTTCCCTTAAGAAGGGTCTGATGCTGTCGCACTCACTCTGGGTTTAATGTGTATATGCTTACTGAGGTGCCCATTAGACCAGCATTTCTACCACTCTGTCCCGTTTGTCTTGGTTCAGGAAACCCTGGTGATTAGAATGGGGTTCTTCTTCTTCTTCTTCAAAATTTTATTGTGATTTGGGTGAAAGTTTATAGAGCAAATTCATCTTCCATACAGGGGTTCACATACGCTTTGTCTCATGACATTGACTGTAATCTCTCACAGTGCAACAGCTCTCTCCCACTTCCTCCCCATGGCCACCTCTTCCCTATGTCATTCCCTCCCATTCACTACTGCCTCCTCCCTGAGCTGTCTCGCTGTGCATACACAACCCTTCTATTCTCCCATGATTGATCTCTCCAAGGAGTGTATCTACTTAATGTAAATGTTCACCCCAAATGCTGTCTTTTGTTTGGCTGGAAGCCACAGGAGTGGTTCAGTTCTAGACCTGAAGGGCAGCTAGGAGCCAAAGTCTCAGTGGTTCCACCAGGCTCTATCAGACTAGCAAACCTGGTCTTTTTTTTTTTTTTTCCTTTATGATTTTGAGTTTTGTTCCACATTGTTCTCCCACTCTATCCAGGATCTCCTACATAGATCCCATTCTGAGTGGTTGACAGTTGTAGCCAGGCACCATTTAGTTCTGGTCTCATAGTCCTATAGGCTGAGGATCACATGGTGTACCAGTTACTTGGACTAATTATTTCCATGTGTCTTTGGTTTTCTTCTTTCTTCTTTGCTCTGGTTGAGGAGAGACCCACTGTTGCATCTAGATGGCCGCCTGCAAGCTTTTATTTATTTATTAGGATTTGGGTGAAGATTTACAGAGTAAATTCACTTTTCATACAGCAGTTCACATATACTTTGTCTCATGTCATTGACCAAAATTTACAATGCA
>NW_006921721.1:861925-874603 GCF_000298275.1 Orycteropus afer afer
CTCAGGGGTCCAAGATTATCTTCTGTGTCTGTGTTAATTGGTTTCCCTTTCCTTTGTTGAAGAGGGTTTGTGCAATCCTTCTGCCTAGTCCTCCATCTTGCCCCGCCTCCTCCCGCTTGCAAGCTTTTAAGATCCCAGTCACTACTTGCCAAAGCAGGATGTGGAACAATGTTTTTGTGTAGTATGTTACATCAATTGAGCTTGATGTCCTCTGCAACCATGGTCCTGAGTCCACAGGTCCAACTACTTCCTCCCTCTGGGTAGCTGGCTGTGGCCAAGAAGTAACTACAACCTTGTCTAGAATGGTGTTCTTGATAGTCACTTCTGTTACCATTACTTCATCCCTTGGTTATGAAACTGTTACATCCAGTTAAAATAGAAAGGAGTCATGTGGTGAGAACAAGAGAAATAAATAAGTATTATTACAAACTTGAGAAAGCAAGGTCCCATGGTGAAAATCATTGCACATTAAGTGTTGTTGTTAGCTGCCATTAAGCTCCACCTCCACTGTCACCACCCCTTTCCCTATGCCTGACCTCAGCTCATGGCTTCCCAGTCTATTTTGATCCATAGAGATCTTCTCACTGACAAATTTGGAGAAGTATATTGTCAGGCCTTTTGTTCTAGTCTACCTTTGTATGGAAGCTCTGCCAAAACCTATTGAGCATCATGGCAACACACAGCCTCCACTGACAGATGGGTGGTGACTGTGCATGAGGTGAATTGGCCAGGAATGGAACCTGGATCTCTGTCACAGAAGGAGAGGATTCTACCACTGAATCACCATTGCTCGTGCATAATAAGTAGGTGGCCTGATAAAAGGCAAAGGAAGAGCAGCAAACTGTACAAAAAATTCTTTTGAATGCCTTCAGCTTCTTCTCTCCTACATCATTAGATGATGCTTGGACAGATAACTCCTTCACTTAGAGGCACACACATTACCTGCCTGCTTCTGACTGGGCCTCCCCTCTAAACATCAGATTCCAGGCCATCCTCATGTCTTCTCTTGTGAAGATTTATGCCCATGGCTGATTTTGTGTCCTCTTTATCAGCTTGTAAGGAGAAGATCTGAAGAAGACTCCCCTGACAGTCCAGAATGAAGCAGTGCCTACCCTTCCACAGGTCTTCTTGTCACATTCTATTATATCATCTCATATTATTTCTCAGCCTAGCACTTACTACTACTCCCTTGTGTGTTCATTAGTTTACTTGGTTATTATCTGACTCTCTAACTAGAATGTAATTCTATGAAGAAAAAAAACTCTGCCTTGTTCAGTATGATCTCCAGGACTTAGAACTGTCCTCGGCACATGGTAATTCCCCAGGAGATATTTGTTCTGACTGAATATACCATGATGTCTTAGTTTGCTAGGGCTGTTGTAACACAGACACCACAAGTAGGTGACTTTAAAGAACATTTTTTTATAAAAATTTTTCTCACAATTCTGGAATCTATTGCAGATCAGGCATTACACATTTATTATCAGGATGTTGGCCGTGTCGATTCTGTCTATGGTCCACTCTCCTAGTTTCTGGTGCCTGCTGGTGATCCTTGGCATTCCTTTGCTGGTGGATGGGTCTTCACATGGTATCTGGCATCCCTCTGTGTGTGTCTCTGTGTCACTTCTGCTCTTTGTACTTCTTAGAAGTGATTAGGTTTAGGACCTACCCTACTCATTAACACAACCAAAGAAAAACCCTATTTCCAAACAGGAGCACACTCACAGTTATTGAGGCCAGGACTTCCGTACATATTTTTGAGGGATACAATTCAATACATAATACATGGTTAAAGAACTACTTTGCATATTGTCTTCTGAGGCAGCACATAACAGGTGCTCAGAGTGACTCTCCTCTTTTCCCATGTTCACTATAAAAAAGAATCCTCAGATACAAGTCTTGGAGTAATGGAATCACTGCATACTTTTAGCCAACTTCTTAGTTCTGTTTCTAACTTAGTTTTGGCTTTTAGGACATACAAGGGGAGAGTGGTTAAAACAAACACACAAGATGGTTGGAAGCTGGGATCTTGGGTTGTAGTTTTGGTTTTAGTGCTGACTCAGTGTGTGAGTTTAGGCAAATCACTTAACTTCTCTGTTCACTTATCCTTTGAACAAAAAGGCCTACTAGATAATGCGTAAGGTTCCTTCCCATTCTTGGATTTTATAATGTCACTTCTTTACCTCTCTTTAAGTGTGAACACAGACTATGCTCTTCATAAAAGTGTAAACATTTACAAAGTGCCTTGAAACCCTTAGAGAAATGATGCTGTGAACATTCAAAGTGCAGTATCACTGAGTATGTACTACTTTTCTCTTTGCTTCATAAAAAGATCTCGGAATACATCCTTCTTTTTTTTTTTGCCACATACTTAAGAAGCCTTTATACTTGAAGAGGGTTTAATAGTCACTCTTTATATTTAACAGCCTTTTTTAATGTGAGGATACAAGATTTTTCCACAACTTGTCATTAAGCATTACTACTTTATTTTTTATGGTTTTAGATATATAACAAAATATTTGCTGATTCAACATATTTTACATGTACAATTCAGTAACATGATTACATACCTCATGTTCTGCAACTATCCCCATTATCTATTTCTGAATTATTCTACCACCATTAACAGAAACTCAGTGATCCCTAAGCAAATATGCCCCCTTTTCTCCTCCTCCCATTCTTGTTTTTGTGTTGTTAGG
Organism: Orycteropus afer afer; assembly: GCF_000298275.1. Taxonomy (NCBI): domain Eukaryota; kingdom Metazoa; phylum Chordata; class Mammalia; order Tubulidentata; family Orycteropodidae; genus Orycteropus; species Orycteropus afer. The sequence goes on from NW_006921721.1 coordinate 864,625, forward strand.
TGACGCCGAGTCAATTCTGACTCATAGAGACCCTTTAAGTTCTCATAGAGCCTCCAGGCATGAAGTGGCAGGAGCCAGGGCTGATGGCCAAAACAGGTAAGGGGGAGAGTGTCCAGGCAGGAAGCAGGAGCCGGTTTGGAACAGCTAAGGGAGACAAACTTGTCTGTCAGTTTCTCATACTGTGGTGGCTTGTGTGTTGCTGTGAGGCTGGAGGCTGTGCTACTAGTGTTTCAAATGCCAGCAGGGTTGCCCATGATGGATGGGTTTCAGTGGAACTTCCAGACTGAGACAGACTCAGAAGAAGGAAGAGGCCATCCACTTCTCAAAAAATTGACCAGGGAAAACCTTATGAATAACAGTGAAACACTGTCTGATATATTACTGGACATATTTATGAATAGCCCTGAAATATTGTGTGATATAGTGCTGGAAGATGAGCCCCTTAGGTCGGAAAGCACTCAGAATACCACTGGGAAAGAGCTACCTTATCAGAGTAGAGCCAAATTTAATGGTATGAATAGAGTAGAGCTTTCAGAACCTCTATTTGCTGATGTGGGAGCTCTGGTAGCATAGTGGCTAAGGCACTTGACTGCTAACCAGAAGGCTGGTGGTTCAAACCCACCAGCCACTCCTCAGAAGGAAGGTTGGGCAATCCTACTTCCGTAGTGATACTGCCTCGGAAACCCAAGGAGGGGTCGCTATGAGTTGGGGCCGAGTTGACGGCAAATAACAACAACAACAACAACATTTGCTGGTGTGGCATGACTCAAAGTGAGAAGAAACAGCTGCAAACATCCATTAATAATCAGAACAAGAAATGTAGGAAGTATGAATCTAGGAAAATTGCAAGTAGTCAAAATTGAAATGGAATACATAAAGATTGATATTCTAGGCATTAGTGAGCTGAAATGGACTGTTTTTGGCCATTTTGAATCAGACAACCATATGATCTACTATGCTGGGAATGACAAATTGATGAGGAATGGTGTGGCATTCATCATCACAAAGAATGTTTCAAGATCTATCCTGAGCTACAATGCTGTCAGTGACAGAATAATATCCATATCCTACAAGGAAGGCCAGTTAATACTACTATTATTCAAATTTATGCACCAACCACCAAAGCCAAAAATGAAATAGAATTTTACCAACTTCTGCAGTATGAAATTGACTGAACATGCAATCCAGATGTGCTGTTTATCACTGGTGATTGGAATACAAAAGTTGGAAGGAAAGAAGAATCACCAGTAGTTGGAAAATTTGGCCTTGGTGATAGAAATAATGCTGGAGACCAATGATTTATTCATTGCAAATACCTTTCTTCAACAACACAAATGGCTGCTATACATGTGGACTTCTCCAGATGGAGTACACAGGAATCAGATTGACTACATCTGTGTCAAGAGGTGATGGAGAAGCTCAATATCTTCAACCAAAATAAGGCCAACCTGACTGTGGAAAAGACAGGAAAAGACCATCAACTGCTCATACGCAAGTTAAAGGTGAAGCTGAAGACAATTAAAACAAGTCTGTGAGAGCCAAAATTTGATCTTGAATATATTCATCCTGAATTTAAAGACCATCTAAAGAATAGATTTGATGTATTGAACACCAATGACTGAAAACCAGAGGAATTGTGGGATGACATCAAAAACATCATCCATGAAGAAAGCAAAAGGTCATTGAAAAGATAGGGAAGGAAGAAAAGGCCAAATGGATGTCAGAAGAGACTCTGAAACTTGCCCTTGAACAAAGAGTAGTTAAAGCAAATGGAAGAAATTACAAGATAAAAGAGCTGAACATAAGATTTCAAAGAGCATTTTGAGAAGACAAAGTCAGTTATTATGATGAAATGTGCAAAGAACTGGAGTTATAAAACCAAGAACACATTCAGTATTTCTCAAGCTGAAAGAACTGAAGAAAAAATTTAAGCCTCAGGTGGCACTATTGAAAGATTCCATGGGCAATATGTTGAATGGTGCAGGAAACATCAAAAGAAGATGGGAGGAATACATGGAGTCAGTGTGCCAAAAAGAATTGGTGGAAGTTCATCCATTTCAGGGGGTGGCATATGATTAAGAACTAATGGTCTTGAAGGAAGAAGTCAAAGCTGCACTGAAGGAAGTGGTGAAAAACAAGGCTCTAGGAATTGACAAAATACCCATTGAGATGTTTCAACAATGGATGCCATACTGGAGGCACTCACTCGGCTATGCTAAGAGATATGGATGACAGTTACCTGGCCAACTGACTGGAAAAAGATCCATATTTGTACCCATTCCAAGGAAAGGTGATCCCTCAGAATGTGGAAATTATCAAACAATATCATTAATATCACATGCAAGTAAAATCTTACTGAAGATAATTCAAAACTGGTTGCAGCAATATATTGACAGAGAACTTCCAGAAGAGGAAGCTAGATTCAGAAGAGCATGTGGAATGAGGGATATCATTGCTGATGTCAGATGGATCTTGGCTCAAAACAAACAATACCAGAAAGATGTTTAGTTGTATTTCACTGACTGTGCAAAAGCATTCAACTGTTTAGATCATAACAAGTTATGGATAACATTGAAAAGAATAAGAATTCCAGAACACCTAATTGTGCTCATGAGGAAACTGTAAATAGGCCAAGAGGCTGTTGTTTGAACAGAATAAGAGAGTACTGCGTGGTTTCGAATGAGGAAGGAAGTGCATCATGGTTGTATCCTTTCACCATGTTTATTCAGTTTGTACACTGAGCAAATAATCTGAGAAGCTAGACTATATGAAGAAGAATGTGGCATCAGGATTGGAGGAAGACTCATTAACAACCTGATATGCAGATGACACAACCTTGCTTGCTGAAAGTGAGGATGATTTGAAGCACTTACTGATGAAGATTAAAGACTACAGTCTGCAGTATGGATATAAAGAAAATCAATATAAAGAAAACAAAAATCCTCACAACTGGACCCATAAGCAGCATCACGATAAATGGAGAAAAAATTGAAGTTGTCAAAGACTTCACATTACTTGGTTCTACAATCAACGCCAGTGGAAGCAGCAGTCAAGATATCAGATGATGTATAGCATTGGGCAAATCTGCTGGAAAACACCTCTTTCAGGTGCTGAAGAGCAAAGATATCTCCTTGAAGACTAAGGTGCACCTGACACAAGCCATGGTATTTTCAATTACCTCATATGTATGTGAGAGCTGGACAATGAATAAGGAAGACCAAAGAAGGGTTTATGCTTTTGAGTTGTGTTGGCAAAGAATGCTGAGAGTACCATGGACTGCTAAAAGAACTAACAAATCTATTGTGGAAGAAGTGCAGCTGGAATGCTCCTTGGAAGTGAGACTGACCAAACTTCATCTCACCTACTTTGGTCATGTCAGAAGAAGCCATTCCTTGGAGAAGGATATCATGCTTGATAAAGTGGAGGGTCAACAAAAAAAGGGAAGGCCCTCAACAAGATGGATTGACACAGTGGCCACAACGATGGGCTCAGGTATAGCAAGGATCGTGGGGCTGGCACAGGACTGGGCATTATTTTGTTCTGCTGTACATAGGGTTGCTATGAGTTGGAGACAACTTGATGACACCTAACAAGAACAACATTTTCTCATAGAGAACAACAGAAGAAAACATTTCCTGCTCCTGTACCATCCTCACAATCTGTGCTATGTTTGAGTCCATTGTTGCAGTCACTGTGTCAATCCATCTCATAAAGAGCCTTCCTCTTTCTCACTGACCTTCACCACTATACTTCACCAAGCATGGTGTTCTTCTCCAGAGACTGGTTCTTCCTGATAACATGTCTAAAGTATGTGAGATGAAGTCTTGACATCCTCTCCTCTAAGAAGCATTCTGTCTGCATTTCTTCCAAGATAAATTTGTTTGTTCTTTTGGCAGTCTGTGATATATTTAATATTGTTTGCCAATGCCATAATTCAAAAGCATCAATCCTTCATTCTTCTTTATTCATTGTCCAGCTTACACATGCATATGAGGTGATTGAAAATACCATGGTTTGGGTCAGGTGCACCTTAATGCTCAAAGTGCTTTTTTTTTTAACATTTTAAAGAAGACTTTTGCAACAGATTTTCCCAATGCAATATGTCATTTGATTTCTGTGGTGGCTTGCATGTAGCTGTGATGCTGGAAACTATGCCACTGTTATTTCAAATACCAGCATGGTCACCCATGATGGACAGGTTTCAACAGAGTTTCCAGACTAAGATAGACTTGGAAGAAGGACTCACTGATCTACTTCTAAAAAATTGGCCAGTGAAAAACTTATGAATAGCAGTGAAACATGATCTGATATTGTGCTGGAAGATGAGGCTGTCAGGTTGTAAGGCACTCAAAATATGACTGGGGAAGAGCTGTCTCCTCAAAGTAGAGTCAACTTTAATGAGTAAATGGAGTAAAGCTTTTGAGACTTTCCTTGACTCATGTGGCATGACTCAAAATGAGAAGAAACAGTTGCAACATCCATTATGAATTGGAAATTGTCAAAAAATGAAATGGACCACTTGAAAGTATATATTCTAGGCATTAATGAGCTGAAATGGACTTCTGTCGACTGTTTTGAATCCCAACCTTTGTAACCACTAATAAATTTTGGTTTGTATATATTTCATATAAGTGAAATCATATATTATTTATCCTTTTGTAACTGACTTGCTGCATTCAGTATGTTTTCATGATTCATCTATGCCATCACATGCCTCAGGACTTTATTTCTCTTCATGATGGATACTATATGTATGTGTGACAGTTGGAGCTATGTCTCAACTTGGCTGGACCACAATTCTGAGTGGTTTAAGCAGTTGTGATGTAGGTTATTCTGATGATCGTATCAGATGTATATGTTTTGAGCAGCCAATCTGTTGAAAGGGAGTTTCCCTAGGTGTGTGGCCTGCTTCTGATGTATTTATGGACATCCTGGGAAAAGAGACACTGTTCTGTGGATCAGGATCCTGTTGTGCTGCCTGCAGTCCACCATTTGGCCTGGTGATCTTGGATTCATCATTCATTGGAGTCAACAGCCAGTATACTGCCTGCCAACCTTGAGCTCATTAGCCCCTGCAGCTGCGTGAGTCAGGAAAAGCCTCCAGCTTGATGTTTGATGCAAGAACTTGGGACTTACCAGCTTCTGTAAGTGTGTGAGCCATTTTCCTAAGATAAATTCCTCTCTCTCTAAGCTTTACTGGTTTTCCTTCTCTAGAGAACCCCGCCTAATCTAGTATGTGTCACATTTTAGTTACCCTTTCTTCTACTGATGGATATTTTGGCTTTTTCCACCTTTTGGCTGTTGTGAATATGCTGAAGTGAACTCTGATGTTCAGATTTCTGATTGCACTCCTGCTTTCAAGTACTGTTATTTAAAAAAAAAAAAATGAAAGGATTATTTGCTTGAAATCATAAGAACTGTCTATACTTTAGACACACTCAGTGCTACACCTTTTCAATCCAGAGTTGCAAAATGTTTATTTTTGTATCATTACATACACAACAGAACTCTACCATAAGCACATAATTATTACATGAATTAAGACTACTGCTTGCCAAAATGTTACCCCACTTAGGTTTACTGAGGGCCTTTCCTGAGACCTTCGTTTTTCCCTCACTCCACTACAGTTTGATGCCCCTTCCACTTTAGTTCTCTGAGCTGCTCTAGCTTTATACTGGGTGCTGCTGTCTGAAAGCCAAAGTTATGGTCATCTGTCAATCTTTCCTTTATTTGATGTGTGTGTGGCAGGTTATCCTGTGTCCTTTTCCTATGTCCTGTCCCTCCCGGCACTTTTGCTGGGTCACAGTCTACCCTTTATACAGGCTCTTCTCTTTGCTTGGAATACCCTTCTCAACCTCATCTGCTTGGCAAACTCATGCTCGCTTTTAACTTCATTAGTGACTTAGAGAAATATAGAACCACTGGTTTCATCTTCAACGAACACTAGGTGCTGTGTGGCATTTCCCTGTCTTTCCAGGAACAGCCAAACATAGTTCACTATTATGGATGTTAGTCTAAGCAAAATGGAAAGAGAAGGACATATAATAAATCACAGTGCCAAATATCAGTGACTTTCAGACCAGTTATTTTATTCCCTTGGTTGATAAGAGCCAATGAGTGTCAGCCAGGTTTCTTTTTTCAGGGCTTTTCAGAATGTATGTTTCACATTGTTACACATCACAGCTCATGAGGATTTTGCTCAGTGTGAAAAGGAAGTGGCAGTTTATTTGCCTTCTTCCACACTCTTGATGGCCTTTGGTGCTAGAAAGGAAGTGTAGGATGACTGGTGACCTAGTTAAAGCAGCCTCCTAAGAATGCAAAACGACTTCCAGGTGTGCACATGCTCCTCTGCATTTTGCTCCTAGTCAATAATTTTATCAGTAAATTGGACGAAAGCAATAGAAAGAATATTTATCAAGAGTGTAAGTGACTCCAGAGGCCCTGATGGAACAGTAGTTAAAGCATTTTTGGTTAGCAGTTCAAATCCACCAGCTGCTCCACTGGAGAAAAATGTGATAGTCTGCTCTTATAAACAAAATGCATATGAACAGTTGACTGGAAAACGTATCTGCTCTGTAAACTTTCACTCAAATCACACACGCAAAGATTTTCAGCCTTGGAAACTCTATGAGGAAGTTCTACTCAGTCTGATAGGGTCACTATGAGTCGGAATTGCCTTGATGGCAGTGGGTTTGGGTTTTATCCAAAACCAAACCAAACTCACTGCCATCAAGTCAATTCCGACTCATAGTGACCCTCCTTGGGTTTCCAAGTTTGTAAATTTTTACAGAAGCAGAACGCCTCATCTTTCTTCAGCAGAGTAAGTAGCTGGTGGGTTCAAACACTGACCTTTTGATTAGCAGCCAAATGCCTTAACCAGTATACCATAAGTGACTTCAAATCATAGAATTTTAGGTTTTGATCAACCCATTGATTTTACAAAGAGCTGCAGATCCAGAGATAAGGACACTGCACAACTTCAGGAGTTGCCTATAAGTTGTGAATGGTGTCCCCTGGAGTTGTTCAGTGTGGCATCCTTGTTCAGAGATATTAAGGAACTATTCCAAAATCACTTTGTGGTTTTAAGCTTACCAGTTGCTGTTGACTTGAACTCTGACTCATGGTACCTCCATGTGTGTCAGAGTAGAACTGTGTTCCACAGTTTTCAACCTTTCAGTTAGCAGCTGAGTGTGTTAACTAGGTGTACTACTCAAGGACTCTAGGTTTTAAGCTATTAGTTTTATATGTCTAATGATAGAATCAAGGAATTCTGGTGGTGTAGTGGTTAAGGAATTTCACTGCTCACCAAAAGGTCAGTGGTTCAAACCCACTAGTTGCTCTGTGGAAGACAGATTAGGCGGTCTGCTTCCATAAAGACTTACAGCCTTGGAAACCCAATGGGGGCTGGCTATGAGTTGGAATCAACTCGATGGCGGTGAGTTTAGTTTTTTTTCAGAATGATAGAATCAAGAATTTAAAATTTGGGCATGCTAGGAAGATAGTCTGAAATGAATATCAAGCAAAGAGTATAAAGTACTGAATTTAGGTTTAGAAGTCAATTGGCTTAGTCAGCTTGGGGTAAACCTGACTTGACAGAATTTCAATTAAAAAAAAGTATTGCTAAAAGAGTTAGTTGATCATAAGCACATGGTTAGGTAACCTAAAGTTTGCAACTATGAAATTATCTACTGGGCCCTGGGCTGAAGTAATAGAGATAGAGCATCTCAAACCCCTGTGTTGGTCAGAATACACTGTGTTAAGTACTAGGAGTCATCGTTTTCAAATGAGCATTAATAAAAGTCTGATTATCAGGGTCATGTGCACATCACCTAATGGGAACTCAATGAATATATTTACTCAGTTAGGCTGTTGCTGAACTAGCTATACTGCATATATGTATACATAGTAGTTACTCAGAATTGTTATTTCTTCTTTTTTTCCAAGGAGGGCAACCAGAATGCTATGAGATGTGGCAAAAATGCTGACTAACAAACCTTTGTAGAAATCAAGAGATTTAGCCTAGAGATGAGAACACTTAGTGGGGGTGCTATATGGTGTCAATCAAACCAATCTATTCTTTATCTCTGACACCAATTAAAATGAAACCATTGGATTCCAACTCAAATCTATTCAATTCAGCTGCACATGCTTTACTTCTTTTTCTGATCCTAACCACCAGAGTGAGATCAGATCATACAAAATAAAAGGGCACAGTTTTCCAAAGCACCTAGTCTGCCCAAGTCTTCAGACATTATCACAAGTCTGGGGTTACCTACAACACTCTAATTTCTGACCAGCTGGCTACAAATTCTGGGGTTCCCTATACTCCTTATGATACCAGCCATAAGTGTGAGAGCTCCTAGGGCATCCCTCACTTCTGACCTGCTGGTTTCCATTAATCTCTCAGGTTTGATAATTCACTAGAACAATTCACAGACCTCAGGAAAGAGCTATCTTTATGATGGTTTATTATAGCAAAAATGATACAAATGAGGAGATGCATAAGATCAGATCTGGGAGGGTTCTTAATGAGATGCTTCCATGTCCCAAAAAGGTGAGCTGAAATGGGCAGCTATTGGTTATTTTGAATCAGATAATCACATAGTCTACTATGCCAGGAATGAGAAATTGAAGAGGAATTGTGTAGCATTCCTTGCCAAAAACAATATGTCAAGATCTATCCTGAACTACATGCTATCAGTGATAGGACAATATCCATACACATACAAAGAGGACCAATTAATACAAGTATTCAAATTTATGCACCAACCACTTAAAGCAAAGATAAAGAAATTGAAGATTTTTACTAACTTCTGCAGTTTGAAATTGATCAAACATGCAATGAAGATGCAGTGATAATTATTGGTGACTGCAATGTGAAAGCTGAAAATGAAGAAGAAGGATCAGTAGTTGGAAGATATGGCCTTGGTGATCAAAACAACTCCAGAGATCGCATGATAGAATTTTGCAAGACCAAAGACTTATTCATTGCAAATATCTTTTTTCAACATTAATGACAGCTGTCTGGTTCTCTAGTGCTGTTATAACAGATGTACTGCAAGTGAATGGCTTTAACAAATAGCAATCTATTCTTTTAAAGTTTATGAGGCTGGAAGTCTGAATTCAGAGTGCTGGCTCTAGGGTCTGGGTGAAGAAGGCCCATTGACCTTGGGCTTCTGCTCTGCTTCTTCTTCAATGCCCACTGGGGTTGGTGGCATCTCTAACTTATCCAGCTGCTGGCTGCTGAAGCTAGTGAATCCAAGATTGGCAGGTAAAATGGCACAATCCCAAGATCAACAAACAATACAGCAGGCCATTGGTTCAACTCCAGGACCTGTAGATAAAGACTCAGCCAAGCATGGGATCCAAAATTTGCCAAGAAGCTAGAGACCTTTCTCAAAATTTCTCCATATATACTAGAAACAGGCCACACATTGAAGCCAACTAATTAGCTGTTCACAGCTGATTTCACCATGGAGTTGATTATACCACATCCAATCTCAGCATGGGTAATAACCACATCCAGCTGCAAAGCCACTCAAAACGACAGCCCAGTCAAGTTAATACACAACATTAACTACCACATCAACTATACACTTGGACTTCCCTAGATGAAAGACACAGGAATTAAATCAACTACATATATGCTAACATATGATGGAGAAGCTTAATATTATCACTTGGAACAAATCCAGGGACTGACTGTGGAAAAGACCATCAATTACTCATATGCAAGTTGAAGGTGAAGAAATTAAAATAAGCCCACAACAGCCAAAATATGACCTTGATTATATCCTAATTTGAGAGACCATCTCAAGAATAGCTTTTATGCCTAAGGTTCATGTGGGATACCATCAAAAGGAATAACTTACATGCCATTGGAATTCCAGAACAGAAAGAGAAAAACAAAACCACTGAGAAAATTGTCCAAGATTTGCTGGAGGAGAACTTCCCTGAAATGATGAAAGATGAGAATATA
>NW_006921721.1:876410-890832 GCF_000298275.1 Orycteropus afer afer
ATGGAGGGATGGACACTGGGAAGAGGTAACTATGTGGAGGAAGTGGGAGGGGAGCTGTTGCATTGTGTTAAACTGTGGCCAATGTCATTAGATAAAGTATATGTAAACTGCTGTATGGAAAGTGAATTTGCTCTGTAAATCTTCACCCAAATCACACACACACACACACACACACACACACACACACAAACCCAACTCAGATTAAAAATAAAAAAAGAATAGGTTTTATGCATTGAACACTAGTGCACGAAGAAGTAATAATACATGAAGAAGGCAAAAGGTCATTAAAAAGACAGAGGAGGATTGGAAGTAATAAAGATCAGACTAGAAATGAATGAAACAGAAAAATAGTAGGGGAAATCAACAAGACTAGTAGCTGAGTTTTTTTTTTTTTTTTAAAGATTAGGAAAATCAACAAACCACCAGAAATGGGTGACAAACCAACCAAAATAAAAAGGATAATAACAGAATACTGCAGAGACTTGTACTCCAACAAATTCAAAAACCAAGAGGAAATGGATAAATTCCTAGAACATAAAACCTACCTAATCTAGCACAGACTAAAGTAGAAAATTTGAACAGATCCAGAACAAAGGAAGAAATTGAGAAGGTCATAAATAAATTCTCCCCATAAAAAAGTCCTGGCCCAGATGGCTTTACTGGTGAATTCTATTAAATGTTCAGAGAAGAGGTAGACACAAGCTGTTCCAAAACATAGAAAAGGATAGAATCCTCTCCTATTCATTCTATGATGCAAGCATAACCCTGACACCAAAATCAGGCAAAGACATCCCTAAAAAGGAAAACTACACCAATATCTCTCATGAATATAGATGCAAAAATCTTTAAAAAAATATTCACCAATAGAATCTAACACTGTATCCAAAAGATAATACACTCTAAGTGGGATTCATACCAGATATGCAAGGATGGTTCAACATTAGAAAAACAATCAATGTAACCCACCACATAAATAGAACAAAGGAAAAGAAGCACATGATCATATCAATCGGTGCAGAAAATGCATTTGATAAAATCCAGCATCCAGTCCTGATCAAAACTCTCAGCAAAATAGGAACAGAAGGGAAATTCCTTAGTATAATAAAGGATATATATAAAAAACCAACAGCCAATATTATTCTCAATGGAGAGAGACTCAAAACATTCCCCTTGCAGATGGGAATCAGGCAGGGATGCCCTCTATCACCACTTCTATTCAACATTGTATTGGAAATCTAGTCAGGGCAATAAGGCAAGAAAGAGAAAGAAAAGTCATCCAAATTGGCAGGGAAGAAGTAAAACTACCTTTAGTTGAAGATGACGTGATCCTATACATGGAAAACCTGACAGACTCAGCAAGAAAACTATTGGAACTAATTGAAAGTTTCAGAAAAGTGGCAGGATACAATATCAACTTACAAAAATCAGTTGGGTTTCTCTACACCAACAAAGAGATCTCTGAAAAGGAAATAAGCAAAACCATAACATTTACGATAGCTTCCAGGAAGATAAAATACTTAAGAATAAATCTTACCAGGCATACAAAAGACCTATACAAAGAAAACTACAAAACACTACTACAAGAAACTAGAAGAGACCTACATAAATGGGAGAACATCCCATGCTCATGGATAGGAAGACTGAACATTGTGAAAATGTCAATACTCCCCAAAGTAATCTACAGATTCAATGCAATCCCAATCCAAATTCCATCAACATTCTTTAAGAACATGGAAAAATCAATCACTAATTTTATATGGAAAGGAAAGAGCATGGATAAGCAAACACTACTGGAGAAGAAAACAAAGTAGGAGGTTCACACTCTTAGATCTCAAAACCTACTAAACAATCACAGTGGTGACAACAGCTTAGTATTCATACAACAGTAGACACATAGACCAGTGGAGCAGAATTGAGAGTCCAGAAATAGATCCATCCACCTGTGGACAGCTGATCGTTGACAAAGGGCCAAATCTCATTCAATGGGGAAGAAAATAGTCTCTTCAACAAATAGTGCTGGCAAAACTGGATATCCATTTGTAGAAAAATCAAACAAGATCCTTATTTCACACCATACACAAAAATGAGCTCAAAATGGAGCAAAAACTTTAATGTAAAACCCAAAGCTATAAAATGCATCAAAGATAAAATAAGGGAAAATTTAGGGGCCCTAATTTATGGTATAAATAGATTATCAAGCATAAGCCAAAGTGTACAAACAACAGAAGAGAAACTAGATAACTGGGATCTTCTAAAAATAAAATCTTATATACATCAAACAACTTCAAAAGAGTAAAAGGAGAACCTACAGATTGGGAAAAAAAATATTTGGCAAAGACACATCCAACAAAAGACCTATCTCTAAAATTTATAGGAAACTTCAACACTTCAACATCAAAAATACAAACAATCCAATTCAAAAATGGGGAGAGAATATCAACAAACACTTCACCAAAAAAGATATTCAGGCAGCCAACAAACACTTGAAGAAATGCTCATGATCATTAGCCATCAGAGAGATGCAAATCAAAATAAAAATGAGAGATCATCTCACTCCAGCAACAACAGCAAAGTTCAACAGAGAAAACAACAATTGCTGGTGAGGATTTGGAGAGATTGGAACTGTCATACACAGCTGGTGGGACTGTAAAATGGTACAACCACTGTGGAAATCTGTATGGTGCTTCCTTAGAAAGTTGGAAATAGGAATACCATTTGACCCAGCAATCTCATTACTAGGAATATATCTTAAAGAGGTGAGACCATGACACGAATAGATATATGCACACCCACATTCATCACAGCACTATTTACAATAGCAAAGAGATGGAAACAACCAAAGTGCTCATCAGCAGATGAATGGATAGCCAAACTATGGTACATACACACAATGGGATACTATGGAACATCAAAGAATAATAAAGAATCAGTGAATCACTTCATAACATGCATGAACTTGAAGGACATTATACTGAATGAAATAAATCAGTCAAAGAAGGGAAAATATTATATGAGTTCATTATTGTGAAAAGTCCAAGAAAGGAAATTTTCTTTGTTGGTTACCAGGGATGAGAGGGCAGGGATAGGGAGAAAAAAGTAAAAGTAACAATAATAGTAAGAAAGACAGGGAAGGAAGAAGAGACCAAAATGCATGTCAGAAGAGACTCTGAAACTTGCTCTTGAACATAATGTAGCTAAAGCAAATGGAAGAAATGATGAAATAAAAGAGCTAAACAGAACTTTGCAAAAGATAGCTTGTAATAAAATGTGCAAAGTTAGAAAACCAAAATGGAAAAACATGCTCGACATTTCTCAAGATGAAAGAACTGAAGAAAAAATTCAAGCCTTGAGTTGCAATGTTGAAAGATTCTGTGGGAAAATATTGAACAACACAGGAAACATCAGAAGAAGATGAGAGGAATACAGAGTCACTGTACCAAAAAGAATTGGTTGTTGTTCAATCGTTTCAGGAGATAGCATATGATTTAGAACCAGTGGTACTGAAGGAATAAATCCAAGCTGCACTGAAGGTATTGGTGGACAAAAAGGCTCCAGGTATTGACGGCACACCAACTGAGATGTTCCAGCAAATGTATGCAACACTGGAAGCACTCATCTGTCTATGCTAAGAAATTTGAAAGACAGGTACCTGGGCAGATGACTGGAAGTGATCCATATTTGTGCCCATTCTAAAGAAATGTGATCCAGCAGAATGCAGAAATTATCATTAGTATCATTAATATCATACACAAGTAAAATTTTGCTGAAAATAATTTTAAAAAGTTTGCAGCAGCACATAGACAGGGAACTGCCAGAAATTTAAGCCAGATTCAGAAGAAGATGTGGAATGAGAAATATCATTGCTGATGTCAGATGAATGTTGGCTGAAAACAGAGACTACCAGAAAGATGTTTAGCTGTGTTTTATTGACTGTACAAAAGCATTTGACTGTGTGGATCATAGCTAATTGTGAATAACATTGCAAAGAATGGGAATTCCATAACACTTAATTGTGCTCATGAAGAACCTGAACATAGACCAAGAGGCAGTAGTTCAAACAGAACAAGGGGAAATGGAATGATTTAAAATCAGGAAAGGTGTGCGTCCGGATTGTATCCTTTCACTTTACTTATTTAATCTGTAGGCTGAGCAAATAATCTGGACTATATGAAGAAGAACATAGCATCAGGATTGTAAGAAGTGTTGTTAACAACCTACAGTATGCAGGTGACACAACCTTGGTTGCTGAAGCACTTACTGATGAAGATCAAAGATTACAGTCTTCAGTATGGATTACACTTCAACATAAAGAAAACAAAAATTGTCACAACTGGACCAATAAGCAACATCATAATAAATGGAGAAAAGATTGGATTTTTCAAGGATTTAATTTTACTTGAATCTATAATAAATGCCCATGGAAGCAGCAGCCAAGAAATCAAACGATGTATTGCATTGGCACATCTGCTGCAAAAGACCTTTTTAAAGTGTTAAAGAGCAAAGGTGTCACTTTGAAGACTAAGTAAGTGCTCCTGACCCAAGTCATGATCTTTCCAGTCACCTCATATGCGTGTGCAAACTGGGCAATGAATAAGGAAGACTGAACAAGAATTGATGCATTCGAATTATGGTGTTGGCGAAGAATACTGAATATACCATGGACTGCAGAAAAACAAACAAATCTGTCTTAGATGAAGTACATCTGGAATGCTCCTTAGAAGCAAGGATGGTGAGACCTCACCTCTCTTACTTTGGAAGTGTTTTCAGGAGAGACCATTCCCTGAAGAAGAATATCATGCTTGGTGAAGTTGATGTTTAGCGAAAAAGAGGAAGAACCTCAATAAGATCAGTTGACACCGTGGCTGTAACGGTGGGCTGAAGCATTACAATGATTGTGAGGATGGCTCAGGACTGAGCAATGTTTCTTTCTGTTGTACATAGGATAGCTATGAGTTGGAATTGACTTGATGGCACCTAACAACAATAACTACCCTCTCACGTCTATGTTTTCCAGCAAGTAGGAATCACATGGAGCTTCTGTGTTCAGAATCTTAATTAGAGCCTCATACATAGTTGTGATTGATTGAGTCAGCTTTCCTCTCCTCTGAGATCAACTGATGTCAGATGCTGGAGTATCTACATAAGTCATGTCATTAGCATAACCTGTTAGGTTAGGTGTGGTCTGTAACCATCAAAGACATTTCAGTCATTGGGGAGTTTCCATGGTTTTAGAGGTTATCTCTCAGAAAACAAGGACAAAGACCAAATTCTTTGGGTAATGTTAAATTCTTTACCCCACCAAGCCAAAATCAAAACCATTGCCAATGAGTTGATTCTGACTCATAGTGTGACCCTATGGGGCAGAGTAGAACTGCCTCATAGAATTTCAAAGGCTGTAAATCTTTATGGAAGCAGACTGCCACTTCTTTCTCCCGTAGAGCAGCTGATGGGTTTGAGCCACTGACCTTTTGGTTAGCAATGGAGCACTTTGACCAATGTGCCACCAAGGTTCCTCTTTTCCCCAAAGGTATCAATAGTTGGTTTCACATATTAGGAAGGCTGTCTAATAGAGGAAGGTAGAAAAATGATTATTCTGTGTTGTTCTCTAGTACCAAACAAGGACCATCAAGTGAAAGATTTTCCAATTTTTAGTACTAGGTAGTCAGTTTCCTTTTCTGAAAAATAAAATGGTTGGACTGTGCATCAGTAAGTATTGCACTGGGTTGTTTGTAACAGAAACAGCTTTGTGGTATTGGAGATTTCTTTTTCTTACACAACAAGAAGTCTGGAAGGAGGGTATGGCAGCTCTGCAACACCATCAGGGGGCCAAGGTCTTTGTACATTTTGCCCTGGCTTCTCAGTGTGTGGCCTTTATCCCCATGGTCACAAGATGACTGTGATTTAAGGAGGAAGAAGCGGAGAGGGACAAAGGGCAAAAGGCATGCTCTTTTTATCAGGAAAACAATAGTTTTTCCAGAAAAGAAAGTAAAGTAAAGTAAAAGAAAGAAAGTAAAGAAGTTTTACTTCTCATTGGTCAGAACAGAATCGATGGGTAGATCTAAAACTAGTTGCAATGGATACTTGGAGACACAAAAGTATTTTTTAACTGCATGTATTGCCACCTCCTCCTTCAGCATATTTTTATTACTAGGGATGAGTGGAGAATGGTTTTTAGATAGGTGTACCTGGTCCTTTCCAGCTTTAACAGTCTCTGAATCTTTTAGTTGTAAGTACTAAGAACCTGTTCTCTATTTTTAAAACCATTTGTTGAGATTCTCTATAGACTTATGGAGTTGGTGTTATTAAGACCTTATTAGCATTGTAGAAATGTCAAACAGTGAGACCTTCTTTTCTTTCTTCCATCAATCTTTCCTTCTTCCATCGATCTTCCCTCCATCTCTCCCTCATACTTTTGTTGATGGCCCTAGCAATGCACTAGGCTGCTCTGGTGGTGTAGTGGTTAAGGCATTTGGCTGCTCATCAAAATGTTGGTGGTTCGAATCCACCAACTGCTCCATGGAAGAAAGATGGAGCAGTCTGCTTCTGTAGAGATTTACAACCTTGGAAATCCAATGGGAGTTGCCATGCATTGGAATCAATTCAATAGCAGTGAGTTTTTTATTTTATTTTATTTTTCCTTTTGGGAAATATACTAGAGTATTGGAATTCAAAGATGAATGATTTATGATCATTTTTAAAGAACTTATTTAAGAGAAGTAGATACACATGGAAACAAATAAATTACAATAAATGTGATGGTTACAGCATTAGAAGCACATAGAGGGTCCAGATAGGGAGCTCTGGTAGCATAGTGCCTAAGGCACTTGACTGCTAACCAGAAGGCTGGTGTTTTAAACCCACCAGCCACTCCCCAGAAGGAAGATGGGGCAATCTACTTCCGTAGTGATACTGCCTCGGAAACCCAAGGAGGGGTCGCTATGAGTCGGGTCCGACTCGATGGCACATAACAACAACAACAACAACAGAGGGTCCAGATAGAGCAATTTAATTCAATAAATACTGGTTTGGAAGTCTTCCTATGTACTAGGCACTGTGTTAAATCCTGGGGATACCACTGACAGACAGACATTCTATTGGAGAGGTAGACATTAAACAAGCAATTATGTATTGGTGACTGTTCTGGAAAGGGAAGCACAGGATACTATGACAGAAGTGTTAGAAAAGACTTCCCTGAATAAGTTAAGTTTGAGCTGAGGCTGAGTGAAGTGGTAAAAGTTGGCCAAACATAAATGCCAGGGAAAAGCATTCCAGGCAAATGTCACAGATGAGCTGAGTATCCTCAGATTTTCCTTGAAATGTAGTATCTTTTGAAATTACTAACATTCTTTTACAAAGGTAGTGTGTGATGATTACTTCAGATTGCACACACATTTGCTATGAAGAGAAATAACCAAGAAAGCACAGAGAGTTAGCAAACTTTGGAAGTCATGCTTGTTTTGGCAGGGTTGGCCTTAATGCTAGGCAGAATAGAAGGCTTTCTGTTGCTGTGATCTAAAGGGTTTAGAGCAGACCTTCCACTCTTATATGGAGATTCATCTCTCTAAAGAATTTCTTGTAAAACTCGCCTACTCTAAGAAAATATGATTTATAACACATTAGCAGAAAAAAGTGTAATAAATAATTATTTTTAAAATTTAAATTTAAATTTTTTATTTTTGCACTGTTCTCTCCCCTCCTCTCCCACCCCTGGTAACCAACAAAGAAAGTTTCTCTCCATATATAAACCTTTCCATGACTTTTACAATAACAGACTAATTCAATATTTGTCCTTCTGTGATGGACTTATTTCACTCAGCATAACATCCTCCAAGTTCATCCATGTTCTGCAGTGTTTTGCAGATTCTACATTATTCTTCAGTGTTGCATACTATTCCATTGTATGTATGTACCACAGTCCCAATCTCTCCACATCCTCTCCAGCATTTCTTATTTTCTGCCTTGATGAACTTTGCTACTAGTGCTGGGACAAGATGGTATCTCATGGTTGTTTTGATTTGTATCTCTCTAACAGCTAATGATCATGAACATTTCTTCAAGTGTTTGTTGGTCATCTGAATACCTTCTTGCGTGAAGTATCTATTCATGTCTTCTGCCCATTTTTAAATTGCATTATTTGTCTTTTTGTTGTTGAGGTATTGGTGTTTTCAATAAATTTGAGAGATAAGTCCCATGTCAGATATGTTGTTGCTGAATATTTTTTTCCAATCTGTAGGTTCTCTTTTTACTCTTTTGAAGAAGTCTTTGGAAGCACATAAAAATTTAATTTTTAGAAGGCCTCATTAATCTAGTTTATCTTCGGCTATTTGTGCATTTTGGTCATGCTTGACAGTCTATTTATGCCATAAATTAGGGTCCCTAAATTTGCCCCTAATTTTTCCTTGAGGAACTTTATAGTTTTCAGTTTCGCATTTAAGTCTTTGACACATCTTGAGTTAGTTTTTGTGTATGGTATGAGGTACAAATCTTGTTTCATTTTTCTGCAAACAGATATCCAGTTTTGTCAGCACCATTTGTTAAAAGACCATCTCTTCCCCATTTAATGAACTTCAGCCCTTTGTCAAAGATCAACTGACCATAGGTTGATGGATCTATTCCTGGGTTCTCAATACTATTCCACTGGTCTATGTGTCTGTCGTTATACCAATAGAGAAACAAATGTAATTTGTGATTACTTTTCTAAGAAATAGAAAGATGAGAATGGCCAAAAATCTTATTGGTGTGGAGAGGGAACATAAAGTAAAGGAGAGTGAAAACATTTAAAGGTATAGTGAGTCCACAGACAGGGAGGCAATGAGAGTAGGCAGCTAGTTCTCCAGATTCCAAGTGTCCAGGGCTAGCTCTAAGAATTTATTTAAAAGAAAATATTTAAAACTTAGACAATATGCACAAATGTCTCTGAATATAGGAATAGTCTATGAGGAAGTAGGAGTGAAAAATCTGTCTTATCACTCCCCACACAGTGTAACTTTTCTGATTGCCCCCAATTAGATGGGGTTAATAAACTCTACTCCTGTATTTGTTAGCTGTGATGGCTGGCATGATGTTATGATTCTGGAAGCTATGCTACCAGTATTTCAAATACCAGTAGGGTCGTCCATAGTGACAGATTTAGCAGAACTTCCAGACTAAGATAGACTAAGAAGAGAGGGCTAGAGATCTACTTCTGAATATTAACCAATGAAAACCTTGTGGATAATAACAGGACATTGTCTGACTTCCTTGTTTTGAACATATCGTCAGGAGGGATAAATCACCAGAGGAGGGCATCATGTTTGATGAAGTAGAAGTTAGATAGAGACAGAGAGATGGATTGACATAGCTGCATCAATGGACTCAAACATGCTGGCAGTTGTGAGGTTGACACAAGTCAGGAAAATGTTTTGTTTTGTTGTAATAAGGTTGCCATGACTCATATTTGACTACAGCAGCTACTTACCTACCTACCTACCTATTTCTTGTGCTATCTCCTTTCTTTTATACATTTCTATTTCCACTGGTATTACCTACTCTACTCCACCACTCACTGTACTGTGATAGCTTGACTGTTGCTGTGAGGCTGGAGGCTATGCCACCGGTATTTCAAATACCTGCAGGATCATCCATGGTGGACAGGTTTCAGCAGAGCTTCCAGATTAAGACAGACTCAGAAGAAGGAAGGGATCATCCATTTCTCAAAGTATTGGCCAGTGAAAACCTTCTGCATAGCAGTGAAACATTGTCTAATATATCACTGGAAAACTTTATGAATAGCCCTGAAACATTGTCTGGTATAGTGCTGGAAGATGAACCTGTCAGATTGGAAGGCACTCAAAATACGACTGGGGAAGAGCTGCCTCCTCAAAGTAGAGTCAACCTTAATGACGTGGATGGAGTAAAGCTTTCGGGACCTCTATTTGCTGATGTGGCACAACTCAAAATGGGAAGAAACAGCTGCAAACCTCCATTAATAATTGGAGCATAGAATGTATGGAATATGAACCTAGAAAAATTGGAAGCTGTCAAAAATGAAATGGAATGCATGAAGATCAATATACTATACATTAGTGAGCTGAAATGGACTAGTTTTGGCCATTTTGAATCAGATCACCATATGACCTACTATGCTGGGAATGGCAAATTGAAGAGGAATGGCATGGGATTCATCACCACAAAGAATGTTTCAGGCTCTGTCCTAACATGCAATGCTGTCAGTAATAGGACAATATCCATATGCCTACAAGGAAGACCAGTTACTATTACTATTATTCAGATTTACATACCAAAGATGAGGATACATCAATACCAAAGATGAGGAAATTGAAGACTTTTTACCAACTTCTGCAGTCTGAAATTGACCATGTTGTTGTTATGTGCCGATGAGTCAAACCCGACTCATAGCGACCCCTCCTTGGGTTTCCGAGGCAGTATCACTACGGAAGTAGGATTGCCCAACCTTCCTTCTGAGGAGTGGCTGGTGTGTTTGAACCACCAGCCATCTGGTTAGCATACATGCAATCAATTGTGCAATCATGATTATTACTGATGATTGGAATGTGAAAGTTGGAAACAAAGAAGAGTCACAGGTAGTTGGAAAATGTGGCCCTAGTGATAGAAATGATGCCAGAGATCACATGATAGACTTCTGTAAAACCAATGACTTATTCATTGCAAATACCTTTTTTTCAACTTAAATAGTGGCTATACATGTAGACATCGCCAGATGGAATACACAGGAATCAAATCAACTACATCTGTGGAAAGAGGAGATGGAAAAACTCAATTATTTTCAGCCAAAACAAGGCCAGGAGCTGACTGTGGAACAGACGATCAACTGCTCATATGCAAGTTCAAGTTGAAGCTGAAGACAAAACAAGTCTATAAGAGGCAAAATATGACCTGGATTATATCCCACCTGAATTTAGAGACCATTGAAAGAATAGATTTGATGCATTGAACAACAGTGACTGAAAACCAGAGGAATTGTGGGATGATATCAAGAACATCATTCATGAAGAAAGCCAAAGGTCATTAAAAAGACTGGAAAGAAAGAAAAGACCAAAATGGATGTCAGAATAGACTCTGAAACTTGCTCTTGAATGGAGAGTAGCTAAAGAAAATGGAAGAAATGACAAGAAAAAAGAGCTGAACAGATTTCAAAGACCAGCTAGAGAAGGCAAAGTGAATTGTTATAATGAAATGTGCAAAGACCTGGAGTTAGAAAACCACAAAGAAAGAATCTGCTCAGCATTTCTCAAGCTGAAAGAACTGAAGAAAAAATTCAAGCCTTGAGTTGTAACATTGAAAGATTCTATGGGCAAAATATTAACTGATGAAGGAGACATCAAAAGAAGATGGAAGGAGTACACAGAGTCACTGTACCAAAAAGAATTGGTCAATTTTCATCTATTTCAGGAGGTGGCATATGATCTAGGACCAATGGTACTGAAAGAAGAAGTCAAAGCTGCTCTGAAGGAATTGGCAAAAAAAAAAAAAAGGTTCCAGGAACTCATGGAATACACACTGACATGTTTCAACAAACAGATGCTGTGCTGGAGACACTTATTGGTCCATGCCAAGAAATTTGGAAGATAGCTACCTGACCAACTGACTTGAAGAGATCCACATTTGTACCCATTCAAAAGAAAGATGATCTCACAGAATGTGGAAATTATTGGCCAATGTCATTAATATCATATGTAAGTAAAATCTTCCTGAAGATAATTCAAGAATGATTGCAGCAGTACATTGACAGGGGAGCTTCCAGAAATGCAAACTGGATTGAGAAAAGGACATGGAACAAGGGATATCATTGCTGATATCAGATGGATCTTGGCTGAAACCAAAGAATACCAGAAAGATGTTTACTTGTGTTTCACTGACTATGCAAAAGCATTTGACTACGTGGATCATAACAAGTTATGGATAACATTGAGAAGAATAAAAATTCTAGAATACTTCATTGTATTCATGAGGAACCTGTAAATAGATCAAGAGACTATTATTGAAACAGAACAATGGGGTACTGCATGGTTCAAAATCAGGAAGGGAGTGCATCAGGGTTATATCTTTTTACCATATTTATTCCATCTATATGCTGAGCAAATAATCTGGGAAGCTGGACTATATGAAGAGGATTGTGGCATCAGGATTGGAGAAAGACTCATTAACAACCTGTGATATGTAGATGACATAACCTTGCTTGCTGAAAGTGAGGATGACTTGAAACACTTACTGATGAAGATTAAAGACTAGAGTTTGCAGTATGGGTTACATCTCTACATAAAGAAAATGAAAATCCTCACAACTGGACCAATAAACAGCCTCAGTGATAAATGCAGAAATGACTGAAGTTGTCAAAGATTTCATATTACTTGGTTCCACAATCAACACCAATGGAACCGGCAGTCAAGAAATCAGATGACATATTGCACTGGGCGAATCTGATGCAAAAGACCTCTTTAAAAGTGTTGAAGAGCAAAGATGTGTCTCCGAATACTGAAGTATGCCTAACACAAGCCATAGTATTTTCAATTGCTTCATATGCATGTGAAAGCTGGACAGTTAATAAGGAATTCCAAAAAAGAGCTGATGCTTTTGAGTTGTGGTATTGGTGAAGAATACTGAAAGTACCATGGACTACCAGAACTAACAAATCTGTCCTGGAAGAAGTGCAACTGGAATGCTCCTTGGAAGTGAGAATGGCCAGATTTCATCTCACCTACTTTGGTCATGTTGTCAGATGGGACTATTTCTTGGAGAAGGATATCATGCTTGGTAAAGTGAAGGGTCAAAAAAAAAGGGAGGGTCCAAGATGGCGGAATAGGCAGAAAGACTGCACAGACCTTCTTCAACAAAGAAAAGGGAAACCAATTAACACAGACACAGAAGATAATCCTGGACTCCTGATCCTTGAAGGGAAGGATATAGAAGTGGACTAAACCCCAACTAGCAAAAGAATTTACATGAAAATACCAAAAAAGGAGACATATGGACCTGAGGTCTGGCAGTGATTCTGAGCAATCCTGACAGCAGAGACGACTTGGAGATTCCCGAGTGGTGGGAGGACCTAAGTATTAACCTAAATATCAGCCCTGCTACCCAGGGACTGGACAGAGGACTGCTCTGGTGGCTGTGGAATAAATGGGGAAGCAGCGGTGAAGAGGAAGACGGGCTGAGCTGTGGACTTTTGCCTGTCCGGAGGCCACTGCCATTTTGAATGTTTACAAGCAGCTTGACCATTTTGGATATTTAAAGAGACAGCACTCTCTGAGATTCCAGGGGCTTAAGAAGAGGTTCTGCTTGCCAAGGACACTCCGGACCTGCGCGGACCTCTTGTTATTCTTATGCCCCACACCCACTTGGTGAATGGAAGTGCTGCCATCTCCCACTCCCACCCACCTTCTGGGCCTGCAGGAACTCCATCCCTGTCTGTGTGCTCAGACGAAGCCTGGGTGCCCTGCCCTATCCTCCGCTGATTTTTTACTTTTTGTTCTTTTAATTTTTCTTTCCTTTTTTCTTTGTTCTTTCTGGTGTTTAGTTTGCTTGTATTTGTCTGTTTTAAAACTACTATTATTATTAATAATTTTGTCCTTTTTACTTTTATTCTTTATTATTCCCCTCCCAGGTCCTAGTTTACAGCTTTTTTTTCTTTTCCCTGTTTCTGGTTAAATTTTCTTTTTCCCCCCTCTTTTTTCTCCCATATTTAACCCCATTCTTTTATTCCCCCCAATTTTTTCTTCATTATTTTGCTTCTCTACCTTTTTTTCTCTTAGTGCCCTATCCCCACATATTGCAGGTTTTCTTGTTTTTTTTTTTTTTCTTCTTTTCCCTCCATTTTTTTTTTTGGTTACTGTTCCTGTGTGATTACATGGTCTACTTTGTCCATGTGCTTTTAGTTTTTTGATGGTTATTCAATTTTAATTTTTGTCTAACTGAGTGGGAGATAGCAACAGTCCCCATAAAATACAAGTACACCCACGCATCCTGCAACTTCACTTACTGAGCAAGAGCCACCACCTCTTTCTCCACCAAAAGGCAAACGATAAAAAAAACCACCAACAAGAGCCTGAATCACCCTTGGCTGCTCTTCACAAACAGTTAACAGAGATCTTAATATAACACCATCGTGTCTCCAAAAAAACAAACCATCACAGTCCACACGAAGAAGCAAGATAAAGTGGTAGAAACAAGGGAACAGGATACAGACCCAGAACACATCCCTCAGGAAGAAAGAGCATTGGAACTCTCTGACAAGGAATTCAAAAGAGTTATATTTAGGTATCTTCAAAGGATTGAGGGACAGACCAAAGAAAACATAGAAAAAAACCTTAGAAGAATTTTGATGGAAAATACAAGAATAAAATGACAAAACAAAGAAAAAATAAGAAATGATTCTAAATCTACAGATAGAAATCCAGAAGAT
>NW_006921721.1:896542-901726 GCF_000298275.1 Orycteropus afer afer
TATGTCTATGAAGTGGGGAGTGTACCCAAGAACATGTATAGGGTTGGTAGACAATGGTCCTATAACTTTATGTGTATGATCTGAATTCCCAGGTGTATAGTGGAGCTGACAAGGGTCAAGGTCATAGTCACTGCTTTGTCACAGCCAGAGGGACCAAGTAATTGAACGTGTGAGCTTGGGGCCATAGTCACAGAGGACATCAAGCTCAATTGGCATAACATACTACACAAAACGTTGTTCCATCTCCTACTTTGGCGAGTAGCGACTGGAATCTTAAAAGGTTGCAAACTGCCATCTAGATGCAACGATGGGTCTCTCCTCATCCAGAGCAAAGAAGAATGAAGAAAACCAAAAGTTTTGGGAAAGAATTAGTCCTAGCGACTGGTACACCATCCAATCTGCAGCCCATATGAGTATGAGACCAGAAGAACTAGATGGTGTCTAGCTACTACTGTCAACCACTTGGAAGAGGATCTGTGTAGGAGATCCTGGATAGAGAGGGAGAA
This sequence comes from Orycteropus afer afer, assembly GCF_000298275.1. Lineage (NCBI taxonomy): Eukaryota > Metazoa > Chordata > Mammalia > Tubulidentata > Orycteropodidae > Orycteropus > Orycteropus afer. The sequence continues at coordinate 897,049 of NW_006921721.1, forward strand.
CAATGTGGAACAAAACTCAAAACCATTTGGAAAAATAAACAAAAGCCAGGACGAGGTTTGCTGGTCTGATAGAGCCTTGTGGAACCACTGAGACTATGGCCCCTAGCTGCCCTTCAGGTCTGGAATTGAACGCACACCTGTGGCTTCCAGCCAAACAATAGACAAGCATATGAGTTGAACATTTACCTGAGGTAGATACACTCCTTGGAGAGAGCAATCATGGGAGAAAGAAGGGCTACTATGTACAGGGAGACAGCTCAGGGGGCAGGAGTGCATGGAAGGTGGGACACAGGGAAGAGGTAACTATCAATCGGAAGTAGGAGGAGAGATGTTGCATTGTGGTAAATTATGGTCAATATCTATCATGAGACAAAGTGTATGTGAACTGCTGTATGGAAAGTGTATTTGCTCTGTAAATTTTCACCCAAATCACAATAAAAAATTAATTAATTATTTAATTAATGAACAAGAAGGGAAAGGCCCTCAATGAGATGGATTGACACAGTGGCTGCAATGATGGGCTCAGGTATAGCAGGGATTTTGAGGCTGGCACAGGATTGGGCAGTGTTTCGTTCTGTTGTACATAGAGTCACTATGAGTCAGAGCCAATTCAATGACACCTAACAACAACAACAACAACAATGACAACATAATGTATTGTACATTGGCTTGCATGTCCCTCTCTCTGACTCTTCTTTGAACTACTTGAGATAAGAGTTTTATTCTCTCAGGATCCTCAGCATCTAGCTCAGTAGCTGGGAATTGATAGCCCTCAAATATTTGTGGATGAATTAATGAACATTTTTGGAGAATGGTAAAGAATGATTTAGATAGAGGTTGAACAAAAGGTAAAAATGTTGTGGAGAATGGATAGGAAAAGAATTATGAAAGCATCTAAAGGCACTTACCCATTTGGGATCATCACAGGATGCCTAAGGAAGTGATATTGAGTTGAGACCTGAAACATGAACAGGCATTAACTAAGTAAAAAGAGGGGAATCTGAGTGAGCAACTCAGGGAAGCCTGATGGGAGGTGATGGAAATGGTTTAAGAGACAGATAGAAGATACAATCAATAGGACTTTATTATTTCACTCAACAAATATTATATTCCATACTTTCCTCTAGGCTTGGGAGACAGAATGGTGAATGGGAGAAATTCCAACATTTAAGGGGCTAAAATTTTATTTGAGGGAGACAGATAATAAATAAGCAAACAGATAATTTATTTATGAATCCAGAGATAAAGTTATAAAGATGCCTTCCAGGCATCTAGGAGGCAACTGGATAGATGCTGGTGCCATTCATGGAGATAAAGAACACTGATGGAGGTCTAGATTGTCCAGAATGTCCTGGGGTAAGTTTTGGATGTGTCATTTGAATGCCTTTGAGATGACCAAGTCAATTGTACATGTAGGTTTGAGTTTCAAAGGAGTTGTCTGGGCCTGAGATTCATGTTTTGGAGTCAGAATTGTATAGATGGAGTCCCAGGATGGTATAAATGGCTAACATTCTCAGTTGCTAATCAAAAGGTTTGAATCCACCCAGAGGCACCTTGGAAGAAAGGCTTGGTGATCTACTTCCAAAAAAATTAGCCACTGAAGACCCTATGGAGAACAGTTCTACTCTGACACACATGGGGTCAACCTGAGTCAGAGGTGGGTTGATGGCAATTTTTATATTTTAAATGTACAGATGACAAAGCCACAGGAGAGGATAGAGTCACCTTCATGCCCCCATAGTTATAAACTGTACAACTGTAAGGCAAAACCAAATCAAATCCATTGTCGCTGAGTTGATTCCAACTCCTACAGGTCTACAGGGTCACTCCATAGGGTTTCCAAGGCTGTAAATTTTTACGGAAGCAGGTTGTCACATCTTACTCTTGAAGAGCAGCTGGTGGGTTCAAACTGCCAACCTTTCAGTTAACAGCTGTGCACTTGACCATGGGGCCACCAAGGCTCCTCTGTACAACTCTAGGGAAAAGCCATTTCTCATGAGTCCAAATCCACCCAGTGACAACTAACAACAACAACAACAACAACAAGTGAGTGATGTGAATAGTGTCTCCTGGAATTATGCTGAGTGAGGGCAGGTATGGAAAAGATGACCTAGGGAATAGGTAAAGAGTGAGAAGAAAAGTGAGCTTTTAGGACCAAATAATGAATAACTTCAACACTTAAAAGGCAAGACAGGAAAGACTGGTGAAGGAGAGCAAGGAGAAGCAGCAGGGAACTTGGAAGAAAACCAGTAGAGTGATGTCACAGAAACCAGGGAAAAAGAGGGCTTTTAGGGAGGAGTGGGGTGGTCAACCGTGCAACTGCTGCTGAGAAATCTGCTAAAAGGAGGACTGGACATATCTCAGGATCTTGGTGGCCTTAGTAAAAGCTGCTTTGATGGGGTAATAAGGGTGGAAGTTAGATTGGAATGGGTCAAAGTGTGAGTGGAAGGTGAAGATATGGATGACTGATATATCCTGTGGTGTGATATTTGAAAAATGTCCTTATCCAGCCATGTAGAGGAGGAAGTCTTGCTCCATGTTGAAGCAATTCAGTTCAGAGAGAGGTGGAAACGGTAAGAGCCCTAATTTGGAGTTGTTGGGCTTAGAAGTGACTAGGTGTCTAAGGAATTGGCTTTTCTTCTTCCTCTGCTGCCATTTTATTCTCAGGAATATGATATTGATTAGAATGCCAGTGTCTCGGGTGATGACAAGAAAGTGTTTTTGGAAAAGGGGCTGGAAATTCCATCACACACATTGAGTTGATTCTACTGTTATATTTGAACAGCATTAATAAATTGAGAAAACATGCTCCAGACCACACACAATTTTTGGAAGGTGCTAAACTGATGCAAGGACTATACTCTCCAAACTCTTTTGTTTAAATACCCTCACCCAGTTTATCCACTGCTCATGAAGGAATATCAATCTTCTGATCATTCCCAGTTTACAATGTCTCTCAGCCTCTCCAGTGGAAACACATGTGGAAACCAGTGTTCCCTAAGTTGAGGATTACTTTTTTCTTTTTTGGGGTGTGTGTGTGTGCAGTGTCTAGAAAGTATAGGGGAGTCCCTGGAAGGTGCAAATAGTTAACATGCCTGGTTGATAACTGAAAGGGTGGAGGTCCAAGTCCACCCAGAGATGCCTTGGAAGAAAGATCTAGTGACCTATTTCTGAAAAATCAGCCATTGAAAACCCTATGGAGCACATGGGGTTATCATGAGTTGAAATCAACTTGATGGCAACTGGTTGGTTGGTTGGTAGAAAGTTCAGGATTTTTAGGGCATACTTGTTGGGGCCACAGGCTCCCACTTGCCCTTATCTTGATGATTTCTGAATTACAGACTCTGTCCATCAGTGTGAGACACCATTCAAGGACCAGCACTCTGACTCTGCAGCATTGAGCTCTCTTCCTCCATGCTCTTTAGAAACAGTCCCCAGGATTGGAATTTATGCAAGTTCAGGAAAGGATGTTTCAAGTCCATTTTCAGAGACATTTTCTCCAAATTTAAAGTATATTATACAGAAACAAAAATTGTTTCATCTTTTATATAGACTTGAGATAGCCCATTGTCAAAATTCAGTGTATGTCACAATGTAATTCACTGGAAGGAAAATATGCTAGCAACAGCATTTGTAAGCAGGGAGCCTGGTACTAATTACTGCCTTCTCTTTAATGCCATTATCTGCCAGATCTAACATGTTTTAACCTTATACAGCATAACTCTAACATCAAACATTAACCTCTCATTCACACAAAACTCTGTACTCAGGAATTTACCACTAAGAATATGCAAGAGATCTTAAAAGAGTGGATACTGGTTTACTCATCTAATGTAACTCTGCACACACAAAGAGTTGATAACCTGACAATGTGAAGAATAAATGTAATGGTATTATGAAACAAAAATTCAGCCTGAGAGCGATGTTGTTATGCAGTTCATAAGAAGAGTAAGAACCAACAGAATCTTTAATCTCACACACAGGTTCACTGGAGGCAGTTCTGCCCAGCTAGCACACTTTCAGTTTGCAATGGATTGGTATTTGCAAAAGTTAACAGGATGGGACCCTTTCTGATGCTTTTAGAGCAACTGAGAAGCTCATGAGAAAGAGTTAGAGCTGTTTTGAATGAATCCTATTGACAATATGCCTAATAGAATAAAGGTCAACAGGATTGAGTCTGAATATTTTCATCTATTTTAGACTGCATATTCCTATTGGTGTTCTCTATTTTTAGAATGGAAATCTCTCTCCAGGGTAAAGTATTATTCTTTCAAGGAAAATACCACAACCACCATCATGATGGACACTTATTCTTGTTCTCACTGTTATTTTTTACCACTTGCTCCTCCTTCCCTCTTTGAGTGGTCAGATGTCAAGCATGCAGGGAGTTCCTGGGGCAGGAAGCCTTCATTTGTTAAGTTTGTGACAGATAAGCTATCAGTCAGCAGAACCTGGAAAAACTATTGCCGGTAGCTGCTGTTTTAACGTTTTTGGGATAACGCCCCAGGGATACCTCTAAATGCTGTTACAGCCACTTGAAATCACCCAGGACTGACATTTTGACCAGGAAATCCATTGACTTGCATGGCCAGAACTAGCAATGGAGTTTTTAGCAATGTTTCTTGCCTAAAGAGAAGTTGAAGAAGCAAAGAGGGAAGACCCATTTAATAAATATATA
>NW_006921721.1:902751-917527 GCF_000298275.1 Orycteropus afer afer
ATCCTACTTCCGTAGTGATACTGCCTCAGAAACCCAAGGAGGGGTCGCTATGAGTCGGGGCCGACTCGACGGCAAACAACAACAACAACAACAAATTCAGTTTATAGAATGCAAATGTACCCAATAACATCACCTGTTTAAATTGCTCCTGTCTTACACACACACACACACACATACATACCCATGCTACCTTAGAAAGACCCTTTGACTAATGTCATTGTTTTTTGTATTTTCTTCTTGATATGCAACAGAGTCAAAATTATTAGTATTAATATTTGCTGTTTTAAACCTGCTTCCCTTCCTGATTTTCTGGGGTCTAGGGGTAGAGAGGTGAACTATCCACCTGGGGGCAAGGGTTGGAAGAGCATATGGGTGTTCAGTTCTGGTAAGAGAGTTCAGGGTCAGTTTTAATGTGTGAGGGCAATAGAGAGAGAAGGGGGAAGATGATATTAAGAAGTGAAAATGGGATCTATGTATCTTCTTCATGATGTTGGTGTTATTTTGAATTTTGAAAGGTTTATTGCATGAGCTGGGATTCAACAACAGTGAGGGTGTGGTCTTATAAGCTTTGTAGAGATATAGATATATGTGCACTTGATGTTTATTTTAACCACATTGCATAGCATTAAAAAAAAGCTTGCTCTAGTGCTGGTGGGAGTGAGTGGGGTAGAGGGCTCACATGTGCTATGTCCGGACTTTGATCCTCCAGGGCTGTGTTTACCACTGCAGGGCCCTGGGAGCTACCCCCACCCCCCAGTGTTTGTTCCCATGCCCTGGCCTACCCTGAGCAGTTTTGCTGTGAGAATAATTCTGAAACACACTTCCTGACTCTCCAAGCTTTGTGTTCTGAATAACCCTAGACTACTGTGTGAATGATGGGATTCAAATACACCCCCATTGTTCTGGGTGGCCCAATGCAAAAGCAACTTCCAGATATAGGGGTTGGAACCAGACTCTTGAAATGCTTTGATTATACAACACAAGTAGTCACCATTACTGCCTTTTTAGAGTTCATAGTTAATGTATGAGCCAAGGTAGCCTCCAAATAGAGGACTCCTCTTACAGACCTGTTGATTCTTAGGTCACTCTTTGCCACCACCATCAAGATTCCAGAGGATAACAATGACTATGTTGGGTGGAAGTCTCCTCCATCTTTAAATCCTTTGCAGTACCTTTCTCCTCCCTCTCCACTAGGTCCATTTGTTGAAGCATACTTGTTTAGCTGCTTAGAAGATGAAATTATAAAATTTTCTACAAAAAGTTTCAATATGGTAGACCTATGCCAATGAACTCACATTTACAATTCTGCTCCATCTCCAAATCCTACTAAAATATAAAAAAAGAATTTTTTTTTTTTTTTTTTGCCTGACAGGAGATTTTATTTAAAGAGGTGAAAGGGCGCCTGCGCTGAGGAAGGACAGAAGAAGAAGAGAAGAAGAAAGGAAGAAAAAGAGAAAGAAGAAGAAGAGAAAGAAGAAGAAGAGAGTGAGCAGGGGAGAGAGCAGTCTTATATAGACCTGGGTTAAGGAGGTTGTACGTCAGAGCTGGGGGAAGGGGTCTTAACCTATCAGAAGCTATGTTGCCTTTTAAATTTCATGCCTTGAAGGAAGCTCAGTTTCCACTTCCTTTAACTGACTTATGACCTTGAGCGGGGCAGCAGGGAATGAAGAAGAACCCGGAAGAGCCATGCAAGATGGCGTGGCATATCTCTAATATTCCCCCCTCTTTGGTTTTTTTAAAAAAGGAAAGAAAAAGAAAGAAGAAGAGCCCGCTTTTGTGGGAAAAGGGGCGAAGGTCAATCTTCTGGAGCTGCTTCCTGCTGGTGAGGGGCACGGCGTCTTTGGAAGTGGGGACTTCTGCCTATCCACGGATGAGTTTGTCTCTTGGAGTGCCAAAACCAGTTTTATTTTGTTTCAGCTTCAGAGATGCTGTGTTGTTTTGCCTGGTTGGTGATTTGTAGTATGTAGAGGTCCTCGAAGAAGCGGCTTCTAAGGGTGTTGAATCCCAGGGGTCGGCGGGACATGTTTGGCGTCTGGTGTTCTGGGACCTGTAAGACAGGCTGGATTGCAGTGATTAGGGGAGGGAAGTCAAGGGCAATTCTTGCTCTTCTTGGTGGTTTTTTATCGTTGGCCCATTGGTGGAGAAGGAGGTAGTGGCTTTTGCTCAGTAAGTGAAGTTGTAGGAGGTGTGGGTGTAGTTGTGTCTTATGGGGACTGATGTTGTCTCCCACTCAATTAGACACAAATTACAATTGAAAACCTTCAAAAAACTAAGAGAACATGGACAAAAAACATGCCATGTAATCACACAGGAACAGTAACCAAAAAAAGAAAAAAGGGAAAAAGAAGAAGAAAAAACAAGAACACCTGCAATATCTGCGGATAGGGCATTAAGAGAGAAAAAGTAGAGAAGGAGAATAATGAAGGAAAAAAAAAATGGGAAAAATGCAAAAAGAAAAATAAGGAACAGAGTTAACCATGAGAAAAAAGGGTGGAATAAAAAAACTTAAATTAAAAAAAAAAAAAATTTTTTTTTCAACCAGAACAGGGAAAAGAAAAAATGCTGAAAACTAGGACCTGGGAGAGGAAGAATAAGAATAATAGTAAAAAGGGCAAAAATATTATTAATAATAGTTGTTTTAAAACAGACAAATACAAGCAAACTAATCACCAGAAAAAGAAAGTGAAAAAGAAAAAAACTAAAATTAAAAAAAGAGAAAAAAAAAATCGGTGGAGGACAGGGCAGGGCACCCAGGCTCCGTCTAGCACACAGACTGTGATGGAGTTCCTGTGGGCCCAGAAGGTAGGGGGAGTGGGGGATGGCTGCACCTCTGTTCGCCAAGAGGGTGTGGGGTATAAGAGTAACAAGAGGAATGTCGTACCTTTTCAGTCTTGCAGATCCAGAGAGTTCTTGGGGTTGCTGGAAAGCAGAATGTGTTCTTAAGCCCCAGGAATCTCTGAGAGCGCTGTCTCTTTAAATATCTAAAATAGTCAAGCTGCTTTTTAATATTCAAAATGGTGGCACCTCTGGACCGGCAAAAGTCCCCAGCTCATCCCGCCTTTCTCTTCACCTTCTCTGTTTATTCCCCAGCCACTGGAGCAGTCCTCTGTGCAGTCCCTGGCTAGCAGGGCTGATTTTTAGGTTATTTTTTATGTCCTACCAGCACTTGGGAATCTCCAAGCTGTCTGTGCCATCAGGATCGCTGCCAGACCACAGATCCATATGTCTCCTTTTTTGGTATTTTCATGCAATTCTTGTGCTAGTTGGGGTTTAGTCCACTTCTATATCCTTCCCTTCAAGGCTTAGGGGTCCAGGATTATCTTCTGTGTCTGTGTTAATTGGTTTCCCTTTTCTTTGTTGAAGAGGGTCTGTGCAGTCTTTCTGCCTAGTCCACCATCTTGCCAGAACCCCAAAAGAATACTTGTTGACATGAACATTTTCTACCTTGAAGCTGGCTTGATTTAATACCGTAATGCACCATTTAGAGAGATCTGTATACAAAATTAAGAATTAAAGCCCAGTACATATAGCCTGAAGAAACTTGGTCCTTTGTATAACATCAAATCACCAAAAATTTACTCAGAAAAGTTGTATTTTAATGTTTTCACATGTACATCAAAAGGATATGAATGCTTCCAAAATGTTAGTCTGTTTCATTAAATTTCACAGCTTTGTATCCCAAGTCAGGAAGCTGTAGTGGAACTGGGCTGATGCACAAGTGCTGAATGCCAGCATGTGCATATGCTGACACACATGCTGAGCCAGGAGTCAGGACTCCAGCACTCAGAGGCATCCCAGACATTCCTCATCTAAATTCAGAGTGGAGGTGGCCCCTACAGGCCTTCTCTAAACGTTCCCTCTGGCTATATGGTTTGGGATAAGTCATTTTATAATCACAGGTTAACAGCACTGCTTATGTGGCTAAGAAAATTTGATAAATTTCCAAATACTAAGGCTTTATTACCAGAGTAGTAAACCCACGATGCAGTCATGGGGTGGGCATACTTTTTTTGTCTGCTTGGCATCTCTGTGGATAACATTCCTTCCAAATTCTTGAGCTTTGAGTTTCCAATAGGGATGCGGAGGTAGGCACAAAGTCCAGGTCTGAACCATTAAAGTACTCCGTCCACCTGACTGCAGTAGTAGTTAAAGAACAGACATTTGTCTCAGCAAGCCAATCTGAGGCTGCCCTCTGGCTCTTGAGGTAAGTTTGAGTCATTTTGCTGGATTCATCAGCTGTAAGGACAGTGGGGATTCTCTGGGTGGTGCAAAGGGTTAAGTGCTTAGCTGCTAACCAAAAGGTGGAGGTTCAAGTCCATCCAGAAAGAAAGATTTGGTGATCTTTCCCTGAAACATCAGCCGTTGAAAACCCGATGGAATACAGCTCTGCACTGACACACATGAGGTCATAATGAGTTGGAATTGACTTGGCAGCACTGTTGTTCCTTCTGAAGAATTGTAAGTCTATAATTGTTTATCTTTGCTCTTCCTGGGGAGAGACAGCCTGAGAAAGAAGCCCACACAGAGGAGGCAGACCAAGGGATGGACACGAGGAGACAGATTCCTGATGATATTAGTTGAACCCTTGGATTCAGTAATACTTAAAACCAGGAATGCCCTTGGGCTTTCTAATTATGTAATTCCAATAATTTTTTTTAAAGCTGATTTAATTATGTTTCTATATCTACAGATGAAAGCATCTTAAGGTTATATTGGTCTCCATCATCTGTAATTTTTTCACCAGCCTGTATACCTTGGTCAGATTTCAGATGGCAACCGATTTGAAACATCCAACTAGGCTATCTATATTGACTAGCTTTAACTTGATATTTGCTAAATCTCCACTTTGTACTGTGTGAATATCTGCAAACCAGAACTGACATTCTAGTTGCAAGTGATTCACTTTGGCAAATTTTCTGTCACACAGGGCCTAGAGTCCTCACCTGTGAACTGATCTTAGAATTATCCAGTTCATAGAGACACATAAGCCCCTTAGGACTCTTGGATGCATTAAAACATTTTCCCGAACTTCATCTAATTCTAAGCAGATTTATCTTAGTAAAATCTAGATAGGTTTATTATTTTGCTTGCTCAGATAACAAACATGGCTTCTTTATGAAATAAGGATGACTAGTGTGCTGTGTTCTAGTGTGGCAATTCTTAAAATACTTAAAGGAAACAATTTAAAAAACAATTCCAATAATAAATGATGTAACATGACAGATTGTTAATAAACATTGTTAGGGCCTCAAAATTACAGGGCCAGAATCCCCTAAGCTGCGAATCTGTGCTCTTCTTCCTCTGAGAGGAGCTAGCTGAGGAGTCTGAGATGAGTCAGGACAGAGGTAATATTCAGTTGAGACGGACCTGTGTGGGATCCCAGCTGGTGTCTGTGCTCTTCATTGGGTGTCCATTCTGATTGGTTGGGACTTCTGCTGGTTGTTCAGTGTTTTCAATATTTTTTCTGGGTGTGGTGTTGGCAAGGAATATTGAATATACCGTGCACTGTCATAAGAATGAGCAAATCCGTCTTAGAATAAATATAACCAAAATGCTCCTTAGAAGCAAGGATGGTGAGACTTCAACTTGCTTCCTTTAGACATGCCATCAGGAAAGACCAGTCCCTAGAAAAGGACATTGTAGTTGGTAAAGTAGAGGGTTAGTGAAAATGAGGGAAAGACTTAATGACATGGATTGACACAACAGCTGAAACAATGAACTCAAACATCATGAAGATGATGCAAGACTAAGCACTGTTCCATTCTGTTGTACATGGAGTCACCTTGAGTTGAGGCTGATTTGACTGGTGACTAAAAACAACAGGAAAAACTACCCAAGCACATTCATTGACAAGCCAACCAACTACATTTATATGCAGTTGCAAGTTGATGTTCAACTTGTACTTGGGCTCGTAATTTCAAAGAGAGGGAGGAAAGAAGATGATTGTAGGTTCAAAGAGACAGTACCTTTTTTTGTGGTCAGTTAGATCTTTATATGACCTGAAGAATTTTAAGTCAGGAAGTGGCCCCACATATCACGGGCCCCTGAAGTCTATCTGTTCAGCTCTATTTTCACATTATTTTCCAATGTAATATGTGTTATCACTTCTTGTCTCTGCTACTCATTTTAGACACACACTATAGATGAAAAAGATTTCTGAAGAGAGGAAGTAGAAAGATGACAAAATGCCCTCTAATGAATTCATCTAAATATAGAATCAGGCATCTGAAATGGTCTTAGAAAGCTCCCAGTCAGCACCTTTCACTTCTCAGACCCGAGACAGGCCCTGAGGGGTTGAATGTCTTGCAGGGCCTCAGAACTTTGCCCTCAGTGGTCCCCTGGCTCCTGTCCCTGCATGTTTTCCATGACATCACAGTATTTGCACCATGTTTTACGTGGAGAGAAATATGGCTTGTAAGCACTCTAATTATTATTTATTCCACGAGTTTTACACTGCCTAATTTCAAAGAGTTTGGAAAGTTGTGATACCCAAAAATAAAATTTTAAAAAAGTCAGAAAACATTTGGAGGTAAGAGATGGGATCAGTTGGTGTATGTTAATGAGTACTCAATTTATTTCTGGGTATCCCAGTACCCAAGGCAAGGAAAAGTTTGGGTGTATCTTCATCTGTATGTCAATAAATGTAGAAAATATGAAGAAATGCAAAACCAACCAAGGCTTATTTTACTTAACAGAAATATTATTGAAAAGTTGTCTTGTCTAAATGTCAAAACAAATCCTGTTGTATATGGCATACATATCCAGATTTTGAGAGGAGAATTCATGTTTAATTTCTTGAAAACTTTTAGCTTCAGGGTTCAGGGTGCTTCATGGGGGAGGCTGTAAGATAAAAAAGAGGAAGTCCTAATTGTAGACCCCTTCCCTTTAATAGGCTAATACTAGTCTGCATACATTCCTACCCTGTTATTGAGACTTCATTGCAAACCTATAAGAAAAGAACCGAGAGGGAGGAAACCCACAGTTGACATTTACCAGATAAAACCATGAGATGTGCTGACAAGTGGTGGAAACTGATGTCTGCTTATGAAGTGTTTTACTGAAGTGATCTACTGTTGCACTGGACTTCAACCTATTTTCTGTCTTCTCTAGTGTACCAGCTAGTATGGGCTAATTCGGCTGCTATAGTTTATAATTGTCTGCTAACATAAAGGTTGATGGTTCAAGCCCATTCAGCAGTTCCATGGAAGAAAGGCCTGGTGAACTGTTTCCACAAAGATTTTGACCCACTGCCATCAAGTGGATTCTGACTCATAACGACCTATAGGACAGAGTAGAACTGCCCCGTAAGGTTTCCAAGGCTGTAAATCTTTACCAAAGCGGACTGCTTCATCTTCCTCCCATGGAGTGGCTGTTCGGTTTGAACCATGGACCTTTTGGTTAACAGTTGAATGCCTTAACCACTGTAATATCAGAGTTGCTTTCCACAAAGATTGCAGACAAGAAAATCTCATGCAGCAGTTCTACTCTGTCACAAGGGGTTGCCATGATTTGACTGTAGCTAACAATAGCTCCAAGGGCAAACAACAACAACAACAAACAATAGCAACAGGGCTGCAATGGGGGAAGTGTTTCAGTGGTTGAAGTCTCACCTTCCATATGGGAGACCCAGATTAACTTCCAGCTATTGCACTTCACGTGCACCCAACACACACATGGTGGCTTGAATGTCACTATGGTGATAAACAGGTTTCAGGAGAGCTTCCAGACGAAGATGTTCAAACAGAAAGGTCTGGTAATTTATTTCCAAAAATCAGCCAGTGAAAACCCTGTGTATCACAATGATCTGATTCACAATTAATCATGGGGGCGGTGCAGGACCAGGCAGCATTTTGTTCCCTTATGCCTGGGTCATCATGAGTTGGGACCTACTCAAGGGAAGCTCACAACAACATAGGGCTCTTAGTATAGTATATAGGGGTCCACTAAAACTGTTCTATTCTTGGGGTAATAGTTGTTTCTTTTACCCCTTCTGAATCTTGGTGATCAGTGAATCTCTTCTTTGCTTAGTAACATGAGCCAATCTAATTAATTTTAATTATTATTATTATTATTTACCTGTTCTATGATTACTCAAGGAGCTCTGGTGGCCTAGTGCCTAAGGCATTCGACTGCTAACCAGAAGGCTGGTGGCTCAAACTTACCAGTCTCTCCTTGGAAGAAAGATTGGGCAAATTACTTCTGTAGTGATATCGCCTTGGAAAACCAGGGAGGAGTCAGATCTAACTCCACGGCAGTGAGTTTGGTTTGGTTTTGGTAAGATTACTGGAAAACTCCCTGCCATTGAGTCTGACTCATAGCAAACCCTCTTTGGGTTTATGAGGTAGTATCACTATGGAAATAGGTTGCCCAATCTAACTTCTGAGGAGTGGCTGGTGGGTTTGAACCACTAGCCTTCTGGTTAGCAGTCAAATGCCTTAGGCACTGAGCCACCCAAACTTTAGGTGGTGTAATTGGTCTAATTCTCCAAAATAATGTTTATGTCTTAACAGGGACTTTTGCGAATCTTATTCCAAACAGAAGAGTGATATAGGAATTTCAAACTGTTTCAGGATAATGGAGGGAGTATTTTATGGGTACTTTTGGTACCTTTGAGACATGCCAAATAGTTCTTGGCTTCTTCTATTTAAGCAGTAAGCATTCTTGGGGGAGGGGCGCTGACTATACATGCTCCTGATAATGTGGTTTTCATTACTCAGAGCACAGGAATTCTCTTTACTTTTAAGTCAGTGTTCTCTGAAGATCATAGCTTTATGTTAATGAGTCTTTTGTATATTTGTAGAGATCTCCGAAGTTTGGATTATGTCAACTTCTTTATAGGCTGAAGCTCGGCTGGGTTGGGAGCTACTCCTGGAACAATATCATTATCTCTATTCCTATGAATGGGAGCTCTGGTAGCATAGTGCCTAAGGCACTAGACTGCTAACCAGAAGGCTGGTGGTTCACACCCACCAGCCACTCCTCGGAAGGGAGGTTGGGCAATCTACTTCCATAGTGATACCGCCTGGGAAACCCAAGGAGGGGTCGCTATGTGTCGGATCTGACTCAAAGGCACATAACAACAACAACATCCCTATGAACATGATGGCAGTATAATGTTAGCTCTATAATATGAAGTTGTCAGTTTCTGATAAATCAGTCTTAGAAGTAATAAAACCAGGATGTTCCTTAGAAGCAAGGATGGCAAACTCCAACTTGCTTCCTTCGGAAATGTCATCAGGAAAGACCAACGGTTGAAAAAGGCATTATATTTGGTAAAATAGAGGGTCAGCAGAAATGAGGAAAACCCTCAGTGAGACGGATTGACACAATACCTACAATAATAGACTCGTTATTACCAATAATCATGAAGATAGGGAGGGAATAGGCAATGTTTCGTTCTGTTACACGTAAGATCTCCATGAGAGTCAGCTACATGGCAACTAAGGATAATAATCAGTCTATGGATCTTGGTTGTCCAGCTTGGGTGCTTCCTGAGTCCTGCCTAGTGCTTCTTGCAGTGTGTCTGAGGTGTGCTCCCCTAAGAGGCCCTGGACAGCAGAAATTGTATTTGTAGGCAGAAAATTTATAATTTGCTACATATGGCCAGTCTTTTTTAGCAGCTTTCCTTCTTTCTTGTGCATTTTCCCACACCCACTCCCATTTACTGTTGGCTGCCCTCCCAGTACCTTTTCACCCCTAGGGACTTACATTAATAGATCTGCAAGCTCTGAGATAGAGAGCCCCCAACTGCATTGCTTGCCCTTATTTTTTTTTAAATTGGTTTATACATTACTATTCCTTTACACTTATAGATTGAACATTAAACACAAATCAAAGATACACTCATCAGGACAGGAAGAGGAACCTACATTTCTTGACTGCTACAGGATAGAGCAGCTCTAGAGTAAGGATGGAAGTGGTTAAGCTTGCAATTGGTGGTTTCTACAGAGAAGCAGTGAGGAATAGTGGGTGGAGGGGTGAAGTAGATGTAGATCAGTTGGACAGACTTTAACTGAATGCCAGCTCAGCCACTTATTGCTTATGTTGTCTTGGGCAGGTTACTTGACAATTTCAAGCTTTACTTTTTACCTTATCTATAAAATGGGTGTGTAAGGTTGTTATGATAATCAAATGGGATCATGGAAATACCAGTGCTTAGTATCACATATAAGGCACTTCATAATACAATTTTCTTTCCTTTCATTATGAAAGAATGAGGGGGGGAAAAAAAAAACACCCAAAGACACGAAAATCCACATGTTCTATTAATAACAGCTCCCATTTTTCTTTTCCATAATATTTTCATAATGCTTTAAACTATGTGGGTAATTGTTTCAACATTTAATTTTTCCACTGAATTATTTAATTACATTTATGACAGGCATATATTTATTTTGAGTATGTCAATGGAACCATTAATTTATTCTAATGGATTTCCAACATGGCCAGATATTTTTTCACCATTAACTTTGTGGTGATAGAAAACTATGCAGCCTGCCAGGGATTTATCTTTATTAAATCATATTTTAATCAAAATGAATTCCTCAAAAGTCTAGTTAAAGATCCCCCTAGAGGAAAGGAGTAAAAAGGTTTTCTCTGAAAACTATATTTAGGCCTGATAGTATATTGTCAGTTTGGATGACTCCCACTTTTGTCCTAACTGTTAGCAGAGAAAATTTGGTGGGCATTTTTTTTTTTTTGGTGGGGAAGGCATAGTGGTGGAAAGGAAGTAATAAGATTAGAGATTGCTTTTTTTTTTGAAAAAAAAAAACTTTCATTTTACACATCTGGAGAATGGTACAGTCGTTGGCTTGGTCCCCAGATGCATTTGCAGCCCACATTTCTGTGAAGACCCTCTGCCTGCCGTGCCTTCATTGGCTTCAAAGAACTTTCTTTCTGAGTGACGTAATAACGTCCACATCCACAACCTTCCCCGGTTAATGCTTCAAGACTCATTGGGCAGTCTTGACTGGTGGATGGGTACCGGATTTCCCACCTGGTATTTGCAGTTTTTAAAGATCCAAAATGCTAGTAAATTATATACTTCCTTTCATCACCTTCATTTTCCCATCAGCTCATGGCTTGAGAGTTTAAGTAAACCTTTCAATTCTCATCAGGGTTTGAAATGAATATTAAAGCTTCTTAATGGTTCTTTCAATTCTTTGAAAATTTTCATTTATTTTTGAGAGAGGTGAGGCTTGCTTATGAACAATAGTTGCAAAAGAGAATTCTAAGCATAGGTAGTGGCAGATAGAAAATATGTTAGCAAATAGTGTTTTCCACCTAATGTTTAAAATTTAAGAATATGTACAGAATCTGTAATTGCTGTAAGATGTTACAAAATAAGGACTGGCTGATAGATTTTGCATAAAAAAGATCTCTCTCTGGGAATAGCCTCACCCACTTTCATTCTTGTTGCTGTTTTCAGGTGATGTTGAGTCAATCCCAACTTGTAGTGACCCTATGTAACAGAGTAGAACTGCCCCAGAGGGGTTTCTAGGTGATAGTCTTCATGCTGGTCTTTCTTCTGGGATGCCTCTGAGTGGACTTGAACCTCCAGCCTTTCAGTTAGCAGCAAGTGCTTAACCACTGTGCCACAAGGGAAGGCAATAACCTTTCTAATCTGTATGCACAGTGATATAAATTTCTCCATGAACAGTTTTTGAAAGCTACTAAATAAACACATGGAGTGCTATAAGAACTCTAACCTGACATTTTGAACACAATCAATCTACCATGTAAATCAGCATTTCTGGGTGATGCAAACTGTTAACACACCCAGCTCCTAACCAAAAGGTTGGAGGCTCAAGTCCACACAGAGGCACCTCAGAAGAAAGACATGGTGATCTACTTCTGAAAACTCAGCCCCTGAAAATTCTGTAGAGCACAGGTCTGTTCTAACACTAGCATTTGGAGCTGACTCCACAGCAACTAGTTATCATATAAATTAAAGTTTTCTCAGAAAAAAGAGCTACATATTTATAGAGTCTCATTAAATGAGACTGTTTATGTTGTTGTTGTTGTTGTTACATGATGTCGAGTTGGACTCGACTCATAGCGACCCCTCCTTGGGGTTGGATTTCCAAGGCAGTATCACTACGGAATTAGTTTGCCCCATCTTCCTTCAGAGGAGTGGCTGGTGAGTTTGAACCACCAGCATTCTGGCTAGCAGTCAAGTGCCTTAGGCACTATACTACCAGATCTCCTACTGTTTATGTTGTTGTTGTTGTTGTTGTTGTTATGTGCCATCGAGTCAAACCTGACTCATAGCGACCCCTCCTTGGGTTTCCGAGGCAGTATCACTACAGAAGTAGGATTGCCCAACCTTCCTTCCGAGGAGTGGCTGGTGGGTTTGAACCGCCAGCCCTCTGGTTAGCAGTCAAGTGTCTTATCCACTATGCTACCAGAGGATGAGATAAAGATTGACATTAAAAAGTTTAATTAATGAACATTTATCTCCCTTTCTATGGACCATACCTAATAAGAATGGTTTTGACGCTTACACATTGAAGAGGTTATTTGAATGGTAAGAACTTTCTTGATTATTGTTTTGTCAAAAAAATGTATCACCATATAATAAGAGCATGTAACTAGCACAATATCACTAAGGAAAAGGAAGACATGGAGAGATGCACAGAGGTACAGACAATGAAGGTAAATACTAGAGCATGTATAATACTGCATTATCACACTAATCTATGGGTGGATATGTAGGTAGACAGGCAGGAAGATCAGGTATGGATAGGCAAATGGGAGTATACCCATGACCATACATAGATTTGGCAGATGATATTCCTACATATGTGTTTATATGTGCTATACAAATGTCCATATGGAATTTAAACATAACAGTAGGCAAAGTTAGAATAACTTCTTAGCCACAAATAAGCATCTTGAGAGAATGGGTCACTGGGCCTGTGGACTGGGGACCATGGTCACGGGGCACATCAAGCTCAATGGGCGCAACATGGTCTATAAAAGTATTGTTGTACATCTTACTTTGATGAGTAGTGTCCGGGGTCTTGAAAGCTTGTGAGTGGCCATCTAAGTGGTAACTATTGGTCTCTCCTCATCTGGAGCAAAGAAGAGTGAACGAAATCAAAGATCCGTGGAAACAGTCCAAAGGACTAATGAGAAACTCAACCTACATGACCCTGAGACCAGCAGAAGTAGATGGTGCCTAGATTCCAGTGCTAACCACTTAGAAAGGGATCAAAATTGGAGATCATGGTACAGTGCCTAAGGCATTTGACTGTTAACTAGAAGCCTGGTGGTTGAAACCCACCAGCCACTCCTTGGAAGGAAGGTTGGGCAATCTACTTCCGTAGTGATACCACCTTGGAAACCCAAGGAGGGGTCACTACGAGTTGGATCCCACTTGACGGCAGTGGGTATATAGAATGGAGAAAAATATGGCACAAAACTCAAAATTATGAAAAAGACCAGGTTTGCTGCTCTGATAGAGACTGACAAAACCCTTGAGACTGTGTCCCTGAGTCATCCTTTGGGCCAGAAATTGAACTCACTGCCAAGGCTTAACTCTCGGCCAAAGAGTAGACAGGCCTATGAGCTGAACACCTACACCAGGGAGATGTACTCCTTAAAACAATCAACCATGGGAGATCAGAAGGCAGCATTTGCACAGGGAGAAAGGTAGGGAGGCAGGGACACACAGGCCAGAAGGACACATGGAAACGGTAACCACAGAAAGGAAGTGGGAGGTGAGCTGTTAAAAAAAAAAAAGTATCATTTTCCTTTACATATATTATTTGCAAAGGTTTGTCATATTCTCTAATCTAGCTATGTGTCTTATATACAAGATGCTTATTTTATGGGATTGTAACTTAATGAACATCAAGGAGAAACATGATTTTGATTTTTTTCCCGTAACACTGCATTACATATTTTATTCACTCCCAATTGGAGGTGGACTCTGGCTGTTTGAGTTCTGAAGGATAATGCTGCCTTGTTGTGGGCAGAATCTCCTCACTACTCAGGCTAGAGGGAATCTCTAGAAGGCCCAGGCCACATTTGGCAACCCCAGAATCCCGTTCTGTGTCCAGCTGTGGAGCTGTATCACTAGGCAGATCTTGAGGGCACCTCCCACTCACTGAGCCCTGGTCACAACCTGGGTCAGAGGGAAAGCAAGCACTGAGGCTTCCCTGCCCTGAGGACAAACTCTCAGGAGATCTTTGGTGAAATTACAGACTGGAAGATTATGCTGCATCCAAAATGGAAACTAGTCTTCTGAGAGCATATTGTGTATACAGATCTGAGCACTCAGGGAAAGAACAATGTAACAGGCAAGCATGCAGCCAAGCAGTTTTCATTAAGCTAAAACTTCCAGAAGTATTTTTAAGTCAGCCTGAGCTATCAACGTTATGGAGGCCACTAAAACCATTTATGTTTTTATAGGAGATTTTCTGAAGCAACAATTTAACGGCAGTGATGAAGGCAGTCTAATGTGTCTAATGATTTCCCTCAAAAAATTGTAAAACACCATTAGCATTCAGAGTAAGTGTGCAAAACAAAGTACTTGTATGAATTAAATCTGGCTCTTTAAAACAGTGGTTTTTGGTGTGTGGAAAGGGGAGGATAAGAGGAGACCAAAATGTTCTTCAGCTTTGCTTTAGTGGGAAGGAGAAAAGAAACGTTGGCCAACATGCTTAAGGATGGGGAACAGGGGATAAAGGGAAGTTGAGGACATAGAGGGGTAATTACCTTAAGGACAGGGAAACTTAGTCAGAAATGGAAAAATTAAGATAGCCTCCTGGAG
>NW_006921721.1:917872-920509 GCF_000298275.1 Orycteropus afer afer
ACTAGAAAGGGAGTAGAATAGGACAGAGATGACCATCAGGGCCACAGAATCTGGTGCTGCTCTCTTCTGAAATGAGGCTAGATAATTGGAGCTGAGTGATGAGTCCTGGCCTATGGGGTGTCAAGGTGGTAGGGGAGAAGTTGGGAGGGTGGTAATAGAGGAGAAGGGTCCCTTGCTGACAAAGGTGTATCTACAGAAAATAATGCCTATGACAATTAGTTTTAAATTGTTGAATGATCTCTCCCACAGCTGGTGATGGAAAAACTGTGATGGTGAATAGAAACTACTCATTGGCGTGCCTCCTCAAGTGATGCCCAGGACATGTGCCATACCTGCCATATCCTAGATAGGTACTGGGAAGCATAAGATGAGGTATCTGGCAACCCACTTCTTCTTCCCTTTCCAGGGGCTTTAAGCTGCCATGTTTTGATAGCACCTTACCTTTGTTTATCCTGCCTTCCTCCGCAACATTTCTGTTGTTGTTGTTACTTGCTATGTTGTTGGCTACGACTCATGGTGACCTCATATATAACAGGACAAGATGTCGCCCAGTCCTGCACCATCTTCATAACTGTTGATATGGTGGACTCCATTGTTGAGGCTCTTGAGGGTTTCCATTGTTTTTGCTGACCCTCTGCTTTACCCACTATGATGTCCCTTATTAGCAATTGGTCTTTCCCAATGACATGTTCAAAGTCAGCAAGATGAAGTCTCACCATCCTCACTTGTAAGGAGCATTATGGTTGTCTTCTAAGACATATCTGTTTCTTAAACTAAAGACTGATTTGCTCATTCTCTGTTAGTTGATAGTGTATTCAATATTGTTCACCAAACACCAAGTTCAAATGCATCAAAACTTACAGTTTATTTCAGTACAATTTCCACTCCATTGAATATGGCTAGTCTTAATGCTCATTTACATAAGATTCCACCTGTATTTTCCTGCATGCATGTGTTGGGGGGAACATATGTACATGTCTGCATTTGGATAGGGAGAAGATGCACTGAGTGATTTGCCTTCTGTTTTATATCTTTTTGAGAAAATGCTGTTTCATAACTTAATCAAAGAGATGTTTTTCTTTGTATAATGGCCACTGACTGACCTTTGTTCTCTCAGTAGGTGGGATAAAACCATAAGACCTTGTTTATTCCATGCATTACCAAGAAGGAGAGACATAGAACATTTACTAGCATTAATTTAGGGGGCAGTGGTGGTTCAGTGGTAGAGTTCTCACCTTCCATGTAAGAGACCTGTGTTCAATTCCTGGCCGATGTTCCTCAACTTGTCAGTGGAGGCTTATGAGTTGCTATGAACAGATTTCAGTGGAACTTCCAGACTAAGGTGGACTAGGAAGGAAGGCCTGGCCGTCTACTTCCAAAAATCAGCCAATGAAAACCCTCTATCTAGATCATAAGTATTTGATCCACAAACAATCATGGGGCAATGGCACAGGAATGGGGAGCATTTTTTTTTTCCCCCATTTTGCATAGGGTCTGGGCACACTCAATGGCAGCTAAAAACAACAGCAGTAATTGATTAATTTACTAGAATGGACTAGTAACTTGAAAGTTGCCTAAGGCGCAGTAAGGCCAAAGAAAGAGGCTGGCAGCTCCACAATTGTGATACAGGAGTGTACTAAGGGCTTACTGACTGAGGCTGGCTCCTGCGTGGTTACAGGGTTCACTTGGGTCTCTGCACCTCCTTAGAAGAAGGAAGGGGTTTTTATGGTTCTGGCATACAAAGATGGCATGGTACCAGAGTGCTGGACCTCCAACACCACCCTAGCAGATGTTACATAAGAGTGACTTAGCAAGCAGAAGTGAACTAGCAGCAAGAAAGAGCATAGCCATATTTAGCCTTGCAAAAACCTGTTCCCCTACAAATTTATATAACATTTTGCATTCAGTGGAGGTTTTTGAAGATACAACATCTTAATCCATAAGAATAACTTTTATGGTGGAAAAATTAGGCTAAGTAGAGAGGCTTTCAGTGTCCTTCAATCCACATCTAGTAGTTATCACCTACTGGCCCAAGGTTACTGTTATCACTTTTGAGGAAATGGTTGTCATATTGAATTTGAGTTGCCTGTGGGACACTCAGATCACTATATGCAGTAGGTAGATAGTTAAAAGTACAGTTATGGAACTTAGGAATTAGACAAGGGCCAAGGGTGTGAAATTGGGAATTGGTCTGTAGGTGATAGTTGAAGCTGTGGACACTTATCACCAAGGAAGAACGTGAGAATAGGAGTGCCCAGAACAAGCTAGGACAGAACAGCGGGCTGCAACTAACATGTGGGCTATACTCTTAGTTATCTTTCAACATTGTAGACAGATAATACATATAAAAGGACTAAGTTTAATGGTGGGTTAAGTTATCTGTTTAAATACACAAAATCCACTGCCATCAGCTTGATTCTGACCCATAGCATCCCTTTAGGACAGAGTACAACTTCTCCATCAGGCTTCCAAGGCTGTAAATCCTTACAGAAGCAGACTGCTTCATCTTTCTCCTGCCGAGTGGCTGGTGGGTTCAAAATGCCAGCCAACAAACATATGAAGAAATGCTCACAATCATTAGCTATTAGAGAGATGCAAATCAAAACAACCATGAGGTACCATCTTGCTCCAGCACTA
>NW_006921721.1:922056-952857 GCF_000298275.1 Orycteropus afer afer
GGGGAGCTGTTGCATTGTGGTAAACTGTGGTCAATGACATGAGACAAAGTATATGTGAACTGCTGTATAGAAAGTGAATTTGCTCTGTAAATCTTCACCCAAATCACAATAATAATAAAAAAATGCCAACCTTTAAGTTAGCATCTGAATGCTTTAACCACTACACCACCAGAGCTCCCTAATACGTTTAAGTGTTTTGAAAATAAATTTACCAGATTATCTGTTTCATGCACAAATAGATGTTAACAAAATTCAACCAACTAAATATTAATAGTAATAAAATTCAACCTACTAAATATTTACTGACTGTAAAGCACTGTGTTCAGTGTCAACAGAAAACAATTACAAATGAACTGGATCAGTGCTTACTCTCAGGAAGTGAAAGAGACAGATGTACAAATACCTAACTGTAATGTAAGACTGAATGAAACAAGTACTGTAACAGTTGAATGCAGTGGGAACTTAACAGAAAGATCAATTGATTTCAAAGCAGAGATTGAGGAAAGTTTCATAGAGGAAGTGGAAGGATGACTAAGACTCCAATAGGCAAAGAAATGTGGGGAGAGCATCAGAGGTTAATGACCTCTCCCATAAGCGGGCAGGATGCAGCACTGGGCTGAACTGAGCTGCACTTGCTGGCCTAATTTTGAATATTAAGGAGTCTAAAGGCTACTTGGGTGGTGCAAATAGTTAATCTGCTCAGCTCCTAACCAAAAGTTTGGAAGTTCAGGTTCAGAGGCACCTCAGAAGAATGACCTGGTCATCTACTTCTGAAAATAAGCCATTGAAAACCCTATGGAGCACAGTTCTACTTTGAAACACATGGGGTCTCCATGAGTTGGAGTCAACTTGACTGCAGATGAATGTTTTTGTGGTTGTTGTTTAGGTTCAACTGGATCTTAGCCCTGGCTTTGCTATTACATACCTTGTAGCTGTGGGCTAGTCTCTTTACCTCTCCAGCTGTTGTATTGCCATCTTTGAAATCATACCATTTGACCAAATCAGGGGTTCTCAAGCAATTTGGCAATATTCTTAGGGTGTGCTCAGTAAAAACAAAGTAAGATTACTATTTTCTATGATTTTTGCTCTTGTGAATTTATTATTAATGCTATTTAAATACTCCCCTCTCTGCCTGGCTTTTTAAGGTAGACATGTCTCATTATTGCATTCTAGTAAGTTTCTGATTAATTAGAAGTTCTAGATTAATCAAATTGAACTGCTATCCTTATTCTATGATTCTGCTATTTACTTTTGGAGACCTAACAGGGGTCTTCAGAATTAGCCAGTTAAATTTAATCTTGTTAGTTTTAGCTTAGTGTTTTACTGGTTGTGATGCATTTGAATCTTGAATCCATGATCTAACATTTTTAGGTAGACTACTCATTTTCAGTTAATCTGTAGAGCTGATAGATTTGCTTTGTGTATTTTCATCTAAATCATTAACTTAGAATGTTAACTCAGACAAATTAAAAGACAGAGCCCTGTTGTTCTCTATCAAAAAAACTTTCCTCCAGGCTGATCTTGAGTGATTAATTAACATATGTTGTATATAATTAGTGGTAGATCTATCCCATTGAACGAACCATCATTCAACCATATGTTTACCAAGATTCTGCTTTTTCCCTGGCCCTAAAATTTCAGGGGACTCACTGGGTCAGGATGATTTTTATTTATATTGCCTGAAAGTCCATGTTGTTGTTATTGTTATGTGCCGTCGAGTTGGACCCGACTCATAGCGACCCCTCCTTGGGTTTTCAAGGCAGTATCACTATGAAAGTAGATTGTCCCATCTTCCTTTTGAGGAGTGGCTGGTGGATTTGAACCTCCAGCCTTCTGGTTAGCAGTCAAGTACCTTAGGCACTATGCTACCAGAGCTCCCTTGAAAGTCCATAGAAAATCTAAATCTGGACTCCTTCTATAGAAGTAGGTGCTCTGGTGGCATAGTGCCTAAGGCATCTGACTGCTAACCAGAAGGCTGGCAGTTCAAACCCACCAGCCACTCCTCAGAAGGAAGGTTGGGCAATCTACTTCTGTAGTGATACCGCCTCAGATGCCCAAAAAGGGGTCGCTATGAGTTGGATCCAACTCGAAGGCAGTGAGTTTGGTTCCAGAGTAGTAAAGAAGCTCCTGAGAGGCCCATAGAAGCCTTTTCTTTTCGCCTAGAGGAGGTCCTTAAAGATTGAAGCTGCCGTGGTTAGAGGTGTATTTTCAGAATAGGTATATGTAGGTCCTTGAAAACTGTTTGCAAGTTCAGTCCTTTGCTTTGGAGCAAAGCTGGCTTGAGGGCAAATTAGAAAGTAGACAAAAATTACTTCATTCCAGTTGTAGCAGCTTTTCTGTCTTAGTTACCTAGTGCTTCTATAACAGAATACCACAAGTGGGTGGCTTTAATGAACAGAAATTTATTTTTTCACAGTCTAGGAGATGAGAAGTCCAAGTTCAGGGCTTCATGAGAAGGCTTTCTCTCTCTCTCTGTCGGGTCTCAGGGGAGATTCTTGTCTCTGCTTCTGTAGCCCTAGCATCACTCAGTTCCTGAACTGGTTCTTAGTTACTCTGCTCAATTTTAGGTTATCTGTGAATCAGATAAGTGTGCTTTCTTTGTATTCATCTAGATCATTAACTTAAAATGATCAGATTTAAGGATGGATGAAGTCTCAGACTTCTAGAGCATTTCCATGTTTGATCGTTAAGCCTTTAGTTCACTTTGTCATCAAGGCATCTTTGATTATTTGTCCTATGTGCAGCACTTTACTAGGAGCTGGGTGTAGTTTGATAAGATTTAGAAGCTACAGTACTTACCCCTCTGATCTACTGAAGAAGGCAGAATAGAGCCAAGGAAAGGTAAATACACAAACCGTAGAAATACATGCATAACCAACTACAGCTGGACATGCCCAAGGCCAAAAGAGATGTTGGAGTCACTGGAGCCAGATGAGATCAGTCTGCATGTGCACTGTTTTTCGTGCACTGTTTTTCCTACACTGTTTCAAGCAAACCTTCTTGCTGGTGGCCATGGAGTTGGCTCCTGACTAATGGCAACCCTGTTCTAGTTCACAAATCAACAAAACGCTGCCTGGTCCTGCATCATCCCTATGATCGGTTATGGGTTAGACCATTGTTATCCATTGGCTGATTTTCATAAATAGACAGAAGGCCTTTCTTTCTAGTCCTTCTTAGTCTGGAAGCTCTGCTGAAAAGCACTCAGCATTATTGCAGGGTGCAAGCTTCCACTGACAGATGAGTGGTGCCTGCATGTAAGGTGCATTGGCAAGGAATTGAAGCTGGGTCTCCCCTATGACGGTAAGAATTTGCTGAGCCATGACTGCCTTCAACCTTCTCCTTAAAACCAATTTCCTTCTAGTTGATTTTGACTAATGCTGACACCTTTGTGTGAGAATAGAACTGTGCTCCATAGGATTTTCAGTGATCAATATATATATATATTTGTGATTTGGTGAAGGTTTACAGAGCAAATTTACTTTCTATACAGTGGTTTGATCAATATTTTTTGAAGTAAATCACCAGACCTTTCCTCCCAGGTGCCTCTGGGTGGACTTGGACCACCAGTGTTGGTTAGCAGCCAAGCACATTAACTGCACCACCTGGGGACTTCTAGCTTCTTCTTACCCTTCTCCATGTTAGCTCATTTCTGTCTCCTCTTTTGGTTCATTGTGAGAAGACAGTGCCACATTACAGAATTATACATGCATGCTGAAGGATCAAGGGCATGGGAAGCACTGGTTTCATGTTTACTATGTAACTGACATGTCCTACAATCATTTAATTACATTCCAAACTGAACTCATTATTTTTAATGCTCTTTCTTTGGCCCAACCATTCCTATTGCTCCTTCTATCTAATATTCTTAGTCATTCATTTGCCAGTTCCTACGTATTTAAAGCAACTTTTACTTCTCCCTCTTTGGCCTTTCCAGTAACTAATTCCTTGTATTATCTTCCATCTGTTTGAAACATCTGGAGTGGTTCCTATTTTCCTGACTGTATGATAATTGTAAATGATATTTTTTTCTTGATTGATCAATTTATGATACCTTTATTGACTCCCCACTATTAAGAGAAAGCTTAAGCTCACAACACTCGTTTATTCCTTTTCTGAAAACTTTTAATAATAATTACTTAAGAACTTTAAAATATATATATATATGTATATATCTGAAAACCTCAAACCTTGTGCAATCACCGCTGGTCAGTATCTCTTGACTCCTTATTGTGTTAGATAAGGGTATTCACTTTCTTACCCTTCCTTCTATCTCCTCTGTTATCCCACCTCCCATCTTCTGAACACTGAACTTTTATTTTTACATTATCAAAGTTATTAACATTTACATTTTATTCTATAACAATATTTAAAGCTAGTGTACTTGATTTATTCTAAAGGTTTAAAGCTATTTTATTATTATAATGGGTATAATAATATGCTGCCATTTCTCAGCAAAAATTGTATTTCCATGTTGTTGTTGTTGTTGTTATGTGCCGTTGAGTCAGACCCGACTCATAGCAACCCCTCGTTGGGTTTCCAAGGCAGTATCACTATGGAAGTAGATTGTCCAACCTTCCTTCCAAGAAGTGGCTGGTGGGTTTGAAACAACAATCTTCTGGTTAGCAGTCAAGTGCCTAAGGCACTACGCCACCAGAGCTCCTTATATTTTCATAGCCTATGATTATATTTCCTCCTCTTTATGTGTAAGCACTTGACCCTTAATAGAGATTATTCCCATTGTATTTGCCAACTGTTTAAAATCATGCAGTATTTCAGTATTTTAGACTGCATTATATAAGGACCATGATTTTTTTTAAGGCAGTTTTTCCTTGAAATTTCTAATTGCTATTTGTTGTTGAGAGAGGAAACTGTTTTTCTTTTGTTTGTTTTGGTTTTGACCATGTTACTAATACCAAGCATTTTTGTCATTCTGTCCATTGCTTGGAATCAATAAAATTTTTCTTGAAGATATGTTTAATAAATATACTGACATCCAATTCTAATGGGCCAATTGCTTTCTCAGGCTGATGCACAACTGTTATTGTAGAATTCCTTTTTATTGGATATTCGATTTAATTCTTTTTTTTTTTTAAATTTCATTCTTTTTGTTTAGGTTTCATTTTATTGGAGTACATCCTCAAATAACTTTCTCATGAAAGCTGCGTAGGAGTAAACATTCTAAATATTTACAGTCTGAAATTGTTATTGTGATGTATCCAGTTTGGATAGTCATGGCCATTTTCCCATTAATGCTGTTATATATGTTAGATGGTTTTCCCTCTGTAAGTCTCTCCTATGAAGAAAGGCTGACTGGAAGTTTTGTGTGTGAGGGTGGAGCATGTTGAGTGTCAGGCTTTAGTTTAGATGAGCTAGTAGAGAGCCACACTTTAGACAGAGAATGGCTTAGCACTTCCATGAGGAGACTATATTACCAAAATCGTTTTCTGCTTATTTGACCTGATCCAACAGTGAAACAAGCTTTTGAAGCATTTTCAAATTGTTGCAAAACTCTAGTCCTTTAAGTTGCTGTTTTTCGTTTGTTTAGTTTTGTTTGTGGTTTTGTCACAAAATTATAAGGAAATAGAAGTGAGTTTTGCTTTAGAAAAAAAGACAGTTTTATGAACATACACACACAGTTGAAAACCTTAGCATGGGGAACCTAACTGAGATACTTTGCACCAAATGGCTAAAACTGTTAATTGAATTAAATGGTTAAATTAAATGGCTAAAACTGTTAATTGAATTAAATAGGTTTTATACGAGGTGCTGAAAAATGGAGTATATATCACCAGGATAGAAACAGGAGGATAATAGAATTGCAGTGCATATACTGAACAGATCACCGCCTATCTGTTAGTTTGTTGTACTGTGGTGGCTTACAAGTTGCGGTCATACTGGACACCAGTATTTCAAATACCAGCAGGGTCACTCATGCTGGACAGGTTTCAGCAGAGCTTCCAGACTAAGACAGACTAGGAAGAGAGGCCTGGTGATCTACTTCGGAAATTAGCTGATGAAAACCTATGGACCACAATAGATCATTGTCTGATTCTCTTGCTTTGGACACATCTTTAGGAGAGATCAATTGCTGGAAAAAGACATCATATTTGGAGAAGCAGAGAGCCAGCAAGGGCTAGGGAAACTCTTGGTGAGATGAGATGGATTGGCACAATAACCTCGATGAACACGTCAGCAGTTGTGAAGAAGTTGCAGGACTGGACAGTGTTTTGTTGTGTTGTACATAAGGTTGCCATGAGTTGGAGTCAACCTGACAACAACAGTGCTGAACAGGAGGCACTTTCCATTCTGAAGAAATAAGGTTAAGCAGAGTAGAAATTTCATTTATGTTGTCTTAAATGGGTTGCCTTCAACAGGTAGACAGGTATGTCTCAGTGAATTACAGAGGTGATCTTTAAGTAGCACAACATTGTTGTCTAGTTCTAGTCTCAAAAAATTCCCAGGTGAAAACAGTTGTCTATGAGAATAACTTGTACTTTTAAGTTTCTCCTTCCCCATCAATCCATGATGATATGAACATGTTGAAAAAATTAGATGTAGCTTCTCATCAGTAAAGACAGCTCCTATTTATTTCTTCAGGGACAGTTTTCTACTTCTATCATTCTTACTAGGACAAAATTGAAAGGCAGTTTCTGGATTTATTCTGAAAAAATGAGTAAGAAAGAGCTGCTTCTGATTTGATGTCCAATTTCTGGGAGCAGCTGATTAAATGGGAAGTAGTAGAGGAGGATCATAGAAACCCAACATTAGGAGTCACTTCCCTGGTCCTTGTTTGGCATGTATCTTTTGTTGTTCGTTGCTTGATTGGGGATGTAAGTGTGCTTCACCTAGGATTTATTCAGTGTGGAATTTCAAAGTACGTATTGAGTAATAGATGTAAATAAAACTTAATTCTTCAAATGGCACAATTGAGCTTTCTTATTTGCATGTTTTAAGTCACTTTCTTTGATGTGATGGCTGGACCGCTAAAATGTAGATCTAACTTGATTGTGGTCATGCCATGGCTGGTCCTTAAGCTCCGTAGCAATGGTACATGAGCCTTTTGTGAATTGCCTTCTTGTCATCTGTCTGGTCTCATTTCCTGTGCTTCCCTGCTTCACACTTGACATTTTATGCTGTAGTGAAATCTTCATACTCTTTTCTGCTCCATATATTACAACAATCCTTCTCTCTGGGATGCCCCATTTTTCTTGCCTGGCTCACTTTTAGTAAATAAATCATCGTTTTCTCTAGACATTCTTCTCTTAACCTGTCTGTGGTTGTTGTTGTTAGCTGTCATTAAGTCGACCTCCAGCTCATTGCGACTCCATGTGTTACCGAGTAGAACTACTCCATAAGCTTTTCTTGGTTGTAATCTTAACACAAGCAGGTCACCACGTCTTTCTTGTGCAGAGTTAATATAGATGGGACAAAAGGCACTTTCTCTGGACTCTGTGGATAATTTTGGCTTGCTATTTAATAGACTGAAATATTTGTTTAGGTAAGGGTTAACCTTTTTGAGTGTCAAGCATCTTGTGGGAGGACACTATGCCTTACTCATTTTAGCATGTGTTGAGTACAGTGCCAAGCACATTATATGCTTAGTAAATGTTTGTTGAACTGAACTGAATTCTGATTCCATGCAGATAATTTCTACAAAAGGGGATCCTTAGAACACAGTGATGACACTTTTCTTTAGTGATCCTCAGTCTTTTTGTACGTTTTTTGTTTTTTATTTGTTGCCACTATTGCTTACATACCTGGCTTAGCCCCCTTAACTCTCAAGGTCTACCACTTCTAAATATTAAGCATTCAACTCAGCCAGTATTTCAGTTACTTTCTATTTAGTAATAAGATCGAACTGAAAGCCACAAGCTAGTTTCATAATGATAGGTGGTAAATAGCAGTTATGTCAGGAAGTGACTAACAGATCATTATTTTTCTCCTACTGCCAGGGACACACTATTTTTAATGAATTTAGATAAATCTACCACCTGTGTAAAGTACGTACTTACATACAGCATGTGCACTAGGGATCACAAGATAATACGTAGAATCAAGGGCTATGAGGATTGGGAAATGCTCTTAGATATTGTTATGGATTGAATTGTGTCCCCCCAGTATACCAAACCAAAAACCCAAACTCACTGCCATCGAGTTGGACCTGACTTATAGCGACCCCTCCTTGTGTTTCTGAGGCAGTATAACTACGGAAGTAGATTGCCCAACCTTCCTTCCGAGGAGTGGCTGGTAGGTTTGAACTGCCAGCCTTCTGGTTAGCAGTCAAGTGTCTTAGGCACTACACCACCAGAGCTCCCTCCTCCCCCCCAATATATGTGTCATAAATCCTCAATCCTATGCCTATGGATGTAATTCTATTTGGGAATAGGGTTTTCTTTGTTACCTTAATGAGACCATATCAGCGTAGGGTCTATTGTAACCCAGTCACTTTTGAGATATAAAAGGAGACGATTAGGTACAGAAGCAAACAAGAATAAACAGGGAAGATAGATGCCATGTGGAGATATGCAAAGAATGACTTATTCATTCTTGAACACCAGAGAAGCTGAGACAAGGGTTTTTTCCAGAGCCCACAGAAAGAACCTTCGCCTAGAGCCAGTGCCCTGAATTTGGACTTTTAGTTTTCTAAACTATGAGAAAATAAATTTCTGTTTGTTACAGCCACTTCCTTGTGGTATTTCTGTAAGTAGTGCTAAGAAACTATGATAGATGTCTTCCAGACCAACCATCTTCTTGGTGCAAGAATCCTTTCTATCATTTTCTGATAGACAAATAATTTCTACCTAAACACCTGCAGTAATGGCCCCTCTTTATTTCACTATGCAGCTCATCCCATATGTGGACCACTTTAATTTTCAGAAAGCTCTAATACTAATACTAATACTAATACTAATACTAATAATACTAATTCAAGTCTATTGTCTTATAACTTCTATCCCTTGATCTTAATTTTTCCTCTTGAAGAAAAGGAATATAAAATAAATCTAATCATTCTTCTTCCTTGAGCCTTATAGGTATTGATGAGTTGTCAAGTGTCCCATGAGAATTCTTTACAGGTAAAGTTTTCTTGAGTCCTGCAATTTTTCTTATGTTTTAAGGTTTCTGTTCCCTGCTCTATGCCAGTCACTACACTCTGGCTGTGCTTCAGCTTGTCCATGCTCTTATATCCAGGAGTAAGCATAATAGTCCAGATTTCCTTAGCAGCATAAATGGGAGCAGTATTCTGGCAGTTAAGCACTGTTCTTCAGTTCCTACAGCCTGTGATTGCATTAATTGTTTGGTAAATGTCTTTGCAGACACATGTGGAACTTTCAATCAACAAAAGTCTCTGGACTTGTCCCTCTGATACTACTGCAAAGCTTCTTTGGGATCTGGTTATGCTGCTTAGGCCCTCTGAATGGAGCTACACAAGAACATTCAAATCAATAAGTAAGTATTGGTAATATGTGTAGACCAAAACCAGCATGAGACATTCAGTGCCCATGCTGAAGGTCTAAAAAGGACTTCTTTGTAGTCGTTATTTTATTTACTTACTTTTCTGGATGGAGACACAGTGATTGTAATCAAATGACTGAAGGACTGAAATTTCCAGAATTCATCTATTCAAATAGGTGTTCTTTGCAAGTTTATATATTTAGTCCAATGATGCCTCCTTCTCTGAATGGTTAGTAAATCTAACCAACCAAACCCATTGCCATCGAGTTGGTTCTGACTCATAGCAACCCTATGGGACAAGATAAAACTGCCCCATAGGGTTTCCAAGGCTATAATACTTTACGGGAGCAGACCATCTCATCTTTCTCCTGCAGAGCAGTTGGTGGGTTCAAATGGTCAACCTTTTGGTTAGAAGCTGAATGCTTTAATCATGGAACCACCAGAGCTCCTTGAGAGGTGAATACAATAATTTTTTTTTTCTCCTGCATGCTTACTTTAAGCTTGGTGCTCAAACCAATTTTTAAACTTCAAATTTTGAATTGCTTTTAAAGTCAGTGAATGAACCACATGGAAAAATTATAATCACAATTTTCAACCACATGTTTAATCTCCAAATTGTCATTCATGGACTTGCTCCATATGTGCTTTAGCCATCTGCAAGATCAGATATATTGTTGGCAATGGCAGTTCTCCCCGAGTCCTAGAGCTGGCTGACCACTGGGTTGGACTGAAGCCTTCACCAAGGTCTTGCCTACATGCTACCTATTTAAAAGCAGGATCCCCAGAAATTATCTGGAGGCACTGACTCCTACCAAAAATGACTTTTTTTCCTCCTCTGTTTTTAGACCAATTACCAAATAAAGCTCTCTACAGAGAATACAGATGAAATATTTCTCTACCCAGTCAGTAAGAAAAGTAATTAAACCAACCTGCTGTGCTGAGCAGATCTACAGCAATGTAACACTTAGTTACAACATCTATAATAGATATAATAGATTCAGATGAAAGCTCATGTGTAGACAGGTTTGAGCATTAACCATTGGTGGTGCAGTGGTAAAGGGCTTGCCTGATTGGTGGTTTGAACCCACCAGCTGCTCTATGGGAAAAAGGTGTGACAGTCAGCTTCCATAAAGATTTACAGCCTTAGAAACTTATGAGGAAGTTCTACACTGCCCTATAGGGTTGCTTTGAGTCAGAATGGACTTGACAGCAAAGGGCTTGGGTTTGGTTTTGGTCCTTAGCAACATTAGTAATGAACCATGTCTTAGAATCTGACAGGCAGCTCACAGCTCTCATAGGTATGGTTTGAGGTAAAATTTTAAAAATATTAAGTATACTTAATATTTTATTAAATATTTAAAAAATATGTATTAAGTCAGTATGGCTGTAGATATAAGGTTAGCAGATCTTCGATAAATAAGTTTAAGGGCCTACGTAACTTAATCTAGGATTCTCTTGCTTTTATGAGTTGCAGTGATTAGAGTACAACATTTACTTGACCAATGGTAGCCTTTGCTTTTATTAGCCATCTCCTCTCCAGCCTTTGTTAACACCATCAACTTCAGGAAGTATATGCCTTACACCTGGTAATAAAAAATCACCAGGTGTTCTGCAACCTGCATTCTTCATTCAGGGTAATTCATAGCTCTGTAATTTCTTTCTACTTCCAGATTTTGCTGAAATTCTGGAAAGTTATAGAATATATGAAAAATGAAGCAACATATTTTCTTTCATGTGCAGACTGAACAAATGAGATAGAACTCATTATCCTATGCTATCGCATGAAACTTGGTTTCAAAATCTATTTAATCTCAGATTATTAGGAAACAAGGAGAGAAAGCAAGAAGGAACACCAAAGTGTCCAGATGAAATTACTGACTATATTTCATTTAGTCAATAATAATAATGATAACTGCATTGCTGATGACAGTAATGATACCTTGGATTTCTCTAGCTGTGAAAATTGACATAGTTCCATAGACCAGCAGTACTTAAGAAATTAGTCTGAGAAATTAGTCTGAGTGATATAATTTTAATAATAAGTAAAGCAAGAATTTTAATGATTTAAAAAAAGTGTAACACTAATATCTTGCATATACATAGCACTGTGACATCTACAAAGCGTTTTTGCATTTTAATATATATTGCTTCATTTAGACCACACAGCAAACTGGTGAGACAAGGACTTTAGTGATGAGGAAGCAGGACTTAGATGGTTTAAGTGGCAGCACCTGCACTTGTTGTTCTATGTATCATCTAGTGTGAATTCAATAAAACTCACTCAATCTAGCTGTTTCCGCTTGGATAGATTTATAAAACCCTATATATTGAGTTCATTTGTGGCATGAAGACCCTTGACTCTAATAGTGAAAAAAATATTTGTAATAAAGGTGATACATTAAAAAAATTGATGGGATATATTTCCAAATATTGTAAATCTTGATATCCTTGGGCTTCCCACTCATTGAAATTATGGGATTAATTGAACAATGAAAGAGCATTTTCTAAATCTCTGTAACCTATCAAGAATCTGATCTGGAGGACTCAGATCATTCATTTAGTTCCCTAAGGCTTCAGAAGAATCCTGTTCTTTGGAGAACAAGATCCTGTGCCAAGGGTCTTGCTGCCCTTATGTACAGGAGAATATGATGTAGAAGGAAAGCAACAAAGTGTCCTGTTCTAGTCTGGGAGGATTATGAGAATAGGAAAGAAGAATAGGAAGCAGGAAGTCAGGTGTCATCGTCCTTGCTTTTCTTCTTCTCTTAGGTCTCATAGCTTGGGATAGCGAAGAGACTGTGGCTTTAGAAAGTAACACCCATATCGGAATAGTGGATCTGAAGAAACATTTTTTTTTTCCCCCCCTCAGGGCTAGTGTGAAGATTGAAGATCTGTAGGAAAACTGTAGCCTTGGCATTTTTATGATGGCCAGCATGGAATGTGAGCACACCAGGTAGAGTTGAAAACCCAGCTGAGAAATTCCGAATCCCCTCAGCCTGTGCCTGGTGTAGAGAGAATTTTTTTAAATTATGTCATATCCCAGTGAGAAGAGGTACAGATGCTGAGGGTTCTGGTGAACCAGCTGATGCCCCAGTATGGGAGAGAGTTCAATGTGGGTGAGAATTTCAAGGTGAGGATAAATAGGCTGAGTCATGGATTCCAGCAGTAGTACTAGCATGTGACGTCTAATGAACAGGTAGGACCATTTGCACCTCTGTGGTCATCAGTTCAAGGAGAAGACCAGTCCAGCCACTCTGTAGCAGAGCCCCAATGAGAATCTAGATGACCCTATGTGGCTCTGAGGTCTCCCTTTCCTCCTCTAAGATACATCATATATATATATATATATATATATATATATATATATACACACATCATATATAAGCATCCTTTTTTTCTCTAACCAGCCACAATCTTGGGTTGAAGGATGGGGAGAGAGAGAAGAAGAGATTTAGTAATTAATTAGAAGACTGCTGTAATTATTGCATATTTGATGCTGTAATTATTTGCAGTATTGGATTGGAAATGTAATTTCACCTCATCCCAGGCTTGCTTTGGAGGATAGCAACTTGTGAGGCTGATCAAATGGATAAAAAGTAGAAATTTCTACCTGTCATCAAAGCAAAGGTGCCATTAATTATTGGAAGAATCATTATTTACGTATTTCTAAAAAAGAAAAAACAAGATCAAGTTTCAACCAGAGAAATAGATCCAATAGGAGATATATATTAAGAGATTTATTGCAAGGAATTGGCTTATGCCATTGTAGAGGCAAGCTAGACAAGTCTGAAATCTGTAGGGCAGGCAGTCAGGATGGGCAGGCTGCAACTCGTGCGCACAAGTGGAAGTTGCTGTCCACAGGTGGAATTTTTTCTTCATCAGGGAATCCTCAACTCTGCTTTTAAGGCCTTTCAACTAATTGAATCAGACCTACACAGTTTATTCAGAATGATCTTTCTTCCATAAAGTCAACTGAAAATGGACTTTAATCACATCCATAAAATACCTTTGCAGCAACATCTAGATTAGTGTGTTTGATTGAATAATTGAGGATTGTAACTTCAGGAAGTTGACACATAAAACTGACTATCAGTTACCTGTTAAACTGTGGCACACAATTGATTGGGTGGCGCAAAATGGTTAACAACCTCAGCCGCTAACCCAAAGGTTGGAAGTTTGAGTCCACCCAGAGGCACCTTGGAAGAAAAGCCTGGAAATCTACTTTAGAAAAATCAGCTTTGAAAATGCTGTGGAACTCAGTTCTACCCTTTACACATGGAGTCATCATGAGTTGGAGTTGACTCGACAATGGGTGGTGGTGGTGGTAAATGCCATTGATTGTAAGATATATTTCTATTTTAGAGGTGTTAAAATGTAACAGAAAAGTACATCTTAGACTCTATGAGATATAATATGGTTTTTGGGTGTGTTGTTGTTAGTTGCCATGAAGTTGGTTCTGACTCATGGCAGCCCTATATCCAACAGAACAAAACACTACCCAGTCCTGTGCCATCCTCCCAATTGCTGCTAAATTTGAGCCTGGCATAGCCACTGTGTCAATCCATCTCATTGAGGGTCTTCACCTTTGTCACTGACCCTCTACTTTACCAAGCATGATATCCTTCTCCAGAGACTTGTCCCTTCTGACAACATGATCAAACTACAAGAAACAAAGTCTGACCATTTTCATTTTCAAGGAGCATTCTGCCTGTACTTCCAAGGCAGATTTGTTTGTTCTTCTGGCAGTCGATGGTGTTTTCAAAATTCTTCACCAACAGCGCAATTCAAATACATAAATTCTTCTACGGTCATTGTCCAGGTTTCACATGCATATGACACTATTGAAAACACCATGGCTTGGGTCAGGTGATGTCAAAGTGACATCTTCACTCTTTAACACTTTAAAGAGGCCTTTTGCAGCAGATTTGCCCATTGCAATATGTTGTTTTGGGTGTAGTGTGAGTATATCTGGAACCCTATTACATAACTTCATTTTGTAATTCTGGATATTAGTAGTGATTTTGACTGGCCGTTTGTAGACAGGAAGTATGAGGTAAAAAAAGAAAGAGAAGTTCTGAGGGTCACTTCAGGCAGGGCTAGAATTAGGATACAGTTTTTCCCATCATTGTTCTTTTAGACCAACTCTTTCCGTTTTATTAACACCAAATGCAAAGCAGATTAGTAAAATAGCAAAATGTGAATTGTGATTCCCAAATTAGTATCCCTGAGCCTAAAGCTTCCAAAGGATATAAAAAATATCTCAAAGAGTCTAATGGAAAATATACATTTAAACTGAAATAAGCCTGCCTGGGCTTAATAAAATGTTTAATTGCTTTTATTTTGGATGGAGTTTTATGTAATCCCTTGTTCACTTTGTTGTCATATGTTGATCAGATGCTCTGATGATCAGTTATATAGGTTGTATGGGTCATTGACCATTCTCCACCTTCCCTTTCTCTGCTCTGTACCAAAGGGAACTACATTTCCCAGGTTTACTTGCCAATTGACTTCTGAGTAGGTTCACCTAATGGGAAACACTAGAGGAAAACTGGAGGGTGGAGAGCAGGGAAGAAGCCAAGGCATTTCTCCCTTGTGATGCCTTGAGCTGTGTCTTTTTCACTGGCTGTGTTTCTTCAGTGGCTCTAATTCCACTGGATAGTCAGTCCCTCCCTCTATGGTCCCAACCCACCAGATAACCTCCCCTGCGGTTCTGGTTCCTTCTGTATACTCTCTAATAGCAACATCTTTTCTCATTGTTTCATAGGGGTGGTAATGGCTTCATGATGTTGCTACTCTGTGAGTTGAGTCTGAACCAATGGGTGTTCTTTCAGCTCTTCCATCACATGTCAGTGTTCCTCATACTAAATCCTCTCTGTCTGAGATACCCGGAGGGATTTCTGTTTTCCTGACTGGATCCAAACTGGCACATAGCATTTTTGTTTGTTTGTTTAATTATAGTGGGGGAGAAAATCAATTATTACTTGAGAAATACAAGTTTGGGTAGATACCATCATTCAAAAGATGACTTCCAAGAGGGAAAATAAGAAAAAGAAGAAAAGGGTCCTTGGCAGTGATAGGCTGGGAACCATTGATGAGTAGGAACATACACGGTGGTGCTAAAAAGAGCCTTACTTAGTAGACACCATTTTTATATCAAGAAAACAAGTACCAAAGAAGTAGGGTGATTGTCTGTGATCACATAGTGAATTAGTTGATGGACAACCAGGACCAGAATTCAGTTAAAGCAAACCTCCTTTGAAGTGCTTGGAACACCATGCTCTGTGCTTTCTTTAGGTGCATTTTTGCTCCTAAAGACATTAGAGTGAGAGTTATATCTACATGAAGTTATCTATGTTATGGGCCTGCTCTGAGATTGGGCAATCAGCAATCAGTCAGGCTGCTTTACACCATTTTTCTCCTTGGTTCCAGATTGAAAATAGATCCTGTTACCCTAACAAATGACTTTCTTAGGGGCATGCTCAATGGGCTCACGCTCTTGAAAACCTACATACTTTTTAGCCAAATTGAAAAACTGAGCTGCACAAGAAGATGATAGCCTCATGGTTATCAGTTCTTCAGTCCCAATTCTCCCCACCCCCAAGCAGTTATGTACTGCTGTTTTGGTTTAAAGAATTTGTTATGTATACAATTTGACACTGTTCTCTATTGAGAGACTACTGTATTGGAGAATGTTCAGAAAATCCAGTTTGCTTTTGCTTTCAGAAGGGCAATGCCTGGAGTTCAGGGAGCCACTTTCCCTTCTACCTTCTAAAAAGTCCCATCTTTTTTGAGATTGTGTTGCACTAATCTTTTGTTGATTGTTATTGAATATCATGTGGCACTCATATATTGCACCTTGCATTTTGGGCTACAGATGGAAACATCATCTTCACTTTGAAGTGAGTTTGGATTTGGAAAGTCATTGTTTTTCTTGCAATTTCATTTCAGAAAGTTCCATTGTGTGTAACAATGATGCAAAGCAGGCAAGGAGTTGTGGTGAGAAACATATTCTTCCCAGTCAATGCTGTAGGTTTTGTTTTGTTGAATAAATCAATGTGCTAGGCTGGGGAGGTAGGTTCTGGAGTCCATACTTGCCTAGGCAGGGCCACCAGAAAAAGTGAAGAATATGTTTGTATTCACAGGAGTAATCAGAAGGGTTTAAATTCTATGCAGATTTATTTTCAATCCTGTTTTTAAATGCTCATTTGTCTTTGCTAGCAGAAACTGGGGCCTCAGGAATGCAGTTCTAAGCATGACCTCGGGTGATGGGACACCTCTATTTATGGCAAATGGCTTTGACTTCTGTGGGATTGGGTCATATTGTTACAGCTGCAAGACTAAAAAGGATTTGAATGATTATATTTTGACTAGAATTCTTCCTATACTTTTAAGGAAAAGAGAAACTAGTTTTTTTTCCCCCTTTCTTTCCTTCTTTATACCTTTCCTCATTCACCTTTCTTCCCCTCCCCCAATCCCTTTTTCCTTTTCTTTTTTTTTTTTTTTTTTTAGACTATGTTGCATTAATCTTTTATTAATTGTCATTAAATGCTATGTGCTGCTCATATATTGCACCTTGGTGTTCTTGGCTACTTAAGGAGAATTTCTTCACTTTGAAGTGAGTTTGGATTTAAAAGGTTATTGTTTTCCTTGCAGTTTCCTTTCAGGCAGTTCCTTTGTTTGTGACAATGATGCAAATCAGACAGAAAGTTGACTTAAGGCAGCTCAACAGAAATGGATTATTCTCTAATTAATGCTATAGGTGTGTCTGACTTCAGTGTTATTCCCTGACAGCTGATTGTTGTTAAAAAAGAGAAAATGTAAACAAGCAAGAATAAAGGGGTAGCAAATGTTTAAGAGTAAAAAAAGAAGCAGTGTCTGTAATAATTAAACACCAAGAACATATCTAAGAATTCCAGCTTTTTATAGTAGCTATTACTTATTATTATTTTATTTTTTAATCATTACAGCTCAGTATACTTTATTCAGTAGTGGAAAAGGAAACTAATACTTATCAGTGTTTTCAATTTACCAGCCACTTTATTGGGATTTTTACTTTCATTATCTTATTTAACCTAGAAAACAATGTTTTGAGAAAAGAATTTATAGTAATCTATGGGACATTGTTCAAGTGCTTAGTGTATGCATGTGCATGCACACATACACACACAAACACCCTTTGCAATATTACCTATTACATAACTGAAATAGCTGTGAAATAACCTCAAATTTTAGCTAAGAAAGCTACTAGAGATTTTGGTTCTGATGTGACAGAACAAGCCCAATACAGCGTATCTCTCCCACTGATTACAACTAAAGATGCTAGAAAGAATACAAATCAAAACAAATACTATCTGAGGATTCTGAAAAGTAAACAAAAGAGAAGACTATTGAAGCAAACTTTCTGTTCTTGCTTATGGCTTAACCTTAAGCTTGGGTCTCTGTCATAGAACAGGTAGGGAGTGATGAAAGTATGGGCAGATAAAATTTCAATAAAACCCATTCTTTCTAACTAGGAGATCAGGATAAGGAGTCATTATGGGTTTGAGAGTGAGGGAAAAATATGAATTGAGATGACTAGACAAAGGGACCTGTTTTTATGGATCTGAACAAGTCTTAGGCTCATATCTGAAGTACAAATGGGAATGGCAGGCTCAACAAACATAGCTCAGGTTTTGACAACTGAACTAAGGTTTGAACCATTGTCACAGACAGTGAGACAGAGTTTGTAGTCTGAATCTAACTAGTTTATTGCTTACTACAACAAGAGCATCAATATTGTACACAGAATTATAACAGGATCCAGTGTCTACAAAACATAACATCCACAATGTCTAGATTGAATAGAAAAATTAGTTTACATTTAAAAAAAAGAAAGAAAATTGTGCCCTCATCTTATTGGAAATAATCAGCAAATGACAAACCCAAGATAACTCAGATGATGGAATCATCAAAGGCTTTAGAATAACTATTATTAATATTCACCAAACATTAAAAAACACAGATGAAATATATGACAGGTAGAAGCTGCCAACAGAGTAATAGAAGAAGAACTAAATGAAAGTTTTAAAACTGAACAGAAATCAAATGAAATTTTATAACTAAAAAATTTGTATCTGAAAACTGGATGGACTTAATAGCAAAATGTAAATGTCAGGGAAAAGAGCCACTGAACTTGAAGATAGATAAATAGAAATTATCCAATGTGAAGAACAGAGGAAAAAAATTAAAACAAAACAAAACTAGACAGAACCTTAGGAACCTCTGTAGCAATATCAATGGCTGTAAATGGAGTCCCAGATGGAAAGGAGAAAGAGATAAGGACATAAAAAATAGTTGAAGAATAATAGCTCGCCAAAACTCCTCAAATTTGGTGAAGGCCATAATTTAAGGATTCAAAAAGTTTAAAGAACCTCAAACAGAATAAAATAACTCATAAGTATAACTTACCAAAATCAAACTGCTAAAAAACAATGATAATGAAAAAATTCCTGAAAGAAGCTATGAATTATATACAAACAGAAGTTCAAATGACTGCAGATTTCTTCTCAGAGACCATGGAGGCAATAAGACAATGGAACACCATCTTTAAAGTGGTGAAAGAAAATAATTTTCAGCCCAGAATTCTACATCCATTTGAAATTACTTCAGGAATGAAGACAAAATAATGACATTCTCAGATTAAGAAAAATTAAGAGAATTTATTGCCAGGAGATCAGTTCTACAAAAAATGCTAAAGTAAGTTCTTCAGGCTGAAGGATAATGGTACCAGAAGGAAACTTGGGTCTTGAGGAATGAAGAAGAGCGACATGGATGGTAAATATTTGGGTAAATGTAAAAGGCTATTATTTCTTTTTAAGTTCTTTAAATTATATGACTATTTAAAACAAAAATTATAACACTTTTGAAGGGCTTTTCAATATATGTAGATGCAATACATATGACCATTATAGCATGAAGTATGGTTGAAAGAGTAAAGGGACATGGTGGTTCAGAAATTCTACATTTTACACAAAATCTTAACATATTAACTTTACATAGACTATAAAGGTCAGGAATATATATTTCAATCAGCAAAGAAATCACTAAGAACAAAAAACAAAACAAACTTTCATACCAAGGATTGAGGTCATCAACAAATGAAACAATACTACTCCGCTTGTGCGTGGACTAACGTTTTACTCATGTAAAGAAAAGATAGAGCAAGATCAGCCTCCTTAGTGGGCACCAGTCAGGCAGATGCTCTACATGCACCCCTGTTGTGCTGTAGTTGAGAGAGATCCTGTTCTCTCCCTGCTGGAAAAAGATATATTAGTGGGGTGGGCCAGGTGCCATATAGTGGGTGTGTATACACAAGAGACTGAGAAAGTTAGTGTGTGCCCAAAACAGAGAAAAGACCTCTCTGATTAGGAACTGAGCTAGAAAGAGAGAAAAGCAACCCAATTCCCAGCCTCCTTATCAGAAAATGTTTTAGGACCAAGTTTTATGCTTAGGCAGACTGAATGGGAAGTGTAGAGGCTGACCATTCCTCTAACACAAACAAATGAACAAAACAAAGAGATATAGCCCAAAAGCTAAAAATTAAAATGGAAACTAAAAAGTACTTAAATAATACAAAAGAAAGCAATAAAGGGGGAGAAAAAGAGGTAAACAAAATAAAACCAAAATCAAAAATAAAAAGGAGAAGACAAACAGAAATCAAATGATAAAATGGTAGATGTAAGTACAGCCACATAGAAAAATTACATTAAATTTTAACAGGTTTTGTAGTCTCATGGAACGACTCAGAAAATTGGCATACATACTCACTGCCATCGAGTCGATTTGACTCATAGCAACTCCTCATTGGGTTTCCAAGGCAGTATCACTATGGAAGTATATTGCCCAACCTTCCTTCTGAGGAGTGGCTAGTGGGTTTGAACCACCAGCCTTCTGGTTAGCAGTCAAATGCTTTAGGTACTACGCCACCAGAGCTCCCACATAGTTCATGAAAATCACAGTCTGTGGTAGCATAGCGCCTAAGGCACTTGACTGCTAACCAGAAGGCTGGCAGTTCAAACCCACCAGCCACTCCTCGGAAGGAAGGTTGGGCAATCTACTTCTGTAGTGATACCGCCTCAGAAACCCAAGGAGGGGTCGCTATGAGTCGGGTCTGACTTGACAGCATATAACAGCAACAACAACAACATATCCTAGTGAACTAAGTAGCATTGGAGGCCTTAAAAACTTGCAAGTGTCCATCTAAAAGTGGGCAAAGTCATAGACAGACTCTTCACCACATAATTATGGGTCTTGACTTTCCAGGAGCAAAACAGTAAGAAGATAACCAAAAGGGCAGAGAAGATAGAAGCCTACAAGAGCCAGATCCTCATCTACGTTAAGACCAGAAGAACTAGGAGCTGTTCTGATACTACCATTGACAGTTCTGCTGGTACCACAGTAGTTGGTCCCAGATAGAATGGAAGAAAAATATGGGGCAGATCTAAAGTTCTTACTAAAAAAAAGCCAAACAAACTGGGCAGTAGAGAACAGAACCCCTGAGAAAAAGGTCAACAATTTCACAAAATACTGGGAAGGGAAGAAGCAGAACATAACTAAAAAGAAAGTTAACAGATAGTGATAAATACAAGTACTATTACTGAGCAATTTTTGTGGAAATTTTCAAATGGGAACTTAACTTGCTGTATAAAGTTTCAGTAAAACTAAAAAAAGCTATCTTTAAAAATTTAATGGTCTTTTTACTCCACTAAAAGACAAAGATTAATAGAATAGATAAAAAAAAAAAAAAAAAAAGCAAAATCCAGCCATATGCTGTCTATAAGAGATACACTTTAAATATAAAGACATGAAAGGTTGAAAGTAAAGACATGCAGATGGAGAAAGACTTACCATACAAACTGTGGCATAAAAAGACTGGAATATCTATTTTAATGTCAGATAAAACGTTCTTAAAGTCAAAGAGTATATTCCTTGTGATAAAAAGAGATATTTAATAATTATAAGAGAGTCAATGAGGAGGACACTACAATTATATGTACATATTCCTAATCAGAGAGTCTGAAAATACATGAAGTAAAAGTTGACCAAATTATAGCAAAAAATCAAAATACCATAATTAGGATAGATTTGAATATCCATTACTCAGCAACTGACAGAACAACTAGACAAAAAAATTAGTAAAGATATAGATAATTTAAAAAACACTTTTAACCACCTAAATTTAACTCACATTTATAAAACATCCAACAACTGTAGAACACTTTTCTTTCAAATGCACATAACAGATAACATGAGATAAAAAAGTAATGGCCAAAAATACCAGATGATGGGCCATAAAACAGATCACAATAAATTTAAAATGCATCAATATGCAAAGTGTATTCTCTGACCACAACAGAATTAAATGGGAAGTGATAAAGTCTTATCCAATGAGGAACAATAGGGGGCTTCCTCAACTTGGTAAAGGACGTATATGGAATATCTTCAGCTTACATCACAAAAAAGCCCAAAAAACCAAACTCACTGCCATTGAGTCAGATCCGACTCATAGCGATCCCTCCTTGGGTTTCCGAGGTGGTATCGCTATGAAAGTAGATTGGCCAATCTTCTTTCCAAGGAGTAGTTGGTGGGTTTGAACCACCAGCCTTCAGGTTAGCAGTCAAATGCATTAGGCACTATGCCGCCGGAACTCCCTGCTTACATCTTTGTAAATGTGAAAGAATGAATTTTTTTCCGCTTGAGATCAAGAGCAAGGCAAGAATGCAGGCCTTTATCACTTTCATTCAACATTGTTCTCAAGATCTTAGCTCTAAGACAAGAAAGAAAAATAAGAATAATAATACAGAAAAATTTCAGAATATCTATAAAATAACTACTAAAACTAATGCATGAATTTATTAAGGTTGCAAGACACAAGATAATTGTACAAAATTCAGTTATATTCTTATATACTAGCACCAAACAATTGAAAAATGAAATTTAAAAAACAATACAACTGTCTGTAGTACTATACCATAAAATGT
The DNA here is from genome assembly GCF_000298275.1 of Orycteropus afer afer. NCBI lineage: Eukaryota > Metazoa > Chordata > Mammalia > Tubulidentata > Orycteropodidae > Orycteropus > Orycteropus afer. The sequence goes on from NW_006921721.1 coordinate 944,526, forward strand.
TGTTCTTGTGTGCCATCGAGTTGATTCTGACTCGTAGCAACCTGAAGTACTTATCATTAGCCTTTTGTGAGGAACGTTAAATGAAAATCTTGGTGTATTTCCTTTTGATTTGTGGAGAGGGGTTTGTAGTAATGCACTACAAACTACTCTAACAGTAATCTTGATTTATAAGTTCTTCAGGCATTCAGCTAGGGCTTTAGGGCATAAAGAACATTTGGTAAGAGCAAGAGAGGAGGAAGGCAAGATACTTGCCAGTCGTTGTTGTTATGTGCCGTCGAGTCAGACCCGACTCATAGCGACCCCTCCTTGGGTTTCCGAGGCAGTATCACTATGGAAGTAGATTGCCCATCTTCCTTCCGAGGAGTGGCTGGTGGGTTTGAACCTCCAGCCTTCTGGTTAGCAGTCAAGTGCCTTAGGCACTACGCTACCAGAGTCAGGAGGGTGTTTTTCCCTCTTCTCTCACAGAAGGAGAATATTCATGTATGGAAAAGGATCGCTAAGGCAAAAATTGTCAGAGGAAATTGCTTAAACGAAAATCATAAAGAAATTTGAGGCAATAATAATAATCATTTAGAGTGATAGACTATCACTGGATGAATGTATAATGCTATCCATTCTGAAGAGATGCTGGATGCTCCAAATGGTTAACACACCTAGCTACTAACCAAAAGGTTAGTGGTTCGAGTCCACCCAGAGGTACCTTGAAATAAAGATCTGAAAGCTATTTCTGAAAAACCAGCCATTGAAAGCTCAGTGGAGCACAGTTCTAGTCTAACACAAATAGGTTACCATGAACCAGAGTTGACATGATGGCAACTCTTAGACGGTCTCCATCCAAGGTGTGATAGATATATCAGTTTCCCACTCTAAGAATTTAACACTGCTTGAGCATACAGGCCCATTTTGGTCAACAGAGGGCAAACTGGCAGTTATCTCTAGCGTGTAGCAGTGTCTGTGATGGGGACCCAACAAACAACAAATGCTAGAGGAGGTTAAGGGTGAAGGGCATAACTCTGCCAGCCAGTATTTAAGGCTTTGTCTAGTCTGAAGAGAAACCCCGCTCCTTTCAACTTAAGGCAAAAGGACTGCTCTGTCTTCCCTCACATTTAGGCCCTAGATCTCCTTTGTGGTCTCCTTTTCTCTTTGCAGTTGCCTCAATTAAGTTTATGTTAAGTGGTTTTTCGCTCACTGAACTAAGGAAAACGTGGATGGTAGAGCTCAAAGATGTGGAGATGGGGGTGGAAAAAAAGAACTGAGGAGGACAAGAGAGTGATTTTCTTCATCCTGCCTGTCCTTCCCTGAACCCATATTCAGGATATCTCCTAAACAGTCCCAGACATCCTGAAATCTACCTACCTTGGGCCACAGTAAGTGGGAAAAGGAAGAGTTTCTGGGTGGTGGTTTCTGTTAATGCGCTCAGCTCCTAACAGAAAGGTTGGCAATTTGAGTCCACCTGGAGGCTCCTTGAGAGAAAGACTTGGCAATTTGATATTTTCAGCTATTGAAAACCTGATGGAGCATAGTTCTGCTCTGACACACATGAGTTGGAGCTGATTCAGTGACAACTGATTAGGTTAGTGAAGATCTTTAGACTCTAGGAAAATGAAGCTAACAGCTACATTTTCTACTCTTTAATTAGGAAGCTACAAGGCATAGGCAGTTGGCTTCATGTAGGATGTGACAGAGAAGGGAGTTGTGCTAGGAGTCAAGATATTGAGCTACTGTTTAATTGTAGACTAATTCTGGGCCAGTCGCTTACATCTGTGTGCATCAGCTTCTCACTTGTAAAATGGGAAAAATAGTACTTGCCCTGTCTCTTTATGAGATCATCCTAAGAATCTCGAGATGATGTACTTGAAAGTCTCTGGAGCACTATACACATTTATAAAAAGATTGAATATAAAACATAGGGAGAAAGCTATAGCTAAATGATCAGGTGCATCTGGGCAAGAGGGAATATACCTATGACAATATATAGCTTTGGCAGATTATATTTCTATATATATATTTGTATGTGCTATAAGGTTGTCCATATATATAATAGAGCTAAAGGGGCAAAGTTGTGATAACTTCTTAGCCACAGCCAAATACTCTGAGGGAGTGAGTTACTGAGCCCATGGGCTTGAGACATGGTCATGGGGGACATCAAGCTCGATTAGCATAGCATACTACATGGAAACATTGTTCTACATCCTAGTTTGGTGAGTAGTGACTGAGGTCTTGAAAGCTTGCATGCAAGCCATCTAAGACACAACAATTGGTCTCTCCTCGTCTGGAGCAAAGAACAATGAAGAAAATCAAAGACACATAGAAACAATTGGTCCAAGGGACTAGTGGACCATGTGAATCTCAGACTACATGACTCTAAGACCAGAAGAGCTAATGGTGCCCATCTACCACTGTCAGCCACTCAGAAAGGGATCACTGCAGGAGATCTGGATAGAGTAGGAGAAAAATGTGGAACAAAACTCAAAATTACAAAAGAGACTAGACTTACTGGTCTGATAGAGACTGGTGAACCCCTTGAGACTATAGTCTGTAGTCACCCTTTGGGATTGGAATTGAACTAACTTCTGTGGCTTCCAGCCAAACAATAGACAGGCATGTAAGGTGAACATTTACACCAGGTAGGTACACTCCTTAGAACAATCAACCATGAGAGATCAGAAGGGCAGTATTTGCACAGGGAGATAGCTCAGAGGGCAGAAATGCATGGGAAAGAAGGACACAGGGAAAAGGTAACCACTGGGAGGAAGTAAGAGAGCTGTTACTTTATGGGAATTATAATCAATGTCATGAAACAAAATGTGTATGAACTCTTATAGGGAAAATGAATTTACTCTGAAAACTTCTGCCCAAATCACAACAACAAAAAAATGTGTGTGTGTGGAGCTCTGGTGGTGAAATGGATAAGGCATTTGGCTACATTCAGCATTTGGTCAGTGGTTCAAACCCACCAGCTGCTCCATGGAAGGAAGATAGGGCAATCTACTTCTGTAAAGATTTATAGCCTAGGAAACCCAATTGGGGTTGCTATGAGTGGGAGTCGACTGGATGGCAATAATAGAGCTAACGGGGGGCAAATTTTCTTGGCCACAACCAAACACCTTGAGAGAGTGAGTTGCTGGTGTGGGCTTGGGACCATGGTAGCAGAGAACATCAAGGTCAATTGGCATTACCTAGCACACAGAAAATGTATTCTACATCCTACTAGGGCGAGTCATGACTGAGGTCTTAAAAGCTTCCAAAAAGCCATCTGATATGCAACAATTGATCTTTCCTTGTCCAGAGCAAAGAAGAATGAAGAAAATAAAAAACACATGGAAATAATTAGTCCAAGAGACTAGTGGACCATGGGAACCTCAGCCTACACAACCTTGAGACCAGAAGAACTAATGGTATCTGGCTACCACCACTAACCACTTGGAAAGTGATCAAAATTGGAGGCTTACTGGTCTGATAGAGATTGTGAAATGCCTGAGAATATGACCCCTAGTCACCTTTGGTTCTGGAATTGAATTCACTCCCATGGCTTGACCTTCAGCCAAACAATAGACAGGGCTAGGAGTTGAATAATTACACAAAGGAGGTGCAATCCTTAGAACAATCAACCATGGGAGATCAAAAGGGTAGCATTTGTGCAGGGAGAAAGAAGGCAGGAATGCATAGAAAAGAAGGACACAGGGAAAAAGTAACCACAGGGAGGTATTGGGAAGAGAGTTGTTATATTGTGAGGACTGTAATCAATGTCATGAAACAAAATCTGTATAAGCTCTTAATGGAAAACAAAACTGCACTATAAACTTTCACCCAAATCACAATAAAAAGTTAAAAAAATAGGCTAACATAACTACAAATGCATGAATAGCAGAAGACAAATTAGTTGAGACTTCATAAAAATGAAATATTTATGCTCATCAAAAGACTTAATAAAAAGAGTAAAAAACAACCATAGACTAGGAAAAGATCTTTAGAAATGACATATCCAATAAGGTCAAATCTATAAACTATACAAAAAACTTCAAAAACTTAGCAGCAAAAGACAGACAACCCAATTAAAAAGTGGGCAAAGTCATAGACTCTTCACCAAAGAGGACATTCAAATAGCCAAGAAACAAATGAAAATATGCTCATGATCATTAGCCATTCTCACTCACTGACATCAAGTCAGATCTTGGGTTTCTGAGGTAGTATCACTACAGAAGTAGATTGCTCAATCTTCCTTCCAAGGATTGGCTCGTGGATTTGAACCACCACGCTTCTGGTCAGCAGTCAAATGCCTTAGGCACTACACTACCAGAGCTCCTTGTTGTTGTTGTCGTTATGTGCCGTCAAGTCGGCCCCGACTTATAGCGACCCCTCCTTGGGTTTCCGAGGCAGTATCACTACGGAAGTAGGATTGCCCAACCTTCCTTAGAGCTCCTTAGAGAGACGCAAATCAAAACTACAGTGAGATACCATTTCACTCAAGTTGAAATGTCACTATCAAACAAACAAACAAATAAACAAGAAATGTTGGTGAGGAGGTAGGAGATTAGAACACTTATCCATTGCTGATGGGACTGTTAAATGGTACAACCATTATGGAAAATGTTATAGTGCTTCCTCAAAAAAAAAAAAAAAAAAAGAGGAAGTAGAATTACCCTATAATCCAGCAATTGGACTTCTAGGTATATGCCCTAAAGATCTAATAAAAGAAATATGGACTTACATATGCGCACCTATTTTCATTGCAGCATTATTCACAGTAGCAAAAGAACAGAAACAGCCTTAGTGTTCTTCAATGAGTAAATGGATAAGCAAAGTGTGGTATATATATATAAGGAAATACTGCGAAACTATAAAGAACAATGATGAGTCTGTGAAACATGATACGTTTATAGACATATTATGAATGGATCTGGAGGACATAATGCTAAGTTAAAGAAGACAATCACATGAGGACAAAATTATATACTATTATAAGAAGACAAGAATATATATATATATATATATAGAGAGAGAGAGAGAGAGAGAGAGAGAAAGAAGATCAGTGTTCACTGGTGCTTACCAAAATGGGTGGAGGGGGAGGGGAAATCACTGTCTAAATCATAGATATTTGTTAATTTTGGCTATAGGAAGAGTAGCACTGAATGTGGGAGTAATAAGCACAACTTGGCCAAAGTAAGCCTCTAGGAAGTGCACAAGGAAAAATGATGTTTGTGCTAAAGAATATGACATACATATATTGGCAACAACCAACAATAACGAAAAAATGAATATATGGTCACATATGTATGTGTGTAGACATATATATGTCCAGGGAGGTACAGATGTGTACATATGTGCACAAATTATTGCTGTCATTAGGTTCCGCCAAGTCAGTTCCGAGTGGGAAGAATGAAACACTGCCTAGCCCTGCACCATCCTCACAATCACTGCTGTTTGAGCCCATTGTTGTAGCCACTGTGTCAGTCCATCTCAGTGGAGGTCTTCCTCTTTTTCGTTGACCCTCTACTTTACCAAGTATGATGTTCTTCTCCAGGGAATGATCTCTCCTGATAACATGTCCAAAGTACATGAGATGAGGTCATGCCTTCCTCCTTTCTAAGGAGCATTCTGGTTGCACTTCTTCTGAGACAGATTTGTTCATTTCTCTGGCCAAACCAAAAACCAAACCCACTGCCACTTAGTCAATTCTGTCTCACAGACCCTATAGGATAGAGTAGAACTGCTCCATGGTGTTTCCAAAGCTGTAAATCTTTATGGAAGCAGACTGCTACATCTTTCTCCCATGGAGCTGCTGGTACGTTTGAACCATCAATGTTTTGTTTAGCTGAATGCCTTAATCACTATGTCACCAGACCTACTATTCTTCTGGCAGTCCATGGCACATTTAATATTCTTTGCCAACACCATAATTCAAAGTCATCAACTTTTCTTCGATCTTCCTTATTCATTAATCAGCTTTATCATGCATATGAGGAAATTGAAAATACCATGGCTTGGGTCAGAGGCCTTTGTTCTCAAAGTGACATTTTTGCTTTTGAACTCTTTAAAGAGATCTTTTGCAGCAGATTTGCCTAATGCAGTACTTCATTTCATTTCTTTTCTTTTCTTTCTTTTTTTTTTTACTTTTTATTGTGATTTGGGTGAAGTTTTACAGAGCAAACTAGTTTTCCATTCAACAATTGCCACGTTTTTTTCCATGCCATTGACTGCAATCCCCACGATGTAATATCACTCATCCCACTTCCTTCCTGTGTTTCCCATTTCCATTCCTCCTCCTTGCCTTTCACTCCTTGTCTTCTGAACTTTGTCCTTAGGCAAATGCTGCCCTTTTGGTCTCAAATGATTCATTATTCTAAGGTGTGCATAACTCCCTAGTGTTATTTTTCACCTTAAAAACCTGGAACATCTAGATATTTTTACAATGTACATGGATCATTCTATACTCACTATTCTGTAACCTGCTTTTTCTCTATTTATTTATATGATATAGATACTGAACCAGCAATCATCTTGTTGTTGTTAGCTGCTATCAAGTCATTTCTTACTCAGAGGTGCTTAGAAAGAGGAACCTGGCAATCTGTTTCCTAAAGGTCAACCCCAAACCCAAAATCAAACCTACTACCATTGAGTCCATTCCAACTCATAGCAACTCCCATTGGGTTTCCAAGGCTGCAAATCTTTATAGAAGTAGAGTACCTCATTTGAGTGGTTTGAACCACTGACTTTCTGATTAGCAGCCAAATGCTTTACCAACTATACCACCAGAGCTTCTAAAGATCACAGCCTTGAAAACTTATGGAGCAGTTTTACTCTGTACACATGGGATTGCCATGGAATCACCTTATCCTTTTTGAAAGAAGTACATGGTATTTCACTTTATGACTGTACCATACTTTGACCAGTCATTATTATGGTTAGCACTTGTCATGTTTATTTCATCTTATTTATTTATTTAGCCACTTAATTTCCATTCCTTTTTCTTGATCAGCACCCTAATTAACTTTTTTTTTTTTGAAAGTTGTAAATATGATCTTGTTTTTATTTGTTTCTTCTTTTCTTTTTTTTTTAAAATTGTGATTTGGGTGAAAATTTACAGAGCAAATACACTTTCCATACGCAGTTCACACACAGTTTGTCTCATAACATTGACCAGAATTTAGCACAATGCAACATTTCCCCTCCCACTTCCTCCCGATAGTTACCTCTTCCCTGTGTCCATCTCTCCGTGTGCTCCTACCCCTTGAGCTGTCTCCCTGTGCCTGAGCAGCCCTTCTTTCTCTCATGCTTATTCTCTCCAAGGAGTGTATCTACCTCAGGTAAATGCTCAACTGATATGCCTGTCTATTTTTTGGTTAGAAGCCACAGGTGTGTGTTCAAATCCAGACCTGAAGGGCAGCTAAGGGCCATAGTCTCAGTGGTTCCACCAGGCTCCCTTGGGCCAGCAAACCTGTTCCCTGCTTTTTTTTTCCCCCAAATGATTTTGAGTTTTGTTCCACATTGTTCTCCCTGTCTATCCAGGATCTCCTACAAAGATCCTCTTCCAAGTGGTTGACAGTAGTACCTGAGCACCATCTATTTCTTCTGGTCTCATAGTCATATAGGCTGCAGATTGGATGGTTTACCAGTTGCTAGGACTAATTGTTTCCATGAATTTGTGGTTTTCTTCATTCTTCTTTGCTCTGGACAAAGAGAGACCCATCGTTGCATCTAGATGGCACCTTGCAAGTTTTTAAGATCTCAGTAGCTACTTGTCACAGTAGGAGGTAGAACAATGTTTTGTGTAGTATGTTACGCCAATTGAGCTTGATGTCCTCTGTGACTATGGTGCCAAACCCACAGGTTCAACTACTCGGTCCCTCTGGGTAGATGGCTGTGACCAAGCAGTGACTTCAACCTTGCCCCTTGTCAGCTGATTATACACCTGGGAATTCAGATCATACACATAAAGTTATTGGACAACTTTCTGCCAACCCTATACATGTTCTTGGGTGCACTCTCTACTTCATATACATACCTAATATTTCAGCCTGTCCACCCATCTATCCACCCATATACCCATGTTTTCCTTCACTGACCACGCTGTACTATATGCGCAAAGGGGATCATCTTTGTTGTCTGTACTTCCCACATACCTCTCTCTGTCTTTCTTTTCCTCAATGCCACTATATTGATCACTCACATTTGGTGCATTGCCCTTTTCTTCACCCAAATCAAAACTTATCTCTATCTATCTAACAGTATTCCCTCCCTTCCCCTCCCACCCCTGGTAACCAACAAAGAAAATGGTCTTCCATAGATAAACATTTCCTTGACAATTACAGTAACAGACTAATACAATATT
>NW_006921721.1:967364-968306 GCF_000298275.1 Orycteropus afer afer
CTGCTTTCAGGATTCTGTCTTTGTCTTTGGTTTCGGTGAGTTTGATGATGATATGTCTCGGTGATTATCTTTTGGGGTCTATCCTGTTTGGGGTTCATTGGACTTGCTGAATGGATATGTTCTCCCCTTTCATCATATCAGGGAAGTTCTCCTCCAGCAAATCTTGGACGATTTTCTCAGTGGTTTTATTTTTCTCTTCCTGTCCTGGAATTCCAATGACATGTAAGTTATTCCTTTTGATGGTATCCCACATGAACCTTAGGCTTTCTTCATTTTGTTTTGATTTTTTTTTTTTTTTCTGACTGATCCCTTTCTAAAGATGTATTCAGGTATTTTTCTTCAATCTCATTAATTCTGTCTTCCATTGCATCAATTTACCCCTTTGCCCTTCCAATATGTTATCTATTTCTGAGAATTTAGTATTAATCTTTTGAATTTCTATGTGTAGATGTAGAATAATTTCTAATTTTTCATTTAATTTGGCATTTTTTCTTGTATTTTCTTCCAAAATTCTTCTAAAGTTTTTTCTGTGTTTTCTTTGGTCTGTCTCTCAATCCTTTGAACATAACTAAATATAATTCTTTTGAATTCCTTATCAGAGAGTTCCAATGCTGCCTCTTCCTCAGGGTTGTGTTCTGAATCTATGTCCTGTTACCTTGTTTCTACCCCTTTATCTTGCTTCTTTGTTTGAACTGTGATGGTCTGTTGTCTCCAAGGCATCATGGTATTGTATTCAGATTTTTGTTAATTGTTCGTGAAGAGCAGCCAAAGGTGATTCAGGCCCTTCTTGGTGGTTTTTTATCATTGGCCCGTTGGTGGAGAAGGAGGTGCTGGCTCTTGCTGATTAAGTGAAGTTGCGGGAGTTGTGGGTGTACTTGTATCTTAAGGGGACTGTTGCTGTCTCCCACTCAGTTAGGCAAAAATTACAATTGAATAAATATT
>NW_006921721.1:968605-973485 GCF_000298275.1 Orycteropus afer afer
AGGTGTAAACTAGGACCTTTTCAGTCATGTAGTGCAGGTCTGGAGAGTTCTTGGGGTCACTGGAAAGCAGAACCTCTTCTAAAGCCCCTGGAATCTGGTAGAGTGCTGTCTCTTTAGGTTGTCTCTAGCTGCTGGTTATGTGTTGATTTGTTTTGTCTTGGTTTTATGGTTTAATATTTTGAAAAGGTAAAGCTGGTGTGTTTTATTTTATTATTGATGCAGGTGTGTTGGGTCTCTCTGCTGTTTTCTTTGTGATGGTGGAATCATTGTGTGTAGTGTGCATATGTGTTTCTGTTTTTCGTAAGAGGGTTTACAGTTCGAAATGGGAGATTTTATGGTAATTGGCTGGATATGGTTTCTTCTATTGAATGAGTGAAGTTATTGGTGGAGAAGGTGGGATCAGAGGAAGGAAAGCTTGGTGTTTCTAGGGTCAATTTCTAGGGCTTTGAGCAGTCTATTATTGATGACGTAATTATTTGCAAGACCACGGCTCAACCTCAGGAAAGATTCCTATTGTTAGAGCATCACAAATTTCCACCAATTTCAGGCACATGCAAAGACCCCGCCTCTGTGGCCCCACAGCTCCAAAGAACGGCTCCAAGGCAAAATTCGTGGGGCCACACTCAGCTGCAGTTTCTTTGCTCTCTGTACCCTGTCTGTCCGTGGTGCTGATGCAATCCCACCAGACCACTAATGGCCAGCTCTGGAGTTTGTCTGTGACACCACCCACTTGCGGCGCCAAAGATGCACGCAATTTCAGCTGTGTTGGAGTCGCGGGAGTACCTGCTAGTGACCTGCAGTCCTGATATCCATGGCAAAGGAAAGCATGGTGTCTCCCTGTCTGACACAAGCCTGCTCTGTGATCTGCTGGGAGAGGAGGGAGCTAGCCTTTCTGGCTCAATGGTGAGTTCTCTGCCTGAATCTCAGCAATGGTGACGGTGCCCTCCTGCACCCAGACGACCCAAATTACTGACAAAATCAGCTGCTGGAGGCAGGGCTCGGCCACTGCCCACTGGAATATCGTGGTGGTCGTTGGTATGCTGCTATAAGATGTCTTCCTTCTTGGCTCAGGGATCTCAGGCAGCTGCCCTCGCCTGGCAGACAGTGACTGCCCCAGAAAAATTTCCAATGGCTTTTCTCGGGTGCCTGTCCATTCTCTGCTAGTAGCTCTTTCCTAAATAATCTCCCTGTGCCTTTCCTCTAATTCTACTCTTCTGTGTTTGGTGCACTCTGATTCAGCGAGCTCTTCAGAGCACCAATGTTCCTAATTCAGACTGTTGTACCTAGTTTTCAAAGTCCTTAGATGCCAGAGGGAGAAAAACATTCTGCTCACTGGCAAGACTCCATTTTGAGTCCTTTATTTGATTTCTTGATGTCTGTGGGCAATGATTGTGGACCCAAGTAAAATGAAATAAACTTAAATCTTTACTCTGTTTATCATAATTTTTCTTATTGGTCTAGCTGTGAGGACTTTTCTTTATGTCAAGGTATAATTTGTATCTGTAGTCTTTGATTTTCATCAGTAAGTGCTTAAGCCTTTTTTTTTTTTTTGCTTTCAGCAAGCAAGATTGTGTCATCTGCACATCGCAGGTTGTTAATAAGTCTTTTTCCAATCCTGATGCCTCGTTCTTCATATAGTAGGTAAAAGTTTACAGAGCAAAATGTGTTCTTTGTTGATAATTTCTATACAAATTGTTCAGTAATTCTTGGATTATTTTCTTCTTGGATTATTTGCTCAGTATACAGCTTGAATAAGTGTGTTGAAAGGATACAACCTTGACATACATCTTTCCTGGTTTTTAAACCATGCTGTAACCCCTGGTTCTGTTCAAATGACCACTTCTTGGTCTACATATAAATTCCTCATGAACACAAGTAAGCGTTATGCAAATCTTATTCTTCACAGTTATGATCCACAGATTTGAATGCCTTTATATAGTCAATAAAACAAAGGTAAACATCTTTCTGCTTTCTTTGCTTTCAGCTAAGTTCCATCTGACATCAGCAATGATATCCCTTGTTCCACGTCCTCTTATGAATTTGGGCTCAATTTCTGATAGTAGCCTATTGATGTATTGCTGGAACCATTTTTGAATTATCTTCAGCAAAATTTTACTTGCATGTGATATTAATGATACCAAACCTCAAAAACTCATTGCTGTCAAGTCATATCCAACTCATAGTGACCCCTCCTTGGTTTCCAAGGCAGTAGCACTATGGAAGTAGATTGCCCAATCTTCCTTCCAAGGAGTGGCTGGTGTGTTTGAACAATCAGCCTTCTGATTAGCAGTCAAATGCCTTAGGCACTACACCATGAAAGCTCCCGATATTAATGACAGTGATGATAATTTCCACATTCTTTCTATTGGATCACCTTTCTTTGGAATGGGCACAAGTATGAATCTCTTCCAGTGAGTTGGCCACTGTCTTCCAACTTTCCTGGCATAGACAAGTGAATGCTTCCAGACTTGCATCTAGCCAGGGGCTGACTCTGGAACAGAGCATCAGTTGCTTACATGCAGGTTCAAGTTGAAGCTGTGCACAGATAGAAGTATCTATATGTATGTGTATGCACAGATGTGTGTGTATGCATAAATGTTCATAGAGGACACAGTTATAGATACTTCTCAGACATAAACAAACACCTTGCAAGATTAGTTTTCTGGATTGAAGGCTTTGAACTTTTTCTCTTGGGACAAGTCAATCAATTGGCTTAATATAGTTCACAAAGTTCCTGTTCTGCATCCTAGTGAGGTGAGTAGGCCTGGGGTCTTAAAAGCTTGTGAGCAGCCATCTAAAATACAACTATTGATTTCTACTCATCAGGAGCAAAAGATAAAGAAGGAAACCAAAATCTGAGACCAGAAGAACTAGGTGGTATCTGGCAACCACTACCAACCATTTTAATTGGGGCCACAGTACATGGACCTTGATAGAATGAGAGAAAAACATGGAACAGAACTAAAATTCTTAGAAAGTCCAGACTTACTCATCAGTTGGGACTGGAGGACTCCTGAGACTATTACCCTGAGATGCTCTTTAAACCTTAAACCAAAACTATCCACTGAAGTCACCTTTTAATGAAATAACAGATCAGATGAGAGGAAGGTGAGAGGAAAAGTAGGTGGGGAAACAAAAGCACTGGAAATGGAATGACCAGAACACAATTACAGAGAATTTTGACATGTTGTGAAAAATGTAAATAATGTCACTGAACAATTTGTAGAGAAATTATCAAATAAGATGTTCTGGAAAGATGGTGGACTAGGCAGAAAGACTACACAGACCCTCTTCAGCAAAGAAAAGGGAAACCAATTAACACAGACACAGAAGATAGTCCTGGACCCCTGAGCCTTGAAGGGAAAGATGTAGAAGTGACCTAACTCAAACTAGCAGAAGAATTTGCGTGAAAACACCAAAAAAGGAGACATACGGATCTGCGGTCTGACAGCAATACTGAGCGAGCCTGATAGCACAGACAGCTTGGAGATTCCTGACTGCTGGTAGGACTTAAGAATTAACCTAAAAATCAGCCCTGCTAGCCGGGGACTACATGGAGGATTGCTCCAGGGCTGGGGAATAAACGGAGAAGGTGAAGAGAAGGGCGGGCTGAGCTGTGGACTTTTGCTGGTATGGAGGGTGCCGCCATTTTGAAGGTCTAAAAGCAGCTTGACTATTTTGGATATTTAAAGAGACAGTGCTCTTGCATATTCCTGGGGCTTAAGAACACGCTCTGCTTTCCAGAAACCCCAAGGACCCTCCGGACCTGCAAGACTGAAAAGGTACGACATTCCTCTTGTTACTCTTATACCCCACACCCACATGGTGAACGGAGGTGCAGCCATCCGCCACTCCCACCTAACTTCTGGGCCCACAGGAACTCCGTCACAGTCTGTGTGCTCAGACGGAGCCTGGGTGCCCTGCCCTGTCCTCCCTCGATTTTTTTTTTTCTCTCTCTTGTTTTATTTTTATTTTTTTCTTTTTCACTTTCTTTTCCTGGTGATTAGTTTGCTTGTGTTTGTCTCTTTTAAAACAACTATTATGATTAATATGTTTGTCCTTTTTATTATTATTCTTAATCTTTCCCTTCCAGGTCTTAGTTTTCAGCATTTTTCCTTCTCCCTGTTCCTGGTTGAAACTTTTTTTTTTTTTTTTTTTTTAATTTTTTTTTTTTTTTTTTTTTTTCTTTCCCCTTTTTTCTCACGCTTAACGCTGTTCCTTATTTTTATTTTTGCATTTTTCCAATTTTTTTCCTTCATTATTCTCCTTCTCTACTTTTTTTCTCTTAATGCCCTATCCCCAGATATTGCAGGTTTTCTTGTTTTCCTCTTCTTCTTTTTCTCTTTTTGGTTACTGTTCCTGTGTTATTACATGGCATGATTTTTGTCCATGTGCTTTTAGTCTTTTGAAGATTATTCAATTGTAATTTGTGTGTAATTGAGTGGGAGACAACAACAGTCCCCATAACGCACAACTATACCCACACCTCCTGCAACTTTACTTACTGAGTGAGAGCCACTACCTCCTTCTCCACCAATGGGCCAATGATAAAAAAACACCAAGAAGGGCCAGAATCACCCTTACTGCTCTTCACAAACAGTTAACAGAGATCTAAATACAACGCCACAATGCCTTGGAGACAACAGACCATCACAGTCCACAAAAAGAAGCAGGATAAAATGGTAGAAACAAGGGACCAGAATACAGACCCAGAACACATCTCTGACAAAGAAGCAGCATTGCAACCCTCTGATAAGGAATTCAAAAGAATTATATTTAGGTATGTTCAAAGGATTGAGAGACAGACCAAAGAAAACACAGAAAAAACTTTAGAAGAATTTTGGAAGAAAATACAAGAACAAAATGACAAATTAAATGAA
>NW_006921721.1:975545-976127 GCF_000298275.1 Orycteropus afer afer
AGATAGAGATAAGTATTGATTTGGGTGAATAGAAGGGCAATATACCAAATGTGAGTGACCAATATGGCAGCATTGAAGATGAGAAAGACATAGAGAGGTACATGGGAGGTATAAACAACAAATTGAACCCTTTTGTGCATACAATACTGCATTGTCAGTGAAAGCAAGCATGGGCATATGGGTGAATAGATGGGCAGACAGGCTGAACAATTAGGAATGTCTATGAAATGAGGAGTGTATCCAAGAACATATATAGGGTTGTCAGACAATGGTCCTATAAGTTTATGTGAATGATCAGAATTCCCAGGTGTATAGTAGCGCTGACAAGGGGTAGGTTGTGGTCACTGTTTGGTCACAGCCACCTACGCAGAGGGACTGAGTAGTTGAACCTGTGGGCTTGGGACCATAGTCACAGGGAACATCAAGCTCAATTGCCATAACATAGTATAAAGAACATTGTTCCACCTCCTACTTTGGCGAGTAGCGGCTGGGATCTTAAAAGCTAGCAAGCTGCCATCTAGATGCAACAATGGTTTTCTCCTCGTCCAGAGCAAAGAAGAATGAAGAAAACCAAAATTCATG
>NW_006921721.1:976457-983121 GCF_000298275.1 Orycteropus afer afer
GGGCAGGAGTCCATGGAGGGGTGGACACTGGGAAGAGGTAATTATGGGATGGAAGTGGGAGGGGAGCTGTTGCATTGTGGTAAACTGTGGTCAGTGTCATGAGACAAAGTATATGTAAACTGCTGTATGGAAAGTGAATTTGCTCTGTAAATCTTCACCCAAATCACAATAAAAATAAATAAATAAAAGAAAATAATCAAATGAGAACACAGTTTGCTCTGTAAACTTTTACCAAATCCACAGTAACATATTATTAAACAAAAGATTATGGCACTTCCTTAAAAGTTGGATATAGAAATAGCATTTGATCCAGTAATCCCACTGCTAAGGATATATCCTAAAGAGGGATATCTAGGACACAAACAGATGTATACACACTCATGTTATCACAGCACTATTCACAATAGCAAAGAGATGGAAACAACCTAAGTGCCCATCAACAGATGAATGGATAACCAAACTATGGTATATACACACAGTGGAATACTATTGAACATTAAAGAATAATGAAGAATCTGTGAAACACCTCATAATGTAGATGAACTTGGAGGGCATTATGCTGAATGAAGTAAATCAGTTACAGAAGGACAAATATTGTATGAGTCCATTATTCTAAAAAGTCAAGGAAAGGTTTACATGGGGAAGGAAATTTTGTTGGTTACCAGGGATGTGAGGGGAGGGGGGAGAAATTGCTGACTAGTTAAGAAATGTGTTGATTGGGGTAAAGAGAAAGACAATATAACAAAAGTATGTGACCAGCACAATATCACTAAGGAAGGGAAGACACAGAAAGGTGAACAAGATGTACAGACAACAAAGGTAAATACTTTTATGCACATGATACTGCATTATCAGTAATAACATTAAACTATGGATGGATACATAGGTAGACAGGCAAGAAGATCAGGTATGGGTAGCCAAACAGGAAGATATCCATGACCATAAATAGGTTTGGCAGATGATATTCCTACATATGCATTTGTATGTGCTATAAAAAACAAAACAAAACAAAACAACAACAAAAATATATATACATTATAGAGCTAATAGGGGAAAAAGTTAGAATAACTTCTAAGCCACAACCAAACACCTGGAGGGAGTGAGTCACTGGGCGTACAGGCTTGGGACCATGGCCATGGGAGACATCAAGTTCAACTGGCACAGCATAGTACACCAAAACTTTGTTCTACTTCCTACTTTGGTGAGTAGTGACTGGGATTTTAAAAGCTTGTGAGTGGCCATCTGAGATGCAATGTTTGGTCTCTCCTTGTATGGAAAAAAGAAGAGTGAAGAAAATCAAAGACATATGGAAAAAATTAGTCCTATGGGTTAATGGACCACAGGAACCTCAGCCTACATGACCTTGAGACCAGAAGAATTAGGTGGTGCCTGGATAAGAATGCCAACCACTCAGAAGGGATTGAAATTGGAGATCCTGGATAGAGTGGGAGAAAAAATGTGGAATAAAATTAAAAAACAAAAAAGACCAGGATGATTAGTTGCATGGAGACTGGTGAAACCCCTGAGACAATGGCTCTGAGTCACTCGGATCTCAAATTGGACTCACTCCTGTGGCTTAACTCTCAGCCAAACAATAGATAGCTCTAAGCCACTTGGCTACTAACCAGAAGGCTGACGGTTCAAACCCACCAGCCACTCCTCAGAAGGAAGGTTGGGCAATTTACTTCCATAGTGATACCTGCCTTGGAAACCCAAGGAGGGGTCGCTGTGAGTCAGGTCCCACTCAATGACACATAACAACAACACAACAACAACATGAGCTGAGAAGCTACACCAAGGAAGATGCGCTCATTAGAACAGTCACCCGTGGGAGAGCAGAAGGACTGCATTTACAGAGGGAGAAAGCCAGGAGGCAGGAATGCATATATAAGGACACAGGGAAGGGGTAACCACAGGGAACAGGGGGCAAGAGAGCTGTTACATTGTGATTGTGATCAGTGTCATGAAACAAAATATATATGAACAGTTGAATGTAATACGAATCTGCTTTGTAAAATTGCACCTAAATCACAATAAAAAGTTAAAAGAAAGAATTTAAATATAGAAGCTTTTAAAGATTGCATATAATTCAGAATATCTGATTAAAACATTTGAAATCTATTAGGTAAGTTTCATCTGAAACCCCATAGTTTTCTGTAAGAACTCAGTGAGATGCCAGCATTCAGGCAATGGAAGGTTAAGGGTTGATACCACATAGGTAAAGAGAGAACGATCGTTTTGATGGCAGCAACTAGAATGTATGTTCAAACCAAATATCAAACTCACTGCCATTGAGTCAATTCTGGCTCATAGCTACCCCCATTGGGTTTCCAAGGCTGTAAATCTTTATAACCTCATCTTTCTTTTGCAGAGTATCTGGTGTGTTTAAACCCCTGGTGTTTTGGTTATCAGCCAAATGCCTGAACCACTACGCCATCAGAGCTCCTTAGAATGTGTGAAGTGAAAGAAAAAACAGACTCAGATTTGGAAAGATGTGCATGCAGTTTGTGATCTTCATCTGGGGCAGAATTTTCCAAAAGGTGGGCAATGTCTAAATTATTGTTGTTAGCTGACCTTGAGTTGTCCATCATTTCATGGCAACTGTAGGCACAAGAAGATCAATCTGCTGTAATAGGATTTTCATTGGCTGTTTTTCACAAGCATATTTTCAGGGTTTTCATTCTATTCTGTCTTAGTCTGGAAGCTCTGTTGAAACTTGTTCAGCATCATAGCAACATCAAAGCCTCTGCTGAGAGATAGGTCATGGCTGTGCATGAGATGCATTGACTGGGAATCAAACCTGCACAGAATGGGAGAATTCTTCCACTGAAACATAAATGCTCCCTATGAATGGATTATTATTTTTTGTTGTGTTCTGTCCAGTCATTTTTGACTCATAGTAACCCCATGTGACAGAGTAGAATTGCCCCATCAGTTTTACAAGAGAGCAGATTGTTACAAGAGTAGATCTCCAGATCTTTTCTTCTCAGTGCCTTTGGATGGGTTTAAAATGCCAATCTTTGATTAGAAGCCAAATGCTTAACAGTTACACCACCAAGGCTCCTTACAGTTATGAAATACTGGTACCACTTAACCAGTGAGGGAACAGCTCCAGGTGGCCACCAAAGACCTCTTCCTTCACATATTGATAGATCTGTTCATGTGCTACTGATATACCCTTTCAGTGGCATCCATGTTATTTTTAAGAGATAATCTGTTAGAAGAACAATCAGGAAAAAAAAAAAAAAAAAAAATGAAGAACACCTAAGAATTATATGAGACACCATTGAGAGGAATAATATACATGTGATTGGAATTCTAGAACAGGAAGAGCCTCACTCCCAAAAAAGAAAGCATCAAGAAAATTGTTAAAGTTTTGTTGGAAGAAAAATTCCCAAATATCATGAAAGACAAGAAGATACACATTCAAGAAGCTCAATTTATTCCAACCAGGATAGACCTCAAAAGAAAATCACCAACACATATCATACTCAAACTTTCCAAAACCAAAGACAGCTCGAAGAAATGAAAAGTTACTGAAAAGGAGAACCAATAAGACTAAGCTTTGATTTCTTGGCAGAAATCATATAGGCAAGAAGGCAATGGCATCACATATATAAATGCTGAAAGAAAAAACAATCATCAATCAAGAATTACTACCCAGCAAAATGTCCTTCAAATATGATGCCAAAATTAGGACATTTCAATATGAACAAAAGTTAAGTGAATTTGTAAAAACCAGATGAACTTTTAAAAAATATATTAAAAGGAATTCTTTGGAGTGAATCAACAATGCAGATAACAACCTGAGATTAAGACACAGGACAGCATCATCAAAAACCAACCCAGATATGAAAACCAAATCCACTGCCATTGAGTCAATTCTAACTCATAGGGACCCCATAAAACAGAGTAAAACTGCCACATAGGATTCCCAAAGCTGTGAATCTTTATGGAAGCAAACTGCCTCATCTTTCTCCTGTCAAGTGGCTGGTGGGTTTGAACCACGGACCTTCTGGTTAGCAGCCAAATGCTTTAACCACTACACCACCAGAGCTCCTTTATCCAGATATAGAAGTATCCAAAGTTAAATATACTTCCAAGATTAAAAATAGAGGACCACAAATGTCAATTTGTGAGCGAGAATAACTATAAACCAACTAAAAAAATAAATAATGCAGTTACACCACTTCCAAATGGAGAGAAAGTCCAGGTGATATCAAAATAGAATGGACTGTTTTAAATTTGGGAAGAAAATAACGAATAATAAATCAAAGAAAATTAATAAAACTCATCAAAATAAAAAAGAGGACTATCATAAACATACAGTAAACATTAAAACAATAGCCATGAAGGAAATGATAAGAAAATCCATGAACAAAATGAACTCAGTACAGAAAATATATGGAACAAAGAAATCAGCACTACCACACACACACACACACACACAAAGCAATATGACAGCAATACATTCATACCTATCAATAATTACACAGGATGTAAATGGAATCAATGCACCAGTGAAGAGTCAGAGCATAGCACAATGGATGAGGAATATAACCAATAAATATGCTGTCTACAAGAGACACACCTTAGACACAAAGGCAAAATTAGGCTAAAAACAAAGAGTGGAAAAACATATGTCAGACAAATAGCAGTGAAAAAAGAGAAGGAGTGGCAATATTAATTTCTGAAAAAAATACACTTTAAGAAAAAAACTAGCATAAGGGACAATGAAAGACATTATATGATGATGACAGGGTCAGTTGAGCCAAAGGATATAATCATAATAAATATCTACACATCCAATGAAAAAGCCCCAAAATACATAAATAAAAGTTTAACAAAATTGAAAAGAAAAATAGACAACTCCACAATAATATTTGGAGACTTTAATACACAACTTTTGATGAAGGACATAGTAACTAGAAAGAAACTCAACAAAGACACAGATGATCAAAACAACACAATCAACTAACTTGACCTCATAAACATATTCAGAACACTCCACCCAACAATCATATGATACACATTATTTTCCACTGTACATGGAACATTCTCCTGACTAGCTCATATGTTAGGCCACAAATCAAGCCTCAATAAATTTAAAACATCAATATACTACAAAGCATCTTCTCATATCACAACAATATAAAGATAGAAATCAACAACAGGAAGAGCAAGGGGAAAAAAAATTCAAATATATGGAAACTGAATAACACCCTGCATAAAAACTACTGGGTAATAACAGAAATAAAAAAAGAAATAAAAAATACCTTAAATCAAATGAGAATGAGAATACAGCATACCAAAACCTTTTGGACACAGCAAAAGCAGTGCTCAGAGGGTAATTTATAGCAATAAACATACACATAAAAAATGAGAAAGAACCAAAACAAAACCTTAATCCAACAACTCCAACAATTAGAAAAAGAATAACAACAACAACAAAAAGCCTACAGTCACCCAAAAGGAAGAAATAAAGACTGGAGCAGAAATAAATGACAGAAGAACAATAGAGAGAATCAACAAGACTAAAATTTGGCTCTTTGAAAGGATTAATGAAATTGACAAACCACTGGTAAATCTAACAAGGGAAAAGAAGGAGATGATGCAAATAATATGAACAAGAAATGAAATGGGTGATGTCCCAACAAAACCAATTGAAATAAAAAGAATAAGCACAGAATACTATGAAAATCTGTACTTTAGCAAATTAGAAAACCTAGAAGAAATGGACAAATTTCCAGAAACACACTATCTACCTAAACTAACATAGATTGAGACAGAAAATTTGAACAGATGTATACAAAAGAAGAAATTGAACAGGTCATTAAAAAACTTCCAACAAAAAAAGACTTGACCCAGATGGCTTCAGTGGTGAATTCTACCAAGCATTCAGAGAACAGTTGACACCAATTCTACTCAAACTATTCCAAAACATAGAAAGGGATACTCCTGGATTCATTCTATGAAGTGATCATTTCTCTGACACCAAATCCAGGCAAAGATCCCACTAAAAAAAAAAAAAAATTATAGACCAATATCCCTCATGAACATAGATGCAAACATTCTCAACAAAATACTAGCCAATAGAATCCAACAACATATCAAAAACATAATGTATCATGATAATGTGGGATTCATACCAGATATGCAAGAATGGTTCAACATAAGAAAAAAAAAATCAACATAATCCACTATATAAGTGAAACAAAGGGAAAAAACTACATTATCATATCAATTGATGCAGGAAAGATGTTTGACAAAATCTAACATCCATTCCTAATTAAAACACTCAACAAAAGAGGAATAGAATGGAAATGCTACAACATAATTAAGGGCAATATACAAAACCAAGGGCTAACATTATTCTCAGTGGAGAGTGACTGAAAGCATTCCCCTTGCAAATGGGAAGCAGACAAGGATGCCCTTAATCACAACTGTCATTCAATATTGTATTGGAGATGCTAGCCAGAGCATTAAAGTAAGAAAAGGAAATAAAAGGTATCCATATTGGCAAAGAAGAAGTCGAACTATCTCTAATTTCAGATGATATGATTCCATACATAGAAAATCTCAGATACTCAACAAGAAAATTACTGGAACTTATAGAATGACTCGGCACTGAAACAAGGCGGGCTTGTGCTTACTCACTGATCTG
>NW_006921721.1:989196-1016777 GCF_000298275.1 Orycteropus afer afer
TTCCAATTGTATGCATGTGAGAGCTGCACAATTAATAAGGAAGACCGAAAAAAAGTTGATGCTTTTGAGTTGTGGTGCTGGCGGAGAATGGTGAAAGTACCATGGACTGCTAAAAGAACTAACAGATCTGTCCTGGAAGAAGTGCACCTGAAATGCTCCTTGGAAGAGAGAATGGCCCGACTTTGTCTTGCCTATTTTGGTTATGTTTCCAGAAGGGACCATTCCTTGGAGAAGGATGTGATGTTTGTTAGGGTGGAGGATTGACGAAAGAGGGGGAGGCCTTCAACGAGATGGATTGACACAGTGGCTGTGATGACGGGCTCAAGTATAGCAGGGATCTGGAGCTTGTGCGGGATCGGGCAGTGTTTTGTTCTGCTGTGCATGGGGTCGCTATGAGTCGGAAACGACTCGACGGCACTTAACAACAACAACAACAACATAGAATGACTCAGCACAGTGACAGGATACGAGATCAACTTACAAAAATCAGTCAGATTCCTTTACACTAACAAAGAAAACTATGAGAAGGAAATCAGGAAAGCAAGACCATTTATAATAGGAACCCAAGAGATGAAATACTAAGGAATAAATCTAACCAGAAACACAAAAAATAACATATATAAAGGAAACTACCAAGCACTACTACAGGAAACCAAAAGAGATCTACATAAATGGATTGATATACCATGTTCATGAATGTTGTTGTTGTTGTTATGTGCCATTGAGTTGGCCCTGTTCATGGATAGGAAGACTAAATATTGTGAAAATGTCAATACCATCCAAAGCAATCTACAGATATAATGCAATCCCAATCCAGTTTCCGTTATCATTCTTCAAGGAGATGATTAGAAAACTAATCACCAACTTTATATGGAAGTGAAAGAGACCCCAGATAAGCAAAGCCCTACTAAAGAAGAAGAACATAGTAGGAAGCCTCACAGTTCTCCATCTCAAAGCCTAGTGTACAGACACAGTAATCAAAATAGCCTGGTACTGGTATCATGACAGATATATAGACCAATGGAACAGAAGAAAATCATCCACTTATGGACAGCTGATCTTTGACAAGGGGCTGAAACCCATTAAATGGTGACGAGATAGTTTCTTTAACAAATTGTGCTAGCAAAACTGAATATCCATTTGCAGAAAAATGAAACTGGATCTGTATCTCACACCATATACAAAAAAATAACTCAAAATGGATCAAAGACTAAGATGTGAGACATAAAGATCATCAAAGAAGAAATAGAAACAAACTTAGAGACTCTAATACATGGCATAAGTACACTATCATACATAACTAAAAAGTACAAGCAGCAAAAAACAAACTAGATGACTGAGATCTCCTAAAAAAGTCAACACTTCTGTGCATCAAAAGATTTCAACAAACAAGTGAAAAAAGGACCCACAGACTGGGAAAATTTTTTGGCAATGGCATATCAGACAGGACTAATCTCTACAAATATAGAAAACTTTGACACTTCAAGAACAAATATACAAATGATCAAATTGAAAAATGGGCAGAGGACATGAACAGACTCTTTACCAAAGAAGACATTTATAAGGCCAACAAACACATGAAGAAATACTTGTGATTATTAGCTATTGTTGTTGTTGTTATGTGCCGTTGAGTCAGACCTAATTCATAGCAACCCCTCCTTGGGTTTCCGAGGTGGTATCACTACGGAAGTAGATTGCCCAACCTTCCTTCTGAGGAGTGGCTGGTGGGTTTGAACCACCAACCTTCTGGTTAGCCACCAAATGCCTTAGGCACTGCACAACCAGAGCTCCTTATTGGCTATTAGAGAGATGCAAATCAAAACAACAATGAGATATCATCTCACCCCAGCATTAATAAAGAAGTTAAAAACAAAACAAAACAACAGAAAACAACAAATGCTGACGAAGGTGTTGAGAAATTGGAACCCTCAAACACTGCTGGTGAGATTGTAAAATGGGACAACCACTGTGGAAAATGGCATGGGACTTCCTTCTAAGTTGGAAATAGAAATACAGTATGATTCAGCCTTCCACTACTATGTATATATGCTAGAGAAAATAAGAGCTCTGACATGAACAGATATATGCACACCCATGCTCATCACAGCACTATTTACAATATCAAAGAGATGGAAAAAACCTAAGTGCTTATCAATGGATGAGTGAATAAGCAAACTGTGGTACAATGTAATACTATAATGGAATACATTAAGGATTAATGATGAATCTGCAAAATACCTCATAACATAGATGACATAGATGAACATGGGGGATATTATACTGAGTGAAATTAGTTAATCACAGGACAAATACAGTTATAAAAAGTCAAGAAAAAGTTTTCACATGGAAAGAATATTATTTGATGTCTTTCAAGGGTGGGAGAGGAAGGAAGAATAAATCACACACAAGAGGCTAAACATTAACTTGGGTGAAGGGGAAGGCAATCTACAATAACAGGAATGTCAGCACAAAATGATCAAGGAAAAAGAGGACACTGGGAAGAGCACAGGAGTTAAAGGCAACAGAGGTAAACCATATTATGTAGACAATCCTGAGACGAAACAGCTGCAAACATCTGTTAATAATCAGAACATGGAATGCATGAAGTATGAATCTAGAAAAATTGGAAGTTGTCAAAAGTGACATGAAACTCATAAAGATTGATATCCTAGGCATTAGTGAACTGAAATGGAATGGTTTTGGCCATTTTGAATCAGAAAATCATATGATCTACTATGCTGGGAATGACTAATTGAAAAGGGATGGTGTAACATTCATCATCACAAAGAATGTTTCAAAATCTATCCTTAAGTACAATGCCATCAGTGATAGGATAATAACCATACACCTCCAAGGAAGACCAGTTAATATGACTATTATTCAAATTTATGCACCAACTACCAAAGCCAAAGATGAGGAATTTGAAGAATTTTACCAACCGTTGCAGTCTGAAATTGATCAAACATGCAATCAAGATGTGTTGATTATTACTGGTGATTGGAAAGCAAAAGTTGGAAACAGAGAGGAATCACTGGTACTTAGCAAATATGGCCTTGGTGATAGAAATGATGCTGGAGATCACATAATAGAATTTTGCAAGACTAATGACTTACTCAGGAGCTCTGGTAGCATAGTGCCTAAGGCACTTTACTGCTCACCAGAAGGCTGGTGGTTCAAACCCACCAGCCACTCCTCAGAGGAAGACTGGGCAATCTACTTCCATAGTGATTCCAAGGTAGTGATACTGCCTCAGAAACCCAAGGAGGGGTCGCTATGAGTTGGGGCCGACTCGACGGCAAACAACAACAACAACAACAACAACAATGACTTACTCATTGCAAATATCTTTTTTTCAACAACATAAATGGTGGCTAGATATGTGGACTTCACTGGATGAAGTACAAAGGAATCAGATCGACTACATGTGTGGAAAGAGGTGATGGAGAATCTCAATACCTTCAGCCAAAACAAGGCCAGGAGCTTACAGTGGAACAAACCATCAACTGCTCATATGCAAGCTCAAAATGAAGCTGAAGACAATTAAAACAAGTCCATGAGAGCCAAAATATGACCTTGGTTATACCCCTCCTGGATTTAGAGAACATCTAAAGAATAGATTTGATGCATTGAACACCAATGACCGAAAACCAGAGGAATTGTGAGATGACATCAAGATTATCATCCATGAAGAAACCAAAAGGACATTAAAGAGAAGGGAAAGGAAGAAAAGACCAAAATGGGTATCAAAAGTTTCACTTGCCCTTGAACAGAGAGTAGCTAAAGCAAATGAAAGAAATGACAAGATAAAAGAGCTGAACAGAAGATCTCAAAGAGCAGCTGGAGAAGACAATTATTATAATGAAATGTACAAAGACCTGGAGTTAAAAAACCAAAAAAGAACATGTTTGGCATTTCTCAAGCTGAAAGAACTGAAGAAAAAATTCCAGCCTCGAGTTGCAATATTGAAAGATTCTATGGACAAAATATTGACTGATGCAGGAAACATCAAAAGAAGATGGAAAGAATACACAGAGTCACTGTACCAAGAAGAACTGGTCCATCTTCATCCATTTCAGGAGGTGGCATATGATCAAGGACCAATGATATGGAAGGAAGAAGTCAAAGGTGCACTGAAGGAATTAGCAAAGAACAAGCCTCCAGGAATTAATGGAATACCCATTGAGATGTTTCAATAAATGGATGCCATGCTGGAGGCACTCACTTGTCTTTGCCATGAGATTAGGAAGGCAGATACTTTGCCAACTGACTGGAAGACATCCATATTTGTACCCATTCCAAAGAAAGGTGATCCCATACAATGTGGAAGTTATCAAACAATATCATTAACATCACACACAAGTAAAATCTTGCTGAAGATAATTCAAAAACAGTTGTAGCAGTATATTGATAGAGAGGTTCCAGAAATGCAAGCTGGATTCAGAAGAGGATGTGGAACAGGAATTATCATTGCTGATATCAGATGGATCTTGGCCCAAAGCAAAGACTACTAGAAAGATTTTACTTGTGTCTTATTGACTGTGTAAAAGGACTCAATTGTGTGGATCATTAAAAATTGTGGATAACATTGAGAAGAATGGGAATTCCAGAACACTTAATTGTACTCATGAGGAACCTGTACATAGACGCTCCTGGTCTGTCATTCAGACAGAACAAGGGGACTGCGTGGTTTAAAATCAGGAAGGGAGTACATCAAGGTTGTATCCTTTCACCATATTTATTCAATCTGTATGGTGAACAAATAATCCAAGAAGCTAGACTATATGAAGAACGTGGCATCAGGCTTGGAGGAAGACTCATTAACAGTCTATGATACACAGATGACATGACTTTCCTTGCTGAAAGTGAAGATGACTTGAAGCACTTACTGATGAAGATTAAAGACTTCAGTCTGCCTTATGGATTACATCTCAACATAAAGAAAATGAAAATCCTAACAAATGGACCAATAAGCAGCATCACAATAAATGGAGAAAAGGTTGAAGTTGTTAGAGATTTCATATTACTTGGTTCCACAATAATGCCAATGGAAACAGCAGTCAAGAAAGACATCAGACAATGTATTGCATTGGGCAAATCTGCTGCAAAAGACTTCTTCCAAGCAAATGATGAAGAGCAATGATGTCTCCTTGAAGACTAAGGCGGACCTAACCCAAGCTATGGTGTTTTCAATTGTCTCATATGCATGTGAGAGCTGGACAATGAACAAGGAAGACCAAAGAAGAGTTGATGCTTTTGTGTTGTGGTGTTGACAAAGAATACTGAAAGTACCATGGACTACCAAAAGAACTAACAAATCTGTCCTGGAAGAAGTGCAGCTGGAATGCTCCTTGGAAGTGAGAATGGCCAGACTTTGTGTCACCTACTTTGATCATGTTGGCAGAAGGGACCATTCCCTGGAGAAGGATGTCACTCTTGGTAAAGTAGAGGGTCAACGAAAAAGGGGAAGGGCCTCAACAAGATGGACTGACACAGTGGTTGCAATGATGGACTCAGGTATAGCAAGGATCGTGAGACTGGCACAGGACTTGGCAGTGTTTCATTCTGTTGTACATAGGGTCTCTATGAGTCGGAGTCAACTCGATGGCACCTAACAACAATGGAAACAACAACAGACAATCCTTCAATAACATTAATAACAATAATCTTTGGGTAGATACATAGGTATGCAAGCTGAACATGTGTGAGAAGGCAAATGGGACTCATGAATATATATAGATTTGACAGGATTTTTCACATATGTATTTATCTGTGCAGCAAACATATCCATGAATATAGTAGAGTATACAGGAAACAAAGTTATGAAAACTTCTTAGCCATAACCAAACACTTTGAGGGAATGAATTGTTGGATCTGGGGCCTCAGGACCACATTATCTTGAGACATCAAGCTCAACTGGCACAACATAGTCCATGAACCTGAAGGACATTGTTGTTGTTAGTTGACGTTGGCTCATAGTGACCCTATGTACAACAGAATGAAACACTGTCTGGTCCTGTGCTATCCTCACAGTTCTTGCTATGCTTGAGCCCATTGTTGCAGCCACCATGTCCATCCATCTCATTGAGGTTCTTTTCCTTTTTCACTGACCCTGTACTTTACCAACCATATTGTTCTCCCGGGAATGGTCCCTTCTGACAACATGACTGAAGTAGTGAGATGAAGTCTGGCCATTCTCACTTCCAAGGAGCATTCTGGCTGCACTTTTTCCAAGACAGATTTATTCATTCTTTTGGCAGTGCATAGTGTTCTTCACCAACAGAACAGTTCAAATGTATCAACTCTTCTTAGGCCTTTCTTATTCATTGTCCAGCATTCACATGCATATGAACTCACTGCCATCAAGTTGGATCTGACTCAAAGCGACCCCTCCTTGGTTTTCTCAGGTGATCTCTCTCCTGAAATTGATTGCCCAATCTTCCTTTTGAGGAGTGGCCCAATCTTCTGGTTAGTAGTCAAATGCATTAGGCAGTATACCATGGCTTGGGTGAAGTGCACCTTAGTCTTCAAAGTGACATCTTTGCTCTTCAACAATTTAAAGAAGTCTTTTGCAGCAGAAATGCCCAGAGCAATATGAAATCTGCAATATGAAATGACTGCTACTTCCATGGGTGTTGATTGTGAATTCAAGTAAAATGAAATCTCTGATAACTTCAATCCTTTCTCCATTTATCGGACATTATGCTGAGTGAAATTAGTGAATCACAAAAGGACAAATATTTTATGAAACCACTGTTATAAAACACAAAGAAAAAAATTATGGTAAATATATATGTAACAAAATTACTTAGGGGACACTGAGATTCTGTTAAGGGTGATGGAATAATTTTGAAATGGATAATGATGATGGTTGACCAACATGATGAATGCAATTAAACCTAATGAATGGAACATGTAAAAATATTAAAATGACAATTGAAGTTCTTGATATGAAAGTAGCATGTTTGTTTCAACACATACTTACATTATCTCCAGAAACTTCTATACAAAATAAGATGAAGAGCTTAGATTCTTCAAATATAATTTTAATGATTATAAATTTTTGAATGCCTGAAAAGTTGAAAGTTTCTTAATCATATGCTTGTGTGAAAGTTTTTATTGATGGTGACCAAGAGGTTTAAAGGCATCATGATTTTTAAAAAGTTTGCGTCAGAAAGTACTTGCAGTCTTTTTAGGCATAAGATCCTATATAAAAATTTACATTCAAGGGAGTAAGCTCAAATTTCTTATTAAAAATCTGGAAAGATTTTATTTGGGAGTTTTAAGTAATTCATTATTTTATATATTCCCTAATATTTTTATTTTAATTATTCATTCATAAATATGTCACATAAGAAAACATAACAATTTATTCTAGATCTCCTTTGTTTGCCCCACTGTGCCATATGAGCATTATAATTTTCTCTGAGTGCCACGACACGACAATCATCAGGAAGCCATGATCCAAAGGAGTACTTGTTCCATCATCATTGCCTACATGTCTTGTCATGGAGTTTCTGATACATTGGCTGATATCTCATCTTTATCAACTTAACCTAATACAATAGAGCTATGATTTATAACATTTCTTATGCCCCTTCTTTGTATTATGAACAAAATTTGCTTGAATGCCCTTAAGTACTTTCTAAGTCCTTGGGTGTTAGGGCATATGGGTACAGAGATAATTGACAGTAAATGTGAATTTCTTAATTTTTTGCAACCTCAACTCTATCCTTGGGAAAACAGCCCAAAGCACATGGCTTATAGAGGAGATGAGTATTCCTTATCAATGAAAGACAGAATGGTTTTCTCTCTCTAGCTGGTTTTTTAGAAGCTTCTCTTGATTTTGTGGAAAATGGGGATGGTTTCCTTGCATTCAGAATTTAGGGCTCTCCTGGCCCATGTAAAGATAACAGTTGTCCAGTGGGCACACTGCTTCCAAAGCTTACTGGGGTATTTGAATTCCTGCAGTGAGCAAACTCTCTCTTGTCTTTGGGGCTGAAGAAAGTGTATGGTGGAAATTCTAGCTATCTTTCTGTCAATGTAAGTTGCTTCATCTTTGACTTCAAGTTCTTAGATCAAGATAAAAATTTTTAGATACTAAAATTGGTAAGGATAAATTTAGTAATTTACTGCTTTCTTACAAGTAATAAACAAACTCACCACTTTCTTACAAATGATTTTTTTTCTTACTATTTTCTTAAAAAGGCACAGTTGGGACTTTTCTTGATGACTTCAGCAATTTATGACAGGGAAAAGAATATAGCCTTGGGAGTGAGTCAAGCCTAAATTCAAGTCCTAATTGTCTTAGTTATCTAGTGCTGCTATAACAAATACCACAAGCAGATGACTTTAACAAACAGAAATCCATCCTCTCATGGTTTGTTGTTGTTGTTATATGCTGTCAAGTCAGCCCCAACTCACAGCGACCCCTCCTTGGGTTTCCAAGGCAGTATCACTACAGAAGTATGATAGCCCAACCTTCCTCCCGGGGAGTGGCTGGTGGGTTTGAACCGTTAGCCTTCTGATTAGCAGTCAAGTTTCTTAGGCACTACACTGCCAGAAATTCAGGGTACCAGCTCTAGGGAAGACTTTCTCTCTCTGTCAGCTCTAGAGAGAGGTCCTTGTCTCCTTTCAATATCTGTGGGCCCAGCATTCCTTAGAGATCTCCATATGTCTTGGCATCAATTTTCCCCTGGGTCTAGAAGGTTCTCAGAGCAGGGACCCTAGGTCTAAGGAACAAGCTTCAGCTCTTCTTTTCTGGTGGTAGTCAGGTCCCTTCCCTCTGCTCACTTCTCTTTCCTTTTATGTCTTGTAAGATGAAAGGTGTGACTCAAAAAAGGATATGACTTTGAGCAAGGGTGGGAGTTGAGTCACACCCTCTTATAAGACTATGACTCAAGATTTAACACATCCAGAAGGCTGGCGGTTCAAACCCACCAGCCACTCCTTGGAAAGAAGATTGGACAATCTGCTTCTTCAGTGATTCCACTTCAGAAACTCAAGGAAGGGTTGCTATGAGTCTGATCAGACTCCATGGCAGTGAGTTTTTTTTTTTTTTTTGAATCGTGCTTCATTAACATATCACAAAAAGGAGGGATGTTACATCAAATCATGTAATGGAGGCTCATCACACATTACTGAGAATCATTGGCCTAGCCAAGTTGACTATATTTCCTGGGGACTCAATTCAATCCTTGACACTAATCTACCTCTGATTAGCTGAGTCTGAATTTTCACACCTATTTAATGGAAACAGTACTCCTGGGTTTGTTACAAGAAGTAAAATGGAAAGACATATGGCAAGCACTCAGTTTAATGTCTGGCACATAATATTCAGTAAAAGGTGAGTATTATTATTATTATCTGGGTAGTTACATCCAATAGTATATATATTGAGACAAAGATTGCTAGCAGCTTGAGTGAGGGATAGCTCATTTGTAATTTAATTTGTATAATTTAACATGTGCTATGATTTCAGACTCAAAAATTGGTTAGATTATTTAATCTAACTTAGAACTAAGTCATATGACTTCTTTCTCCCTTTCCCCACAATATGATATGGGGGTAAGGGGGTACAAGTATAAGGGATAGGGAATGAGGAAGTAGAGAGATGGGAGGAAAAGGTGGGGTATGTTTTCCTAACCTTTTATGTGTTAGAAACTAAATGAAGAGTTTAATATTTTTTAAAAAATGTTTTTGTTTTAGTTAAGACTATACATAAGAAAACATATACTAATTCAACAGTCTCAACATGTACCATTTAGTCACATTGATTACATTCTTTGAGTTGTGCAAACATTCTCACTCTCCTTTTCTGAGTTGCTCCTCTTCTATTAATGTGAATTCACTGCTCTGTAATCTTTTAAGTTGCTTTTGTCACTTTGATCCCATACAGATAGTTCTGAAAAGAGCACAGTGCTGAAGAAGACATTTTTTTTTTTTTTTTATTAGTTAAGCTAAACTATTGCTTGGTTTTAAGAAGACTTCAGGATATATGTTTGGTTTAAGGTTTAAAGATTATGATAGTAATAGTTTCAGAGGTTCATCCAAACTTCATGGCTCCAGAAAGTCTACAGTCTAGGAGAATCTGAAATTCTGTTCTGCATTTCCCCTCTTTTGATCAGGATTCTTCTGTGGAATCTTTAATTAAAATGTTTGGTAATGGTGGCCTGGCACCATCCAGTTCTAGTCTCAAGGCAAAGGATGCTGTTGTTCATGGAGGTAATTAGCCATATATTCCATATCCTTCTCCTATTCCTGGCTCTCCTTCTTCCTTTCTCCAAGTGAATAGTGACCAATTGTTGTGCCTTGGATGGCTGCTTGCAAGCTTTTAAGCTCCAGGAACTACTCAACAAACTTGGAGATAGAACAGGGACTAAACATGTTATTAAACCAATTAACTGGGATGTCCCTTGAAACCATGATCCTAAACTTCCAAACCAAGAAACCAAATCCCATGAGGTGTTTGATTATACATAAGCAGCCTCAGCAACTATTCTTTTTTTTTTGGTCATTGTTGTATATGTGTCTATCACAGTTTTTGCCCATTCAACTTTTGATATGTGTCTAACTAACATACAGCAATTATAATTGTTGGCTGTGCAGTCCTACCCTTAATCAATGGGATATTTGCATCACTGTTAACCCCCCTTTCCCACTCTCTCCTGCCCTTACAAAAAAAACCAAAACAAAACCAGAAAACAAACTCACTGCAATCAAGTCAATTCCTACTCATAGCAACTTCCGCTTGGGTTTCTGAGGCCACATCTCTGCGGAAGTAGATTGCCCAGTCTTCCTTCTGTGGAGTGGCTGGTGGGTTTGGACCTCCAGCCTTCTGATTAGCAGTCAAATGCCTTAGGCATTATGCCACCAGAGCTCCTCTCCTGCTCTTGGTAACTACTAATAAACTTTCTTCTTTATTCATGTGCCTGTACTTGTCTTTTTATATACCAGCAAAACCAAACTCACTGCCATTGAGTTGATTCCCACTCACAGCAACCCCCTTTGGGTTTCTTAGGCAGGAAATCTTTTTGCAAGTAGATTGCCCAGTCTTCCTTCCGTGGAGTGGCTGGTGGGTTTGAATCACCAGCCTTCTGGTTAGCAGTCAAATGCCTTAGGCAATATGCCAACAGAGTTCCTTGTCTTTTTATATGTTGTTGTTGTTGTGTGCCATCGAGTTGGCCCCGACTCATAGCGACCCCTCCTTGGGTTTCCTTGGCAGTATCACTACGGAAGTAGATAGCCCAACCTTCCTTCCAAGGAGTGGCTGGTGGGTTTGAACCGCCAGCCGTCTAGTTAGCAGTCAAGTGCCTTAGGCACTATGCTACCAGAACTCTTGTTATATAAGTGAGGTCATATAATACTTGTCCTTCTGTGATTACCTTATTTCGCTAAGCATAATGTCTTCCAGCTCCAGCCATACTGTAGCATATATTGTTGTTGTTCTCCTATTAGCTGACTATTATTCAATTTTATATATGTACCAAATTTGGTTTATCTACTCATCTGTTTTTTAAAATTTAGGTTGTTTTCACCTTTTGGTTATTGTGAATGGTGCTGCAATGATGTACAAGTCTCTGTTTAAGTCTCTGCTTTCAAGTCTTTTGGGTATGTACCTAGGAGTGGAATTGCTAGGTCATATAATAGTTCTATTTTTAGTTATCTGAGAAACTGCCACACTGTTTTCCATAATGACTGTACCATTTTGCATTTCCACCAGCAATGGTTAAGAATTCCAATTTCCCCACATCTTCATCCACATTAGGAGCTCTGGTAGCCTAGTGCCTAAGGCATTTGACTGCTAACCAGAAGACTGATGGTTGAAACCCACCAGCCACTTCTTGGAAGGAAGATGCAGCAATCTACTTCCATAGTGATACTGCCTCGGAAAATGAAAGAGGGGCTGCTATGAGTTGGATACGACTCTGCGGCAGTGAGTTTTTTTTTTTTTTTTGGTTCGTCAACATTTG
Organism: Orycteropus afer afer; assembly: GCF_000298275.1. Lineage (NCBI taxonomy): Eukaryota > Metazoa > Chordata > Mammalia > Tubulidentata > Orycteropodidae > Orycteropus > Orycteropus afer. Next base: position 1,001,166 of record NW_006921721.1, read on the forward strand.
TTGTTTTTGTTATATCTTAGCCATGCCAGTGGGTAGAATGGTATCTTCTTGTGGTTTTCATTTGCATCTCTCTGATGGCTAACAATGCTGAGCATGAGTTCACGTGTCTAGTATCCATTTGAATGTCCTGTTTGGTTAAATGTCTGTTCAAGGCCTTTGCCCATGTTGTAATTGTAACCTAGCTATTTTGTCTTTGTTGTTAAGTTGTTGAAGTTATGTAAGTTTTTGATTATTAGATTCTTGTCAGACATATCATTTCTGATGATATTCTCCAACTTGGTAGCTTGTCTTTTCAATTTCTTGGTAAAGTCTTTTGATCAACAAAAGTTTTTAATTTTTATGAGATTCTATTTATTTTGTCTTTTGCTGTATATGCTCTTGTTATTGCATTAGATACCAAAACAAAACAAAACAAAACAACTCCATTGTAATTGAGTTAATTTTGAGCCATAGCAACACTACAGGACAGAGTAGAAAAGTAGGGCTTCCAAGGCTGTAAATCTTTATGGGAGGAGACTGCCACATTTTTCTGCCCCAGAGCGTCTGGTGATTTTGAACTGCCAATCTTTATGTTAGCAGCCAAGCACATTAACCACTGCGTCTCCCATTAGTTAAGTCTTATTTGGCTCCTTTATCCATTGTTAAAAGCCAGGCCTGACAGCATTGCCCCTGCTTTTTCTTCTAAGAATTTTATGGTTTTATTTTGTACATCTAAGTCCTTAATTCATTTTGAATTTGTTTTTGTGTACAGTGTGAGACACGGATCCTGGTTCATTTTTTCTGCATGTGGAAATTCAATTTCCCCAGTACCATTTATTGAAGAGACTGTTCTTTCTCCATTGAATGGACTTAGCACCTTTGTCAAAAATTAATTGACTATAGGTTCTTAAGTTCATTTCTGGACTCTCAATTTTATTCCCTCATTCTATATGTCTACTGTTATAGCAGTACCAGGAGCTCTGGTGGCATAGTGCCTAAGGCATTTGACTGCTAACCAGATGGCTGGCGGTTCAAACCCACCAGCCACTCCTTGGAAGGAAGGTTGGGCAAACTACTTCTTTAGTGATACTGCCTCAGAAACCTGAGGAGGGGTTACTATGAGTTGAAATCGACTTGACAGCAGTGACTTTGTTTTTTTGTTGTTGTTGTTTATACCAGTACCAAACTATTTTGATTACTATAGCTGTATAATATGTTTTTAAATCAGGAAGTGTAGATCCTCCTACTTTGTTTATCTCTTTTAACATTGTTTTAGCTATTTGTAGTCTTTTGTCATTCCATATAAAGTTGAGCATCAGTTTTTCAATTTCTGTAAAGAAGGCTGTGGGAATTTTGAGTGGGAGTGTGTCAAATCTGTAGATCACTTGGGTAATATCGATATATTAACAATATTAAGTTTTCCTATCCTTGAACATGGAACATATTTTTATTTATTTTAAGTCTACCATAATTTCTTTCAACAGTGTTTTAGACATCTTTGCTCTTCAGCACTTTAAACAGGCCTTTTGCAGAAGATTTGCCCAGTGCAATAAGATGTCTGATTTCTTGACTACTGCTTCCATTGCCATTGATCACAGAGGCAAGTAATATGAAATCTTTGACAACTTCAGTCTTTTCTCCATGCTGCCTATTGGTCTTCTTGTGAGGATTTTTGTTTTCTTTTTGTTGGACTGTAGTCCATACTGTAGACTGTAGTCTTTAATCTTTATCAGTAAGTGCTTCAAGTCATCTTCACTTTCAGCAAGCAACTTTGTGTCAACTGCATATTTCAGGTGGTTAATAAGTCTTTCTCCAATCTTGATGCTGTGTTTTTCTTCACACAGCCCAGCTTCTCAGATTATTTGCTCAACATACAGATTGAACAAGTATGGTGAAAGAATACAATCCTGACACACTCTTTTCTTGATTTTAAACCATGTTCTGATTTTAAACCCCTTGTTCTGTTTGAATGACAGCCTCCTGGTCTATGTACAGGTTCATCATGAACACAATTAAATGTTCTGGAATTCCCATTCTTCTCAATATTATCCATAATTTTTTATGATGCACACAGTCAAATGCTTTTATGGTCAATGAAACACAAGTAAACATCTTTCTGGTATTTTTTGCTTTCAGCCAAGATGTATCTGACATCAACAATGATATCCCTTATTCCACGTCCTCTTCTGAATCTAGTTTGCATTTCTGGAAGTTCTCTGTCAATATACTGCTGCAACCTTTTTAAAATTATCTTCAGCAAGATTTTACTTGAGTCTGAAATTAGTGATATTTTTTGATAATTTCCACATTCTGTGGGATTACCTTTCTTTGGAATGGGCACAATATGGATCTCTTCCAGTCAGTTGGCAAGGTCTTCCAAATTTCTTGGCATAGATAAGTAAGTGTCTCCGGTGTGGCATCCGTTTGTTGAAACATCTCAATGGCTGTTCCATCAATCCTGGAGCCTTGTTTTTTGCCAGTTGCTTCAGTGCAGCTTTGACTTCTTCCTTCACTACTATTGGTTCTTGATCATATGCCTCCTCTTGAAATAGATGAACATTGACCAATTTTTTTTTGGTACAGTGACTGTGTATTCTTTCCATCTTCTTTGGATGTTTCCTGCATCATTCAATATTTTGCCAATAGAATCTTTCAATATTGCAATTCGAGTCTTGAATTTTTTCTTCAGTTTCTTCAGCTTGAGAAATGCCAAACATGTTCTCTTTTGGTTTTTTAACTCCAGGTCTTTTCACATTTCATTATAATAATTGACTTTATCTTCTCCAGCTGCTCTTTGAAATCTTCTGTTCAGCTCTTTTATCTTGTCATTTCTTTCCTTTGCTTCAGCTACTCTCTATTCAAGAGCAAGTTTCAGAATCTCTTCTGACATCCATTTTGGTCTTTTCTTCCTTTCCTGTCTTTTTAATGACCTTTTGCTTTCTTCATGGATGATGTTCTTGATGTCATCCCACAATTCATCTGGTTTTTGGTCATTGATGTTCAATGCATCAAATCTATTCTTTAGATGGTCTCTAAATTCATTTGGGCTGTAATCAAGGCCCTTTTCTGGATCTCTTGGACATGTTTTAATTGTCTTCAACTTGAACTTTGAACTTGCATATGAACAGTTGATGGTCTATTCCACAGTCAGCTCCTGGCCTTGTTTTGACTGAAGATATTGGGCTTCTCCATTGTCTCTTTCCACAGATGTAGTGGATCTGATTCCTGTGTACTCCATCTGATAAAGTCTAGCTGACATTTATGTTGCTGAAAAAGGTATTTGCAATGAATAAGGCGTTGGTCTTACAAAATTCTATCATGCGATTTCCAACGTTATTTCTATTACTAAGGCCACATTTTCCAACTACTGAGGATTTGTCTCTGTTTCTGATTTTTGCATTCCAATCACCAGTAATAATCAACACATCTTGGTTGCGTGTCTGGTCAATTTCAGACTGTAGAAGTTGGTATAAATCTTCAATTTCCTCTTCTTTGGCTTTGGTGGTTGGTGCATAAATTTGAATAATAGTATTAATTGGTCTTCCTTGTAGGTGTATGGATATTATCTTATCACTGACAGCATTGTACTTCAGGATAAGTCTTGAAACATTTTTTGTGATGATGAATGCCACTCCATTCCTCTTCAATTTGTCATTCTTGGCATAGTAGATCATATAGTTTGATTCAAAATGGCCAAAATCAATCCATTTCAGCTCACTAATGCTTACAATATTGATCTTGATGAGTTCCATTTTATTTTTGACAACTTCCAGTTTTCCTACATTCATACTTTGTGCATCCATGTTCCTATCATTAATGGATGTTTGCAGCTATCTTTTCATTTTGAGTCATGCCACATCAGCAAATGGAGTCCCAAAAGCTTTACTCCATCCATGTCATTAAGGTTAGCTCTACTTGGAGGAGGAAGCTCTTCTCCAGTTGTATTTTGAGTGTCTTCCAACCTGAGGAGCTCATCTTCCAGCACTATGTCAGACAATGCTTCAGGGCTATCCATAAATTTTTCTATTAATATATCAGACAATGTTTCACTGCTATTCATAAAGTTTTCACTGGCCAATTTTTGGAGAAGTGGATGACCCCTTCCTTCTTACTAGTCTGCCTTAGTCTGGAAGCACCTCTGAAATCTGTCCACCATGGGTGACCCTGTTGGTATTTGAAATACTGGTGGCATAGCCTCCAGCCTCACAGTGAATGTAAGCCACCACAGTATGACAAAGTGACAGATGAGTGGTGGCTGGTTAGATTTATTTTTAGGTGTTTTATTCTGTTAGATGCTATGGTAACTGGAATTGTTTCCCTAATTTCTCGCTCAGATTTCTCATTGCTTTTGTATAGAAATCCAACTGATTATTATTGAAAATGGAAAGTTTTAAAAATAAAAATGCTAATCATGATTCTTTTCAGGTAGAAGGATTTCAGGTGATTTTTCCTTTGTTTTCACTTTTTTGGTCTGAAATTTAAAAAAAAAAATGGTATTTTCATTTTGTAAACATAGACAAGAACAACCAAAGCAAATAAATTTTACAATGGTAAGATTTCTTTGATTTCATTGACAACTTCGCTGGTGGCTGACCAGCCCTCTCCCGCCGCTGCCCTCTGCCCAGTACCCTCCCCTCCTCCAGAAGCTGCATGCTAAGGAAGTCTACATTGTCAGAACTGTCCTTTGTCCCTATCAGGTAAGGCTGGCAAGACCTTGATGAGGGTGCTGGGAAGATTTTTATTTTTCCTCCTGACAAGAGGCTTGTGATCCAAATTGCAGACAATCGACAGAAAACAACAGCAAATAATGTGATTTATGTGAACACACACACACACAAACAAAAAATTGTAGTGCAAGTTTAAGAATCTGGGTTACCAACTAAAGAAGAGAGAAGGAAGGAGGGAAGCAGGTCAGATAAAAATGTAGTAACAAAAAGGAAAATAAATAAAGGTAATTCCTTTACCAAATCTAAGCTCCCTGAGAATAGTACGTTAGAATGCGTGGTGGGAACGTGTGGACAGAATTAATATAGGACTGTATAATTAAAAGAGGGGTCCTCTAAAAATGATTCAGAAAGGACTGCCTAGCAAAATTCACATAGGACTCATTTGGGCTTACTGCCCTCCCTTGCAGGTCTGCATACACTTTCTGAATTGTGTGAATTTATGCATTTTAGATGTTTCCTGGGTCACTGAGGTAAATTGCTCAGGGTCCTTGGTGCATTTATGATTGTTGTGCAGAGGGTGGCAGCTCATTAATTGCTTTATTTCATTTACCTTTTTGCCAGAGAATGTGCGGTTTTGTAGCAATTGGACGTTTAATCCGTTACATCATTCTTTTCAGTTTTGTTGAAGGTGTAATGCAGCTGTGTCTAATTCAGGGAGGTACAACAGTCTGGTAGAGAGGCCCAGAGATTAGACTTGTGCTGTGCTATTCAGTGACACATGGACTATCAAGTACTTAAAATATGGCTACATCAATTGAGATGTCTTCAAGGAGTAAATACTCTGGATTTTAGAGTCTTTATTAAAAATAAAAAAGAATGTAAACTAGCTCTTTAATAATTTTTATATTAACTTACATACTAAAGTTACATTTTTGATATGTTAGAATAAGTGAAATGTTATTAAAATTAATTTCATCTTTTGCTTTTTACTTTATTAATGTGGCTACAAGAAAATTTAAGATTACCTCTATGATCTCATTTGTGGCTTGCATTATATTTCCGTTGGACAGCATTAATGGCAAGAGTTTAGGAAGTTCAAGTCCTAGCACTGCTTTTTCCTGCTGTGTGACTTTGGACATAATATTTAAACTTGCTAAGCTTCAATTTCCAGTTCAGTTAAATAGGGAAAATAATATCTAACTCACAGGGTTGTCATGAGGATTAACTAAAATAATTCCTGTAACATCTGGTTTATAAATTTTTTTGGCAATTGTTACTTCTCTTCATTGTGCATTTTATTTACTGCTAGCAAATGTAATCACTTTATTTATAATGAATTGGCTGGGATCCAGATAAAGTAGCCTGCGCTTGTGGTGGTCTCTGGGTGGTGCAAATAGTTTACACTTGGCTGCTAATGTAAAGGTTGGTGGTTCACATCCACTCACTGATGCCACAGAAGAAAGGCCTTGTGATCTGCTTCCAAAAAGATAGCAGTCAAGAAAACCCTATGGAGCTTAAGTCCTCTCTGTAACACCTCTGGTCACCATGAGTTGGAATCAACTTGACCATAACAGGTTTGTTTTTTTTTTAACTTGTGTGGTGTGGTACATTTTATCTAGATGGTTAAAATGCTTGACAAATACATAGTCACACAAGTTTTGGAAAGGGAAGACCTTTGATATTTGGCTACATGGAGAAAAAGCCTGTGGCTGAACTTTATGCCTGTCGACACCTGCCACATCATTCAGACATAAAAACCATGATTGTTAGAAATGCTCTGAGGCACTGGTTCTGTTAAGCTTTGGAAGTGTCAGAGGCTCTCCTTTTAAAGCCTCTACATAAGTTTCTCATCTTGCTGGAAGACACACTTCAGCTTCACATTTTAATAAGTTCCTGGAGATATTTTAAAGCAAACAATTAAGAAACAAGGCCAATATCATCACAACTCCTAGTTTCCTTCATACTCCTTATTTATTTTCAGCCTTTGGGGAGTAAATAGTATGCAGTTTGAAGCTGATTTGCCTTTTCTAGTATCAAGCTACTATATCCCTTGTGTCAGGTTATCTTCAGGGATTGCACTTTGCTAAGAATAGCATACCCATCAGGCACCTGTGAAAATACCACCTTCTGTATTATCTGCCTAGTCTTCTCTACTTGATGGTTATCTGACCCCAAAGTATTGGAACTGTGGACTTTGAACTTTTGATGGCTTCAAAGGTGAATTTTTGCCCTTAATAGACAATTCAAGGGTTTACTTTGATTTTAAAATTGCTGTTTAATTTTTAAAGTTATAAATTTGAAAACTTAGTTTTTCCTTAAACTTTTAAACTCAGTTTATTCCTCTTATTACTCTATTTATGTTAATATATTTTAAAAATAACTCTTAAGAGGGCCTTTGAATAATGTTCTAACAATTTACAAACTTAATCAATCTCCCATGCATATTTAACTTCTTTTTAAAATTAAATATTTTGATTTTTTAAGTATTTCATTTACCTGACTTAACAAATAAAGCTTTTTTTTTTTTTTTTTTTTTAACTTTTCATTGTAATTTGAGTGAAAGTTTATAGAGTAATTTGGTCTTCCATTCAACAATTCATATACATTTTCTTTCATGATATTGTATGCAGTCCCCACAATGTAGCAGCACTCTTCCCACTTTCTCTCTGTGTTTACTATTTCCATTCTTCCTTCTTTTCTACCCCTTCTTGCCTTCTGCTTAACCCTTGGCAAATGCTGCCCTTTTGATCTCATATGGTTGATTGTTCTGATTAGTGTGTACTTCCCTTGTGTGATTATTCATCTTATAGACTCATTTGTTTGGCTGAAAGTTGAGCCATGGGAGTGAGGTCACTTCCGGGCTTGAAGGGTGACTTAAGTCCATAGCCTTGGGGTAACACCAGTCTCTGTTAGACTGGGAAGCCTGATCTTTTTAAAATGATCTTGAATTTTGTTCCACATTTTTCTCCTACCCTATCAGGGACCTTCTAACATGATCCTTTTCAAGGTGGTATCGGAGTTGTGGAGGCTGAGGTTCATGTGGTCCATTAGTTCTTTGGACTAATTTCCCTGCATCTTTGATTTTCTTCATTCTTGTTTTCTCCAGATGGGGAGAGACCAATACTTGCACCTTAAATAGTCACTCACAAGCTTTGAAGACCCAAGTATCTACTCCCAAAGTAGGATGTAGAGCATCATCTTTGTGGACTATATTATGCCAATTGACCTTAATGTCTCATAAGACTATGGTCTTGAGTCCCCAGGTTCAATAACTCATTCCATCAAGGTGTTTGGTTATGGCTTAGAAGTTTTCATAACTTTGCTTCAATATGCTCTACTATATTCATGTACATATTTGCAGCACATATAAATACATATGTAGAAATACTTTATGTCAAACCTCAAGTGCTATTTATTGCAAGTATACAAAGCTGGTTCAATATATGAAAATCAATGTAATTTACCACATTAATAGGATGAATAAAGAAAAAAAACTTCATATGATTTTACCGTTTGAAGTACAAAAAGCATTTAACAGAATCCAAAACCCATTCATAGTAAAAAAAAAAAAAAAAATTATCTGCCAACTAAGAATAGAGGGAAACTTCCTCATCTTGATAAATTACATACACAAAAATCCTTCAGCTAATATGCTTATTAGTACTGATTAGTGAAAGACTAGACACTTTCCCCTTAAGATTGGGATCAAGGCAAGAATGCCCTCTCTCATCCTACCTGTTTTACATTGTACTAGAAGTCCTAGTGAGTACAATAACATAAGAAAAATAAATAAAAAGTGTACAAATTGGAGAGTAAGAAATAAAACTGTCTTTATTTGTTAGATGACATGACCACAGAAAATCTCAGAGACTTGACAGAAAAATTCATGGAACTAGTAACTGGGTATAGCAAAGTTGTAATATGCATGGTTAATATGCAAAAATAAACTGTTCCTCTATGGCATTTAAAATAAAACAAAAATTTAAAATAAAAACACCAATAATAACAAAAAATATATAATTCTATTTACAATAACATCCAAGAAATAAAATACTTGGATATAAATCTAATAAAATATATACATAACCTGTATGTAGAAAACTACAAAATAATGTTGAAAGAAATAAAAGAACATATAAATAAAGAAGAAATAAGAAATAGTCTGTGTTCACTATTGGAATAATCAATATTGTTAAGAAATCATTTTTTCCCAACTTGATCTATACAGAATGCAATCTGAATCAAAATCCTAGCAAGTTATTTTGTAGATATTAACAAACTGATTATAAAATTTATATGGCATCAGTAGCAAATTCAGGTATGACAGAGATTTGGAATTGTTAGACTGGGAATTTAAAATAACTGGTGGCTCAGTGATTCAGCACTCAGCTGCTCAGCGAAGGTTGGTGGTTGGAACCCACAAACCGCTTCTTGGGAGAAAGATGTTGCAGTATGCTTTAGTAAAGATTACAGCATAGCAAACCCTAAGGAGCAGTTCTTTTTTGTCCTATAGAGTCACTAGGAGTTGGAGTTGACTCAATGGCAATAGATTATGGTTAATATGCTAAGAATTCTCATGGAAAAAGTAGACAACATGAGCAGATGATTAATGTAAATAGAGACATGGAAACACTACTAAAGAATCAGAGGGAAATACTGGAAATGAAAAACACTGAACATAAAGCTGTTCATGGGCTTATCAGTAAACTAGATATGGCAAAGATATACCGAAGAAGAGTTAATGCTTTTGAGTTGTGGTGCTGGCGAAGAATGCTGAAAGTACCATGGACTGCTAAAAGAACTAACAGATCTGTCCTGGAGGAAGTGCAGCCAGAATGCTCCTTGGAAGCAAGAATGGCCAGACTTCGTCTCACCTATTTTGGTCATGTTGTAAGAAGGGACCATTCCCTGGAGAAGGATGTCATGCTTGGTAGGGTGGAGGGTCGACAAAAGAAGGGGAGGCCGTCAACAAGATGGATTGACACAGTGGCTGCGATGATGGGCTCAAGTATAGCAGGGATTGTGGGGCTGGCGCGGGATCGGGCAGTGTTTCGTTCTGCTGTGCATGGGGTCGCTATGAGTGGGAAATGACTCGATGGCACTTAATGACAACAACAACAACAGATATGGTAAAGGAGAGAATGAGTGAGCTAGAAGACACCTCAATAGAAGCTTCTCAAATGGAATGTAATGAGGAAAATTAAAGGAGCAAAATATCCAAGAACTGTAGGATAACTACAAAAAGTTTAATATACACATCATGGGAATTCCAAAAAGAAAAGAGAGAATGAAAAAGAAGAAATATTTATGTAATAAACACTGAGAATTTTCCAAAGTTAATGTCAGAAACCAAACCAGAGATTCAGACAGCTCAGAGAATATCAATCAGGAGAAATACCAAAAACTGTGCAACCAAGAATACCATATTCAAACTGCAGAAAATCAAATTAAAAGAGACAATCTTGAAAGAAGCCAGAGGTGTTTGGGGAAATCCACCTTACCTACTGAGGAACAGTGGTGAGAATTACATTGGATTCCTCTTCAGAAACTATGCAAGGAAGAAGAATGGAATGAAACATTTAATTTGTTGAAAGAAAAACAAAATCCATCAATCTAGAATTCTGTATCTGGTGAAATTATTATTCAAAAGCGAAAGGTAGTGATTTTCTCAAACAAAAACTGAGTAAATTTGTTGCCAGTAGAACTGTCTTCAAAATTAAGTGTTCAATATTGAAGTTGTCAAGGATTTCATTTTACCTGGACCCACAGTCAATGCCCATGGAAGCAGCAGGGAAGAAATCAAATGATGTATTGTACAGGGCATATCTGCTGCAGAAGATCTCTTTAAAGTGTTAAAAATCAAAGATGTTACTCTGAGGACTAAGGTGCACAAGACTCAAACTGGTATTTTCAATCACTTCATATGCATGCAAAAGGTGGGCAATGAATAGGATGACCAAGGAAGAATTGATGTGTTTGAATTTGGTGTCAGCGTAGAATATTGAGTGGTAGAATGAACAAATCTGTCTTGGGAGAAGTACAGCCAGAAAGCTCCTTAGAAATGAGGATGATGAGGCTTTGTTTCACTTAAGACACGTTATCAGGAGGGATCAGTCCCTGGAGAAGGGTGTCATGCTTGATAAAGTGAGGATCAGCAATGGATTGACACAGTGGTTGCAACAATGGGCTTAAACATAGCAATTATTGTGAGGATGATGCAGGACCAGGCAGTGTTTCATTCTGTTGTACATAGGGTTGCTATGAGGTGGAAATGACTCACTGGCACCCAACAACAACAAGGCCTGTTTTGCAAGAAATGTTAAAATAAGTTCTTCAGATAGAAAAAAATTATGTAAGTCAGAAATTCAGGTTTAGATAAGGAAAGGAAGAGAATTAGAGAATAAATGAATTAGAGAATAAATGAAGGCAAAATAAAATATTTTGACTTTTCTTGTTCTTAATTGCTCTTATAGCAATACTCATTTTAAGTGATTATAGTTTATGGACTAGAGAAATGAATGAAAGCAATGTAGTAAGGTATGGAAGGAAAGAATTGGCAATATCCATTAAAAAAATGTATGGAAAGGCAAAAGACCTAAAATAACCAAGACAATACTGAAGAACAAATTTGGAGCACTCACACTGCTCATTTTTGAAATTAGCTGTACAGTTACAATAATCAAGAGAAGACATTATACTGTTGGCAGAAAAGAGACACATATATTAATGGAGCCAATTAAAAAAAAAAAAAAAAAAACTCACTGCCATCAGGTCAATTCCAACTCATAGCACCCCTCATTGGGTTTCCAAGGTGGTAAATCTTTATGAAAGTATGTTGCCCTATCTTCCTTATGAAGAGTGGCTGGTGGATTTGAACTATCAACCTTCTGGAAAACAGTCAACTTTCTGGTTAGCAGTCAAATGCTTTAGGCACCACACCACCAGAGCTCCTTGTTGTTGTTGTTGTTGTTATGTGCTGTCGAGTCGGTCCTGACTCATAGCAACCCCTCCTTGGGTTTCCAGGGCAGTATCGCTACGAAAGTAGATTGCCCCATCTTCCTTCTGAGGAGTGGGTGGTGGATTTGAACCACCAGCCTTCTGGTTAGCAGTCAAGTGCCTTAGGCACTATGCTACCAGAGCTCCTTAATGGCCCCCAAATAGACTCATGCAAATATGGCAAACTGATCTTTGTTAAAGGAGTAAAAGCAATTCAATAGAGAAACGATAATTTTTATTACTTCAACATTTGATGCTGGAACAATTGGACATCCATATGAAAAAAAAAAAAAAAGAACGTAGACACAGACATTACATCTTTGAGTAGTTGATTTTGAGCTGTGATTTTTAAGTTGAAATTTTAGTTAGGTTTTATATAGTACTGGAACACTTATGAACTTAAGACCCACTGTATTTATAAATTGGGAGCTCTAGTGGCGTAGTGCTTAAGGCATTTGACTGCTAACTAGAAGGCTGGCAGCTCAAACTCACCATTCACTCCTCAGAAGGAAGATTAGACAGTCTATTTCTATACAGATACTGCCTTGGAAACCCAAGGAGCGGTCACTATGAGTCGATTATTGGATATATAAGAATTACTTAAAAATTTTAGGAAAATTTGTTGGTTGAATATAATTGAAGTACTTGAAGTAATTTTAATGAATTAAATTTTTTAAATTTAGTATTAAATATTTGAACATGCATATCAATTTTATTCAAAAGTTCTTAAAAACACGGAGGAAGTGGGAAGACTGCCACTACATTTTGGGGGTTGCAATGAATGTCACAAAGGAAAATGGGTGTGAATTGTTGAATGAAAAACCAATTTGGTCCATAACCCAAATCACAACAAAACAAGCAAAAATGACAAAAGCTTTTTAAAAGTGATTGCTAAAATTTGTTAGAGTTACAAATAGAATGACCATATTGGTAAGCTGAACTGAAAAGTTTAAAAAATGATGAGGTTTCTGTATTCTTTTAACTTATTTTTTGTATCCTATTTTTTTAATTTTTCTTCTTGTTTTTGAGAATATACACAGTGAAAGATACACTAATACTAATACAGCAGTTTCTCCATGTACCATTTAGTGACACTGATTACATTCTTTGAATTGTACAAATCATCCTTATACTCCTATTCTGAGTTGTTCATCCCCCATTAACATAAATTCCTTGCCCTCTAAGGTTCTGACGTAATCTTTCAAGTTGATATTATCAATTTTATCCCATGTGTGTTGTTGTTATGTGCCATCGAGTCGGACCCGACTCATAGCAACCCCTCCTTGGGTTTCCGAGGCATAACACTATGGAAGTAGATTGCCCCATCTTCCTTCTGAGGAGTGGTTGGTGGGTTTGAACTGCCAGTCTTCTGGTTAGCAGTCAAGTGCCTTAGGCACTATGCTACTAGAGCTCCTTGATCCCATGTAGACAGTTCCTAACATGTAGACAGTTCTTAAAAGAGCATGATGCACATATTATAATTAAGGAAAAGAAAGAGAAGTTGTAAATAATATGAATAAGAAATGAAACAGGCAACATCACAACAGAATCAACTGAAATATAAAGGATAATAACAAAGTACTATGAAAAAACTGTCCTCCAACAAATTTGAAAACCTAGAAGAAATGGACAAATTTCTAGAAACACAAAACCACCTAAACTAATGCAGACTGAGGTAGAAATTTGAACAAGCCCATAACAAAAGAAGAAATTGAAAAGATCATAAAAAAATTCCCAACAAAAAACATTCTGGCCCAGATGGCTTCACTGAAGAATTCTACTAAACATTCAGAGATGTGGTGACACCAATCCTACTCAAACTATTCCACGACAAAGAAAAGAATGTAATACTCTTATATTCATTTTATGAAGCAAGCATTACCCTAGTACCAAAACCAGGCAGACACCACTACAGACCAGTATCCCTCATGAATATATGTGCAAAAATCTCCAATAAAATCCTAGCCAATAGATTTCAATGACATAACAAAACAAAACAAAACAAAACAAAACAAAAAAACATGACCAAGGGGGATTCATCCCAGGTATGCAAGAATGGTACAACATCAGGAAAACAATAAACATCATCCACCACACAAAAGAAACAAAGGAAAAGAACCACATGATCATATCGATCAAAGCAGAAAAGACATTTGATAAAATCCAACACCCATGTCTGATAAAAACTCTCAGAAATATAGGAATAGAAGGGAAACTTCTCAATATAGTAAAGGGCAGATACCCAACAGTCAACATTATTCTCAATGGAGAGAAACTGAAATTATTCCTCTTGCGAATGGGAACCAGAAAAAGATGCCCTCTTTTACCACTTTTATTAAAAAATTGTATTGGAAGTCCTTGCCAGGGCAATAAGGCAAGAAAGAGAAAGAAGAGGTATCCAATTTGGCAAAGGAGAGGTGAAATTATCTCTACTTGCAGAAGGTATGATCATATACATAGAAAACCCCAAGAGATTCAGCAAGAAAGCTATTGGAACTAATGGAAAGATTCAGCAAAGTGGCAGGAAACAAGATCAACATACAAAAATCATTTGGATTCCTCTACATCAACATAGTCAGAAGGAAGGTTGGGCAATCCTACTTCCGTAGTGATACTGCCTCGGAAACCCAAGGAGGGTCGCTATGAGTCGGGGCCGACTCGACGGCACATAACAACAACAACAACAACATCAACATCAACATAGAGATCTCTGAAAAGGAATAAGGAAATTTACAATAAATATCCTTATAAGAAAGCCATTTGCAATAGCTACCAAAAAGATAAAATACTTAGAAATAAATCATTCCAGAGACACAAAAATCCTATACAAAGAAAGCTAGAAAACTACTACAAGAAGCTATAAGAGATCAGAGTTCCAGCAAGATGGTGGAATAGGCAGACGAGCTACACAGACCCTCTGCAACAAAGCAATGAGAAACTAATTGAAACTGATACAGAAGATGATACTGGAACCCTGAACTTTGAAGGGTTAATAAAGAAGTGGGAGCTCTGATGGCGTAGTACCTAAGGCATTTGACTGCTAACCAGAAAGCAGGGGGTTCAAACTCACCACCCACTCCTCAGAAGGAAGACTGGGCAGTCTACTTCCATAGAGATACTGCCTTGGAAACTCAAGGAGGGGTTGCTATGAGTCAGAACTGACTTGATGGCAGTGAATTTTCTTTCTTTCTTTTTTTAAATAAAGAAGTGGATTAAATTTCAACTAGTAGAAGAACCTGAATGAAGCAGTGAGTAGGGAGACAAACAGAGTGGTGGACTGCTGGCTGTCCTGGGGGCACAGCCATTTTCAATATTTCTCAATAACAACCGGAGAATCAGCTCTGCTCACCAACAACTGCATTGGCAGGGACTTTATTGGTGCTTGACACCCAGAAGGGAGAACAGTGAGGAAGGAAACAGACAGACCTGTGTACTACCAGCAGCTGTTGAGAGTGCAGCCATTTTGGATGTCTTCAAGTGGCCAGTGCAGCCATTTTGACTGTGAGTTGGTGGCATTCTTACCTGGACTGCAACCTGGGAGTAGGCTCTGCCTGGTGAGGACAGCACAGGCAACTGCACTGGAGGCTGATGACTGGAGAGGTATGATATTTGCCTTGTTTCTCTTGTGCCCTGTGCCCTCTTGGTGACCAGGGGTGTGGTCATCTCCCACATCTACCCACCTTCTTGACCAGTGGTGGGGGATGGCCACACTTCTGTTCACCAAGAGGGCACAGGGCATAGGGCACACCTCCACCCACCTTCTTGACTAGTGGAGGTTCCATCCCAGTCTGTACCCTGACAGAACTTGGGCGCTGTGCCCCACTCCCCATAGTTTTGCTTTTGTTTGTTTTTAAATTATTTTTATCTTCCTGTTTTCCTTTTGTTTCTCTTTCCCATCCCTGTTTCTTGTCTCTTCTTCTTTTTTTTTTTCTTTCCCCTTTCTTGGTTCCCTTCTCTTTTTCTCTCTTTT
>NW_006921721.1:1017041-1018634 GCF_000298275.1 Orycteropus afer afer
TATTTTTTTATGTAGTTTAAGTTTTTTGTTCTCTTGTTTTTGTTTTTTTTTGGTTGTTTTTAAAATTATTTTTGTCTAACTGAGTAGGAGACAGCAGCTGTTCCCATACAACCCAACCACACCTGCACCACCTGAAGCATCACCCACTGAATGAGGGCCACCACTTGCTTTTACATCAACTGATCAGTGATACATGGTAGCCAATATCAGCTCAACTCACCCTCAACTACTCTGTAGGAACAAGTAACAAAGATCTGTGCACACACTTTCATTGTCTATTATACTCACCAGGACACAAGTGGTGAGTGCCCAAGTGTTTACAACTAGTGAAGAGAGGACCACAGTACCCTGTTCACACAGATATATCAAAACAAAGTAAAGGAGAAAAAAATCTTGCGTGAATCACACCAATGTACAAGCATAAATTAAACATCAATACGACACCACCACGAAGTCTCAGAGATAACAGACCATCACAGTCAACACAAAAAAGGAAGATAAAGTAGTAGAAACAAGGGACCAAGATACAAACTGAGAAAACATCTGAGGAAGATGCAGCATTGGACTCCCTGATAAGGAATTTGAAAGAATTATATTTGGGTACCTTCAATGGACTGAGAAACAGATCAAGAAAAACACTGACAATATTATGGAAAACTGAGACACAACTCTAGAATGATTTAGGAAAATAGTATAAGAACAAATGGATAAAATAAACAAAAATTTAGAAATGATACAAAAGCAACAAAGATTAATAATAAAATTTCATACCAGAAGTTTAATAACATAAATATTTAATATTAAATACCAATATTTAATACCAGAAGATTAATACTAAGATTTCAGAAATAGATAACACATTGAATGGCCAAAGGAGTAGAATCAAATCAATGGAAGACAGAATTAATGAGATTGATGGCAAATATCTCAATACTACTTTGTTAAGGGATCAATCAGACAAAAGATCAAAACATAATGAAGAAAGATTAAGATTCATGTGGGATACCATCAAGAGGAATAACCTATGTGTAATTGAAATTCCAGAACAGGAAGGCTGATAAAGGGACAGATAAAACCAGGGAGAAAATTGTTGAAGATTTGTTGGAAGAGAATTTCTCTAATATGATTCATGAAGTTCAATGAACCCCGAATAGGATAGACCCTGAAACAAAATCGCCAAGACATATCATCATCAAACTCAACAAAACCAAAGACAAAGAAAGAATGCTGAAAGCAGTATGGGAAAAAGGAAAAGTTACCTACAAAGGGAAACCAATAAGACTAAGCTTGGATTTCTTAGCAGACACTATACAGGCAAGAAGGCAATAGGATTATGTATATATAACCCCACCCCCCCAAAAAAATTTTCAACCAAAAAATTATATACCCAGAAAAATTGTCTCTCAAATATGAGAGTGAAATTAAGAGATAGATTAGATAGACTAGTGGAACAGAATTGAGAACCCAGAGATAGATCCATTGACCTACAATCAGCTGATACATATTTTTTAATGCATTTTATTGAAATATAATTTATGTACGGTGAAATACACAAAACTAAAGTGACATGGGTCAATGTATTTTTTTTTTTTT
>NW_006921721.1:1019064-1020278 GCF_000298275.1 Orycteropus afer afer
GTAATGGGATTACTAGGTCAAATGGTATCTCCAATTCCAACTTTCTAAGGAATCGCCATATTGCTTTCCACAGTGGTTGTGTCACTTCACAGTCACACAAGCAGTGTATGAGAGTCCCACTCTCTCCACATTCCCACCAGCATTTGTTATTTTCTGTCTCATTGAACCTTGCCTTCAGTGCAGGGATGAGACGTATAACTCATTGTTGTTTTGATTTTCATCTCTCTGATGGCCAATGATTGTGAGCATCTTTTCATGTATTAGCTGACCAACTGAATATCCTCCTTGGTGAAGTGTCTATTCATGTCTTCTGCCCATTTTTCTATTGGATTGTTAATTCCTTTGGTGTTGAGGCATTGGAGTTTTCCATCAATCCTAGAGATAAGTCCCTTTCCAGATGTGTAATTATCAGCAAATAGGAATTTGTTGCTGTCATTTTTGTCATGTGCTTTTTCATTGTGTTGATTTCTTTGTTCCATATAATTTTCTATCCTGAGCTAATTTTGTTTATGAATCATGTTATCACTTCTTTCGTTGCTGTTGTTTTAATATTTGTTGAATATTTATGCTGGTCCTCTTTTTTATTTTGATGTGAAGGTTTATCATTTTTCTTTGAGGTTACCCTGCGATTTATAGTCTTCTTCCCAAGTGTAGAACACTCCATTCTATCTTGTAGTTGTCTTGACTTCCCTATCATCTAGAAGTTCTATAATGACACAGATTTTTTTCCCTCTTGTTGGTTTGTAGTTCTCCTCATTGTCGGTTGGTGTCTCTGGTTCCCTGTTTACAATCTTGTCGGCTTATTTACTTTGGATACTTCCATAGCTGGGTTGGTTTCTGGATTATATCATCATGTGTGTTAATGGTCAGTTGTTGTTGGCTATTGTTGCTTCTCTGTCCAAAGGGCTCCCTTTAGCATCTCTTGTAAGGTTGGTCTGGTTTTAACAAATTCCCTTCATTTCTGCTTATCTGGAAATGTCCTAATTTTACCATCATATTTGAGGGACAGTTTTGCTGGGTACATAATTCTTGGTTGGAAATTATTCTCTTTCAGTGTTTTATATATGCCATCCCACTGTCTTCTTGCCTGCATGGTTTCTGATGAAAAAATCTCAGCTTAGTCTCATTGGTTTCCCCTTGTAGGTAACTTTTTGTTTTTCCTGTGCTGCTCTCATGATTCTTTCTTTGTCTTTGGTTTTGGTGAGTTTGATGAT
>NW_006921721.1:1020898-1022267 GCF_000298275.1 Orycteropus afer afer
TTCTGAATTTCTATCTGTAGATTTAGAATAATTTCTAATTTTTCATTTATTTTGTCATTTTGTTCTTGTATTTTCTTCCAAAATTCTTCTAGGTTTTTGTCTGTGTTTCCCTTGGTCTGTCTCTCAATCCTTTGAAGATACCTAAATATAATTCTTTTGAATTCCTTATCAGGGAGTTCCAATGCTGCATCTTACTCAGGGATGTGTTTTGGGTCTATATCCTGGTCCCTTGTTTCTCTTGCTTTATCTTGCTTCTTTGTGTGGACTGTGATGGTCTGTTGTCTCTGAAGCATTGTGACATTTTTGTGTTTATATTTAATTGGTGATTATATGTTGGAATGACTTGCCCACAATTTTTGTTTTCTTTGTATGTTATCTATACTGTGCTGTGCTCCTCTATTCACTAGTTGACAGCACTTATACACTCACTACCTGTCTCCTTTCCTTTGTCAGTATCTCATATGTCTTTACCAACCCTGGGAAACAGAGCCTGTTCTTAGGTCCCTGGAATATGAATGAGAATGCTATCACTTTAAAATTCAAAATGGTTGCCACTTGTAAAGATTCAAAATGGCTGCACCCTCAGTCACTTTAAGTATCCAAAATGGCCATCGCTTGTAAACATTCAAAATGGCTGTGCCCTTGGTCATTTTAAATCCAAAATGGCTGCCGCACGTAAACAATCACAATTGTTGCACCCTCTGGACAGCAGAAAGTCCACAGCTCAAGTTTTTTCCCTCCAAGCTGTTTCCCTTTCTAGTCATAGGCCACCAGAGCAGTTGTCCCTGTAGCCCTTGGTGACTGGGACTGATCTTTATGTCAATTCTCAGGTCCCAACACCACTTGGAAATACTCAGGCTGTTGGTCTCATCAGAGTAGCTGACGGTCCCACAGCTCTGACTGTCTCTGTACTCACTGTTTTTCTTCAGATTTTTCCACTAGTTGATGCCTAATCCACTTCTGTATAGTTCCTTTCAAACCTCAGGGTTCCAGGATTATCTTCTGTATCTCTGTCAACTGGTTTTTCTTTTCTTTGTTGAACAGGGTCTGTGTTGCTTGTCTGCCTATTCCTCCATCTTACCGGAAGTCGACTTCAATCAGCTGATTTTTGACAAAGGGCCAAAATCCATTAAATGGGGGACAAATAGCCTCTTCCACAAGTGGTGTTGGCAAAATTGGATATGTATTTGCAGAAAAATGAAATAAGATCCATATCTCACACCATACACAAAACCTAACCCCAGATGGATTAAAAACTTAAATGTGAAACCTAAACCTATGTTGTTGTTGTTGTTGTTGTTAAGTGCCGTCGAGTCGTTTCCGACTCATAGCGACCCCATGCACAGCAGAACGAAACACTGCCCGATCC
>NW_006921721.1:1026167-1052684 GCF_000298275.1 Orycteropus afer afer
GTATGGCAATTCCTTAAAAAGTTGGAAATAGGAATACCATTTGATCCAGAAATCTATTATTAGGGATATATCCTAAAGAAGTGAGAGGCAGGACATGAATAGATATATGCACACCTATGTTCATTGCAGCATTATTCACAATCTCAAAGAGATAGAAACAACATAAGTGCTCATCAACAGAGGAATGGATAAACAAATTGTGGTACATATGCACAATTGAATAGTATGCAACCCTGAAGAATCATGTACAATCTGCAAAGCACTGCATAACATGGATGAACTTGGAGGACATCATGCTGAGTGAAATAAGTCAATCACAGAAGGACAGATGTCAAGTCATCTCCAACTCATAGTGACCCTATATACAGCAGAACAAAACACTGCCCAGTCCTGTGCCAGCCCCACAAGCTTTGCTATACCTAAGTCCATCATTGTAGCCACTGTGTCAATCCATCTTGTTGAGGGTCTTCCCCTTTTTTGTCAACTATCCACTTTACCAGGAGCTTTGGTGGCATAGTGCCTAAGGCATTTGACTGCTAACCAGAAGGCTGATGGTTCAAACCCACCAGCCACTTCTTGGAAAGAAGGTTGGGCAATCTACTTCTGTAGTGATACCATCTTGGAAACCCAAGAAGGGGTCACTATGAGTTGGATCTGACTTGAGGGCAGTGAGTTTTAGAGTTAGTCTACTTTACCAAGAATGATATTCTTCTCCAGGGAATAGTCCCCTCTTACAACATGACCAAAATAGGTGAGATGAAGTCTGGCCATTTTCACTTCCAAGGAGCATTCTGACTGCACTTCTTTGAGGTCAGATTTGTTAGTTTTTAAGCAGGCCATGGTACTTTCAGCATTCTTTGCCAACACCACAAGTCAAAAGCATTGACTCTTTTTCGATCTTCCTTGTTCATTGTCCAGCTCTCACATGCTTATGAGGTGATTGAAAATACCATGGATTGTATCAGGTGCACCTTAGTCTTCAAGGGATATCTTTGCTCTTCAGCACTTGAAAGAGGTCTTTTGCAGCAGATTTGCCCAGTGCTATACATTATCTGATATCTTGACTGCTGCTTCCACTGGTGTTGATTGTACAACCAAGCAATGTGAAGTCTTTGACAACTTCAATCTTTTCTCCATTATTGTGATGCTGCTAATTGGTCCAGTTGTGAGGACGTTTGTTTTCTTTATATTGAGATGTAATACACGCTGCAGACTGTATTCTTCAATCTTCATCAGTAAGTGCTTCAAGTCATCTTCACTTTCAGCAAGCAATGTTGTGTTGTCAATGTATCACAGGTTGTTAATCATTCTTCCTCCAATCTTGATGCTACGTTCTTCCTCATATAGTCCAACTTCATGGATTATTTGCTCAGCATACTGATTGAATAAGTATAGTAAAAATAAACAACCTGGATGCACTCCTTTCTTGATTTTAAACCATGGAGTGCCCCCTTGTTCTGTTTGAATGACAGCCTCCTGGTCTATGTACTGTTTCCTTATGAGTACAATTAAATGTTCTGAAATTCCCATTCTTCTCCATGTTACCTATAATTTGTTATGATCCACACAATCAAATGCTTTTGCATAGTCAATAAAACACAAGTAAACATGTTTCTGGTATTCTTTGCTTTGAGCCAAGATCCATCTGATGTCAGGAATGATATCCCTCGTTCCACATCCTCTTCTGAATTCAGTTTGCATTTCTGGAAGTTCTCTGGCAATATATTGCTGCAACTGTTTTTGAATTATCTTCAGTAAGATTTTACTTGCATGCAATATTAATATTTTTTTATAATTTCCACATTCTGTGGGATCAGCTTTCTTTGTAATGAGTCCAAACATTAATCTCTTCCAGTCAGTTGGCCAGGTAGTTGTCTTCCAAATCTCTTGGCATAGACAAGTAAGTTCCTGCTGCGCAGTATCCATTTGTTGAAACATCTCAATGGGTATTTCATCAATTCCTGAAGCCTTGTTTTTTGCCAATTCCTTCAGTGCAGCTTCAACTTCTTCTTTCAGTACCATTGGTTCTTGATCATATGCCACCTCTTAAAATGGGTGAACACTGATTAATTTTTTTTTGGTACAGTGACTCTGTGTATTCCTTCCATCTTCTTTTGATGTTTCCTGCATCATTCAATATTTTGGCCATAGAATCCTTCAGTATTCCAACTGAAGGCTTAAATTTTTTCCTCAGTTCTTTCAGCTTGAGGAATGCCAAGTGTGTTCTTCCCTTTTGGCTTTCCAACTCCATGTTTTTGCACATTTCATTATAACAATTGACTTTGTCTTCTTGAGGTGCTCTTTGAAATCTTCTGTTCAGCTCTTTTACCTTGTCATTTCTTCCATTTGCTTTAGCTACTTTCTGTTCAAGGGCAAGTTTCAGAGTCTCTTCTGACATCCATTTTGGTCTTTTCTTCTTTTTAATGACTTTCTACTTTTTTATGAATGTTGTTCTTGATATCATCCCACAATTGCTCTGGTTTTCAGTCATTGGTGTTCAATGCATCAGATCTGTTCTTTAGACGGTTTCTAAATTCAGGAGGGATATAATCAAGGTCATATTTTAGCTCCTGTGGACTTGTTTTAATTGTCTTCAACTTCAAGCTGAACTTGCATCTGAGCAGTTGATGGTCTGTTCCACAATCAGCTCCTGCCTTTGTTTTGGCTGAAGATATTGAGCTTTTCCATCTCCTCTTGCCACAGATATAGTCAATATGATTCATGTGTACTCTATCTGGCAAAGTCCACATGTATAGTCATTGTTTGTATTGTTGAAAAAAGATATTTGTGAGGAATAAGTAGATGGTCTTGAAAAATTTTATCATGCAATCTCCAACATTATTTCTTTCTCCAAGGCCAACTTTTCCAACTACCAGTGATTCTTCTTTGTTTCTAACTTTTGCATTCCAATCACCAGTGATAATCAGCACATCTTGATTGCATGTTTAGTCAATTTCAGACTACAGAAGTTGGTAAATATCTTCAATTTCCTCATCTTTGGCTTTGGTGTTTTGTGTATAAATTTGAATAATAGTAGCATTAACTGGCCTTCCTTGTAGGCATATGGATATTACCATATCACTGACAGCATTGTACTTCAGGATAGATCTTGAAACATTCTTTGTGATGAACAATGCCACATCATTCCTCTTCAATTGGTCATTCCTGGCATAGTAGATCATATGATTGTCTGATTCAAAATGGCTAGACAAAGTGAGAGGGGAGTGGAGGGTGGAAGGGAGGGAAAATTCTTAGATAGGTTGAGAATATATGTGTATATGTATATATATACATATACATATACATATACACACCAAAGACTACTAATGGTTACCAGGGGTTAGAAGGAGGGGAAAGTGGATGGTTTTGTTTGTGGGGCATTGAGTTTATGCTATTGGTGGTGAGATATTTTGGAAAAGGATACCAATAATGGTGGCACAACATGAAAAATGTCATCAATGTCACTGAGATGTAAATGGGGAAGTTGTTATGTTGGCAACTTTGTTGTGTACGTTTTCACCACAATAAAAATAAAAAATTTTAAGAGATCTATGTAAATGGAAGAACATACTATGCACATGGATAGGAAGACTGAACATTGTGAAAATGTCAACATTACCCAAAGTAATCTATAGGTTTAATGCAATCCTCATTCAGATTCCCTAAGTATTTTTTAAAGACATGGAAAAACCAGTCAATAATTTTATATGGAAAGAAAAGAGAGCTTGGATAAGCAAAGCACAACAGAAAAAGAAGAACAAAGTAGAAGGTCTCACACTCACTGATCTCAAAAGTCAAAATAGTCTGGTACTGGTACAATGACAGATATACAGACAAATAGAACAGAATTCTGAACCCAGAAATAGACCCAACCACCTGTGGACAGATATCTTTGAAAAAGTACCAAAACCCATTCAGTGGTGAGGAGATAGCCTCTTTAAGAAATGGTGCTGGCAAAACTGGATATCCATTTGCAGAAAAGTGAAACAAGATCCATACTTCACACAATACACAAAAACTAATTCAACATGGATCAAAGACCTAAATGTCAAACCTAAAACTACAAAGATCATCAAAGAAATGATAGGAACAAACATAAAAAAACCCAAACTCACTGCCGTTTGGTCATTTCCAATACATAGTGACCTCTCCTTGGGTTTCCAAGGCAGTATCTCTACAGAAGTAAATTGCTCAGTCTTCCTTCCAAGAGGAATAAACATAGGGGCCCTAATTTATGGCATAAGTAGAATATTAAGTATAACCTGAAATGTACAAACAGCAGAAGATAAACTAGATTCTTATGCACATGAAAGAACTTCTTCAAAAGAATTAAAAGACTGAGAAAAAATTTTGGCAATGACATATCTGACAGGATTTATCCCTAAAATTTATACAAAGCCTCAACACTTCAACATCAAGAAGACAAATAATCGAATTTAAAAATGGGCAGAGGACATGAACAGACACATCACCAAAGAAGATACCCAGGTGGCCAAAAAACACATGAAGAAATGTTCATGATCATTAGCTATTAGAGAGATGTAAATCAGAACAACAATGAGATATCATCTCACTCAGGAAATAATAGCTAAGTTCAACAAGATAGAAATGAACATAATGATACCACATCCTTCCTCTTCAATTTGTCATTGGGGGTGTGGAGAGATTGAGACTCTTAGGCACTGCTGGTGGGACTGTAAAATGGTGCAAGCACTGTGGAAAATGGTATGGTGCTTCCTTAAAAAGTTGGAAACAGAAATACATTTGACCCAGCAATCCTGCTACTAGGTATATATCCTACATAAGTGAGAGCTGGGACTTGTACAGGTATATTCACATCCATATTCTTCACAGCACTATTCACAATACAAAGAAATGGACACAGCCTAAGTGCCCGCCAACTGATGAGTGGAGAACCAAATTATGGTACATACACATAGTGGAATGCTATGCACCATTAAAGAATAATGAAGAATCCATGAAACACCTCATAATATGGGTGAACTTTGATGACATGGTGCTGTGTGAAATAAGTCAGTCACAGAAAGACAAATGTTATATGAGTCCACTATTGTAAAATGTCAAGGAAAGGTTTACACATGGAAGGAAGCTTTTGTTGTTAGTTACCAGGGATGGAAAGGGGAGGAGAAAAAGTACTAGCCAGCTAAGAGACACATACAGAATTGGGTGAAGGAAAAGGCAATATACCAAAAGCATGTCACCACCACAGTATCACTAAGGAAAAGACACAGAGATATGCACAAGAGGCATAGACAACAAAGGTAAAGATTATTACATACATAATATTGCATTATTAGTAAAAACAAACAATCTATGGGTGGATACACAGGTAGACAGGCAAGATGATCAGGTATGGGTAGGCAAACAGTAGTATACCCATGACCATATATAGGTTTGGCAGATGATATTTCTACATGCATATTTGTGTGTGCTATAAAAATGTCCATATATATACTAGAGGTAACAGGGGCTAAGTTATGATAACTTACTAGCTACAACTAAGCACCTTGAGTAAATGAGTCAGGCCTGTGGGCTTGGGATCGTGGTGGTGGGGAACATCATACTCAATTGGCACAGAATAATACACAGAAACATTGTTCTACATCCTACCTTGATGAGTAGTGACTGGGGTTTTAAAAGCTTGGGAGCAGCCATGTAAGATACAACTATTGATCTTTGTTTAGACCAGAGAAGAGTGAAGAAAATCAAAGATGCACAGAAACAATTATTTCAAGGGACTACTAGGCCATGGGAACCTCAGCCTACACTACCTGGAGACTAGTAGAACTAGATGGTGCTTGGCTACCAATGCCAACCACTTGGCAAGGGATCACAACAGGAGATCCTGGGTAGAATGGGAGAAAACTGTGGCACAAAACCCAAAATCCTAAAAAAGACCAGGCTTATCAGGCTTGGTCTGATAGAGATTGGTGAAACCACCACAGCTCCTGGTCACCCTTCCAGCCTGGAATTGAACTCACTTCCATGGCTAACCTTTTTGCAGAAGGAAGTGACAATTACATCAGGTATGTGCGTTCCTTAGAACAATCAGCCATAGGAGATCAGAAGGGCAGGATTTGCACAGGGAGAAAGTTCAGAAGGCAGGAATACAAAGGAAAGAAGGATACAAGGGAAAGTAACCACAGGGAAGAAAGTGGGAAGAGAGCTGATATGTTGTGGGGATTGCAATCATTGTCATGAAAGAAAACATATATGAACTGTTTTACTAGTTAAGGTAAGCTATTATTTGGTTTTAAGAAGATGTGAGGGAACATTTTTGGTTTGAGGTTAAAAGATTAACCTAGGACAGTAGTTTCAGGGGTTCATCCAACCTTCATGACTCTAGGAATTCTGGAGTCTATGAGTATTTAAAATTCTGTTTTGCATTTTCTCTGTTTTGATCAGAATTCTTCTTTGATCAAAATGTTCAATAATGTAGCCAGGTACCATCCAGTTCTTCAGGCATCATATCAAAAGAGGCAATTGTTCATGGAGGCAGCTAACCACACATTCCGTATCCTTCTTCTATTCTTGACTCTCCTTCTTCTGTTGTTCCAGGTGAATAGAGACTAATTACTGTTCCTTGGATGGCTACTTGAAAGCTTTGAAGACTCTAGGCACTATGCAACAAGCTAGGAGATAGAATCAAAGCACTAAACACATTATTAGTCTAATTAACTGGGATATCCCATGAAACATGACCCTAAACCAACAAACTAAGAAACCAAATCCCATGAGGTAGTTGGTTGTACATAAGAAGCTTCAGCAGTTATTCTTTTGTGTGTTTGTTTATTTTCATCTTTGTTGTAAATATATCTATTGACCCAAATTTTGCCAGTTCATCATTTTACAATTATAATTGGCTGTGCAACTTTACCCTAAATCAATGTGATTTTTCCATCACTGTTAACCCCTTTCTCCTCTCTCTCTCGGCCCTGGTAACTACTAATAAGCTTTGATCTCTGTATGTTTGCCTTTTCTTGTCTTTTTTTAATATAAATGAAGTCATATAATATTTGTCCTTTTGCAATTGGCTTATTTCTCTCAGCATATTGTTTTCCATCTCCATCCACAGTGAATCATGTACCAAAACTTCATTTCTCCTACTAGCTGAGTAGTATTTCATTCTATGTATGTTCCACACTGTGTTTATCCATTCATCTTTTGATGGGCATTTTGATTATGTCCAGCTTTGGGATGTTGTGAACGAACATTTCTGTACAAACCTCTGTTTTAAAGGCTTTTTGGTTTACAAGTAAGAGTGGAACTGCTGGGTCATATGGTAGTTCTATTTTTAGTTTTTGAAAAACTGCCACAGTGTTTTCCGTAGTGACTATACCATTTTGGATTCCCACTGGTAATGGGTAAGTGTTCCAATTTCCCCACATCGTCATCAACATTTGTTATTTCCTTTTTTTTTTTAATCTCTTTTTAATCTTAGCCATCCTTGTGAGAGTGAAATGGTAGGTATCTCATTGTGGTTTTGCATCTCTCTAATGGCTAATGTTGCTGAACATCTTTTCAAGTGTCTAGTGGCCACTTGTATGTCTATACAAGTCCTTTGCCCATTTTCTGATTGGGTTATTTGTCTTTTTGTCATTCAGTTGTTGAAGTTTTATATATACTCTATTATATTTGCAGGCAGACATGAAGGCAGCTTTGTCTTGACCCTCTCTAATGTCACACAGGCGAATGAGAATTAAGATGAACTTCAGGAATGCAAAGCTGGTTCTTATGAGGCAGAGGTTAGGCATGTTGCCACCCTTGAACTTTTTACCAATTCTGACACCAAGTATCCCTCCCAGAGCACTCTACTTGTCTGCAGGGTTTGATAAGTCATTGCTATGGCCACACACAACTCACAGACAATACTCAGGATTAAGGGTTTAATTGGGAGCTCTGGTGGTGTAGTGCCTAAGGCATTTGACTGCTAACCAGAAGGCTGGCTGTTCAAACCCACAAGCCACTCCTCAGAAGAAAGAGTGTGCAATCTACTTCTGTAGAGATACTGCCTTAGAAATCCAAGGAGGGGTCACTAGGAGTCAGATCCAACTTGATGGCAGTGAGGTTTTTTTTTTTTTTCTTTTCTTTTTTTGATTAAGGGAAGTAATAGGTTACAATTCAGGATCAGACACAAGTCAAGACACAGTTCTTCAATCAGGACAGCTTCTTCTCAGCAATGCCACAGGAATACTTCTCTCTGACCTTGGCCTCTGCCCTGCTCGGGCCAGCGTTCCAAAGTTCTTTTAGTTCTGATGATAGGTGCCCAGAGAGGCACCCCACTCTGCCAGCAAGCCTCCTGTCCAAGGGCAGATTGCTTTCTTACTCAGTGGGCTGGAAAGCCTGCTGCTTAGTCTCATGCCAGGCTCTTGATTCTATTTGTTCTGCTCCCTCTGCTACTACCATCTCTCTTCCATCTTTGCTTTCTGTCAGCTTAGTACAGGGATCTTAGATCCAAGAACAGACTCCACTCCTAGGTCTTCCTTCTTCATGGCAGTGAGATCCCCTTTTCCATCTCTGGGATGGTTCATTTTAAGCCTGGTGAAAAGGTAAAACTGACCAGTCCCCACATCAGGGTTCCATACACCTTATTTCCATGGTCTTATCCCCACAAGCATGCTATGTACCTTATTTATGTTATTAACAAGCTATCCAATCCCCTTGGTGGGCCACAAGCACCTCACATTTTCATAGTCTGACCCAATTCTCTGGTGGCAGTCACAACAACCATGGATAGAAGAGCCATATAAGTAATTCACAACACCACAATATTCTTTTTAAAATACATATCAGGTGATTAGACTAGATCAATCAGAATCTTTGGTCATGGCACGTTCTCATCATTGATTCAGGTGTGGTGTTTGGTAACTTTAATAAATTTAACATAATTAATATTAATTTTTTTAAACCAAAGCTAAACTCTGAATAGTCTTTTCTTCATCTCAAAGCTGCTCTTAAGCACATAAAAACCCTCACATATTTACAGGACAAGGGTGAGATGTATAAAGGGTCTGAAATGTATTTTTTTGTGTTGAAGTGATTGCTCAGAAAGTTTAGTTTGTTTATTAAAGACAAGATATTTGAGCAATAAAAAATAGATCAAATGGATAAAAAAATTCTCCAAATGAGATTTCTATTGTGAAAGACCAAAGGAAAGGAAATTTAAAACAAAGAATCCTATTTTTGCAAAAGGAACTGAATAGATAACGGAATTTAATGGGATTGTTCCTGACATACAAGAAGCCCTCAGAATGTTAATGCTGGAGGTTAAATTAGTAACAGATGAATGTGGGTCATCTAAGTGAAAATATTCAGTAGATAATTATAGGTATAGTACCAGCACTCTGAGAAATCAGGATTGAGATTGTGGGAAAGTTTAGAATTAAGAATTGAAGCTGTGAGAATTATAAAGGCTTCCCTGGCTGGGGTTGGGGAGACATGGACAGTAGAGACTAGAAGAATAGTCTGTTTTCGTTCAAATCTTCTACCCTTTGTCTCACCTTCCTCCTTTAATTTTCCTTTTTTCTCTTGGAAGAGGGTGAAATGGCTCCCCTTGGTTCATAAACTCATCTAGAGACCAAGAGAAGCCTTATAAAGGACACAGAGGTTCTCTTGAGAACCCCAAAAGTGTTACAAGCACATGCAGAAGACAGCACACTGGTGTAACTCTACATTTTCAAGGGAGATTTACCACAAGATCAGTTTTTATGACCAACTTTTCATCTCCAAGTGGATCCATGGCCCAGACCAGTTTTCTTGTGCAAGACAGACAAAGGCAGAGGGAAAGACAGAACATGTGAGGCTAAGAGGAAAGGTCAAAAAGGATGTTCAGTATCAAGGTTTGAGCACTCTGAGATCAGGATGGCCAGGGGTTATCTCAGAGTCACTCTGCTTCCACTTATACAAATTTTCCTTTGTTGACAAATTGCATTGTGTGATAACTTCCCTGCCATTCAAAAAACTCTCCCTGAGAGCGAGTAGTTGGACCTGTGGGCGCAGGACCACAGTAGCAAGGGACATCAAGCTCAATTGGTATAGCATACTACATAAAAACATTGTTCTACATCCTACTTTGGCAAATAGCTTCTGAGTTCTTAAAAGCTTGCAAGCAGCCATCTAGATGCAACAATGAGTCTCTCTCTTCCAGAGCAAAGAAGAATGAAGAAAACCAAAGATGCATGAAAACAGTTAGTCTAAGGGACTGGTACACACCATGCAATGCTCAGCCTATATGACTATGAGACCAGAAGAAGTAGATGGTGCCTGGCTACCACCGTCAACCACTTGGAGGAGGATCTATGTAGCAGATCCTGGATAGAGTAGGAGAACAATGTGCAAAAAAACTCAAAATCATAAGGAAAAAAAAAGGGACCATGTTTGCTGGTGCCTGGTACCTGGTGGAACGCCTGACACTATGGCCTCTAGCTGCCCTTCATGTCTGGAATTGAACTCACTCCTGTGGCTTCCAGCCAAACAAAAGACAGGCATATGAGCTGAACATTTACATTAGGTAGATACACTCCTTGGAGAAATCAATCATGGGAGAATAGAAGGGCTGTGTATACACAGGGATGCAGCTCAGGGGCAGGAGTGCATGAGAGTGAAGGACACAGGAAAGAGGTATCTATGGGCAGGAAGTGGGAGGGGCGCTGCTGCATTGTGGGAAATTGCAGCCAATGTTATGAGACAAAGTGTATGTGAACTGCTGTATGGAAAATGAATTTGCTCTGTAACTTTCACTCAAATCACAATAAAACTTAAAAACAAAACAATACAAAACAAATTCTCCCTGAAAAATTCATAGAGAAAAAAGTTGCCAATAGTCACAAAATAGCATTTAAGGGCATTCATTCTATGGCATTACAGAAAATACACTTCTGTTGGAATAAAATAAACCTACCTTTGACAGGGAGCTTGGAGGGTCAGATCAACTCGTAGTGCAAGACTCTAAAAAAATAAACTATTTTCTTTTAGCAAATGTTGCACTTGAACAAGATTCTTGTGAAAGTTTAGTTATTGATGATTGTTGTTGGGTACGTCAAATTTGTTCTGACTCATAGTCTCATAGAGATCACATGTGACAGACTAGAACTGTCCCAGAGGGTTTTTTTGACTGTATTCTTTACAGAAGTAGATAGCCAGGTCTTTCTCTCATTGAGCTGCTGGATGGGTTCAAACTGTCAAATTTTCAGTTAGCAGCCAAATGCTTAACCATTGTGCCACCAGGAATGATTAGATATTGTAGAATCTTTCAGGATGGTATGTGTTAAGAGACAAGGAAGGTAAGCATCTTATTCCTTTTTTTATAAAAGAAGCAGCAGATTCAGGGGTTAATAAACTTGCCCAAGGTCTCATTGCAAATGACACTAGAGTTGGCACTTACTAGATTAGGACTTGGGAGCTCTGGTAGCATAGTGCCTAAGGCACTTGACTGCTAACCAGAAGACTGGTGGTTCAAACCCACCAGCCACTTCTCGGAAGGAAGGTTGGGCAATCTACTTCCGTAGTGATACTGCCTCGGAAACCCAAGAAGGGGTCACTATGAGTCGGGTCCGACTCTATAGCAAAACAACAACAACAACAGATTAGGACCTAGGGTCCTGTGACAGTTGTTTTTCTGTCACAGTTATTGTTTAACACACTTAGCCAGTGAATACAAAGATCCAAGAAGAGGCATTTCATTCCACTGTTTAGGCAACCAAGTTCTTTCTTAATGAAATCTGTTCAGGTACATTCAGGTGTTTGGGTTTTTTTTAATGTATTTTATTGAAATATAATTTATGTACAGTGATATACACAAAATTGAAGTGACATGGGTCAATGCATTTTTTTTTCAGCGTTCCCGCCCCTCCTCTCCCATTCCTGGAGAACAACAAAGAAAGTTTCCCTCCATATATAAATCTTTCATTACCCTCCACAACAACGAACTCATACTATATTTGTCCTTTTGTTACTGCCTTATTTCACTCAGCATAATGTCTTCCACATTCAAACATATTATGTGGTGTTTTACAGACTCTACATTACTCTTTAGTGCTGCATAGCATTCCAGTATGTGTATGTACCATAGTTTGGTCATCCACTCTTCCGCTATAAATCTTAGAGATAAGTCCCTTGACAGATATGTAATTATTATTTAGGAAGGAAGGTTGGGCAATCTACTTCCATAGTGATACCACCTCGGAAACCCAAGGAGGGGTCACTATGAGTCGGGTCCAACTCGACAGCACATAACAACTACAACAACATAGCTACGAAAAAGATAAAATATCTAGGAATAAAACTCACCAGAGACACAAAAGAGCTATATGGAGAAAACTATAAAACACTGCTACAAGAGACAATAAGGGCACTACTTAAATGGAAGAACCTACCTTGTTCATAGATAGGTAGACTAAACATTGTGAAAATGTCAATACTACCTAAAGCAATCTATACATTTACACAATCCTGATCCAGATTTCAACAAAATTTTTTATTTTAGTTTTTATCTCTTCTGATACCCAGTAGTTTTTGAGCAGTGAGTTGTTCAGCTTCCATATGTTTGATGCTTTTTCCTTGCTCTTCCTGCTATTAATTTCTAGTTTTATAGCATTGTGGTCTGAGAAGATGCTTTGCAGTGTTTCAGTGCTTTTGAATTTATTGAGGCTTGTTTTATGTCCTAGCATATAGTCTCTTCTGGAGAAGGATCCCTGTGCACTGGAAAAGAATGTGAATTGTGCTTTTGTTGGGTGAAATGCTCTGTATATGTCCATGAGGCCAAGTCGGTTGATTGTATTGTTGAGTTCTTCTGTATCCTTATTGAATTTTTTTTCCGTCGACCTGTCCCTCTTTGAAAGTGGTGTGTTAAAGTCTCCTACTACTATTGTAGAGTCATCTATTATCCCTTTTAATTCAGTTAATATTTGCTTCACGTATTTTGGAGCACTTTCATTGGGTGCATAAATATTTATTATTGTAACGTCTTCTTTGTCAATTGACCCTTTCAGCATCATATAATGTCCCTCCTTATGTCTTATGATGTTTTTCACCTTAAAGCCTATTTTATCATAAATCAATATTGCTACTCCTGCTCTTTTTTGGTTTCCATTGGCTTGGTATATTTTTTTCCATCCCTTAACTCTTAATTTGTTTTTATCTTTTTGTCTAAGGTGGGTCTCTTATAGGCAGCATATTGATGGTTCTTCTTTTCTTCTCCAGTCTGTCACTCTCTTTCTCTTGTAGGTGCATTTAGTCCATTCACATTGAGTGTAATTAGTGATAGGTATGACTTGATTGCTGTTATTCTATTGTGTTTTTCTGTCATGTTGTTGGTGTTTCTTTGGTCTATATACTTTTCTGTGCTGAGTTCAGTTTGTTGGCTAATGCTTTCTCCCCTTTTTTCTTTATAGTTTGTTTTGTGCTTATTAAACCCATATGTTTTCTTTCCTTCTGGATTTGCTTAGAAGGATTGTTACTTTTCTCTGTGGTTACCTTGGAGTATATTCTAGTCTCGACATCTTTAGAACAGTGCATACTGCAAAGACATTGTCCTGTTTTCCTCTCCATTTGAAGATCATTGCTATTGTTTTAGTATTTGCGGAATATTTATGCTGGTCCTCTTTTCTGATGTAAAGGCTTATCATTTTTTTTTTTTTTGAGGTTATCCTGTGATTTATAGTTTTCTTCCCAAGTTTAGAACAGTCCTTCTATCTTGTAGTTGTCTTGAGTTCCCACCATCTGGAAGTTCTGTAATGGCACAGTTTTTTTTTCCCACTTTTTGGTTAGTAGTTGTCCTCATTTTTCAATTGATGTCTCTGGTTCCCTGTTTACAATCTTGTATTCTCATTCAGTTTGGATACTTCCATAACTGGGTTGGTTTCTGAGTTATGTCATCATGTGTGTTAATGGTCAGTTGTTGGTTGTTGCTTCTCTGTCCAAAGGGCACCTTTTAGCATCTTTTGTAGGGTTGGTCTGGTTTTAACAAATTCCCTTAATTTCTACTTATCTGGAAATGTCCTAATTTCGCCATCATATTTGAGGGACAATTTTGCTGGGTACATAATTCTTGGTTGGAAAGTTTTCTCTTTCAGGGTTTTATATATACACCATTCCATTGTCTTCTCACCTGCATGGTTTCTGCCAAGAAACACAAGCTTAGTCTTACTGGTTTCCCCTTGTAGGTAACTTTTTGTTTTTCCCATGCTGCTGTCATGATTCTTTGTCTCTGGTTTTGGTAAGTTTGATGATGATATGTCTGGGTTATTTTCTTTTGGGGTCTATCCTGTTTGGGATTTGTTAGACTTTCTGAGTCAATGTATTCTCATCTTTCATCATACCAGGAAAATTCTCTTCCAACAAATCTTCCACAATTTTCTCTTATTTGTCTCTTCTTCTTCTGGAATCAATTACACGTAGGTTATTCCTTTTGATGGTATTCCACATGAACTTTAGGCTTTCTTCATTTTGTTTTGATCTTTTTCCTGATTGATCCCTTTCCAAAGAAGAGTTCAGGTATTTGCCTTCAATCTCCTTAATTCTGTCTTCCATTGTTTCAATTCTTCTCCTTTGGTCATTCAATGTCTTATCTATTTCTGAAAATTTACTATTAATCTTCTGGATTTCTGTGTGTAGATTTTGTATCATTTCTAATTTTTCATTTATTTTGTCATTTTGTTCTTGTATTGTCTTTCAAAATTGTTTTAGAGTTTTCTCTGAGTTTTCTTCAATTTTGTCAGTGTTTTCCCTGATCTGTCTCTCAATTCTTTGAAGAAGCCTAAATATAGTATTTTTGAATTCCTTATCAGGGAGTTCCAATGCTGCATCATCCTTAGGGATGTGTTTTGTGTCTGTATTCTGGTCCCTTGTTTCTTCTGCTTTATCTTGCTTCTTTGTTTGGACTGTGATGCTCTGTTTTCTTTGAGGGGTTGTGACATTTTTGTGTTTGTATTTAATTGGTGATTGTATGTTGGAGTGACTTGCCCATGGTTTTCATTTTCTTTGTTTTGTTTGTGTGTTATCTATTCAAGCAGGGTACTGTGCTCCTCTATTTTCTAGTTGACAGCACTTATGCATTCATCACCTGTCTCCTTTCCTGTTGTCATCCTCTCATATGTCCCTGCTGACCTTGTCAAACAAAGCCTATTCTTAGGTCCCTGGAATCTGAATGAGAATGCTAGCTCTTTAAAATCCAAAATGGTTGCCACTTGTAAAGATTCAAAATGGCTGTGCCCTCAGTCGCTTTAAATATCCAAAATGGCTGCTGCATGAAAACAATCAAAATGGCTGCACCCTCCGGACAGCAGAAAGTCAACAGCTCAGGTTGTCTCCCTCCTTGCTGTTTCCCTTCCTAGTCATAGGCCACCAGTGCAGTTGTCCCTGCAGCCCTTGGTGACCAGGGCTGATCTTTAGGTCAATTCTCAGGTTCCAACACAACTTGGAAATATTCAGGCTGTTGGTCCCATCAGAGTAGCTGACAGTCCACAGCTCTGATTGTCTCTGTACTCACTGTTTTCATTCAGGTTTTTCCACTAGTTGGTGCCTTATCCACTTCTGTATAGTTCCTGTCAAAGCTTAGAGCTCCAGGATTATCTTCTGTATCACTGTCAACTAGTTTTTCTTTTCTTTGTTGAAGAGGGTCTGTGTCACTTGTCTGCCTATTCCTTCATCTTACCGGAAGTCACATTCAGGTGGTTTTGATGAATTGAATATGGGTAGAGTCTAATCATAACATTGTTTCAATTGAGGAAATCTACTGTCTGCATATCATTCACATACCAAACACAATCTTGGGCCTATATTCACTAGCACTTCCCCCTGAAAATCTTGAATTACACATACACTTAACTGAGAGTACAAAGTAAGTAACATATCAAGGGTTCAGGGATAAATTCAGCCACGACTTAGATCTAATGACCTGAAATAATCACCATATTTCATAACAAACAAAACTACCCAGTTTTGTTTAGCTTAGCACTTCCTGAGGACCCAACTAACACAAGTTTCATATTTATTCAGTGAGGTAAGTGTAATTTTCTTCATTTGTCATATACAACTGAAATCCTGCAAGTTTAATTGATCACTTATCTAGGACTATAGTAGGTGAGGCAGTATTGAAGTTATTTTGCTGAATTTGCAAATAATTTTTTCTTCAACAGAACATAATTTCTTTTGTTTAACTTCATTGAGGCATAATACACATGTATGTATAGAGTACAATTTTGTAAGCTTTAACATACATATATTTCTATCAAAACTATTACCACAATCAAGATAATGAACATAGCAACCCCCCAATAAAGTTTCTTGTGCCCCTTACAATTCCTCCTCCTATCTCTCCTGCTCTCCAGTCCCCAGGAACCACTTTTTTTTTCTGTCATTTCATATTAGTTTATATTATATAGAATTATATATAAACTGAAACAAAGTATGTACTCCTTTTTTTTTGTCTGTCTTTTTTCACTCAGAATAATTATTTTGAGATCCATTGATGTTGTATTATCAATACTTCATTCTTTTATATTGTTGAGTTCCATTATATAGTTAAACCAAAATTTGTTTATACATTCACCTGTTGATGGATATTGAGTTGTTTCCAGTTTTGGGCTATTATCAGAAAACAGCTATGAACATTTGTATACAAGCCTTTGTATAGACATGCACTTTTTTTTTTTTTCTCTTAAGTGGAATGGCTGCATCTTATGGTATGTGTATGTTAAACGTTTTAAGAAATTGCCAAACTGCTTTCTAAAGTGATTGTCACATTTTACACTCCCATCAAGAGTGTATTAGTGTTTCACTTGCTCTGCCTTTTTCCCAACACTTGGTATGCTCGTTCTGTAATAGCATAGTGGCTAAAGCACTTGACTGCTAACCAGAAGGCTGGTGGTTCAAACCCACCAGCCACTCCTTGGAAGGAAGGTTGGGCAATCCTACTTCCATAGTGATACTGCCTCGGAAATCCAAGGAGGGGTAGCTATGAGTCGGGGTCGACTCGACGGCACATAACAACAAGAACAACAACATGATGTGGGTTGTTGTTGTTGTTGTTATGTACCGTCGAGTCACACCTGACTCATAGTGACCCCTCCTTGGGTTTCCAAGGCAGTATCACTACGGAAGTAGATTGCCCCATCTTCCTTCCGAGGAGTGCCTGGTGGGTTTGAACCGCCAGCCTTCTGGTTAGCAGTCAAGTGCCTTAGCCACTATGCTACCAGAACTCCCAAGTACCTTAAGGTGATTTTGAATAACATTTTTCCAAAGACTAATGATGTTGTACATCTTCATATGTGTTTATTTGGCAATTGTGTATCTTCATTGAGGAAAAGTTGGTTCGAATACTTTGCTTTTTTTTCTTTATTTTAATATTAGGTTGTTTGTTTTCTTATTGAATTCTTCATAAGTTCTTTATCAGACATGTGATTTGCAAATATTTTCTTCAAGTTTGTGGCTTATTGTTTTTCTCTTAATAGTGTCTTTGAAGAGGCAGAAGTTTTCAATTTTGATCATTTCCAACTTTTTTTTTTTTCTTTTATGGATTATGCTTTTGGTGTTATATCTAAAAACTGTTTTCCTAACCCAGTGCCACAAAGATTTTCTCCAATGTTTTCTAATAGAAGTTTTTATAGTTTGAGGTCTTACATTTAGGTCCATGATTCATTTTGAGTTAAGTTTTAAATATAGTGCAAGATATGGACCAAAGCTTATATTTTTGCATGTAGCTATTCAGTTGTTTCCACTGTTAGCATTTGGAACTATGGAAAAGCCTATCGTTTCTCCACTGACTTCCCTTTGGACTTTTGTCAAAAATCAATTTTTTCTTTATGTTTGGATTTATTTCTGCACTATATTTCATTCCTTTGGTCTTCATGCCAATACTGCATCTTTTTCTGCCATTATAATAGTGTATTGAAATCAAGGAATGTGAATCCTCCAATTTTCTTCTTTTTCAAAGTTGTTTTAGCTATTCCATGTCTTTTGCATTTTCATATGAATTTTAGAATCAGTGTCTCAATTTTCAAAGAAAAGTGTGCTGGAAAATCAATGGGATTACATTTAATCTACAAATTAATTTGGAGAGAATTAACATTTTAACAAAATTGTGTCTTCTGATCCATGAATATGTTATGTTTCTTCATTTACTTAGCCTTTCTGAAATTATTCTCAACAGCATTTTGTATTTTACAATGTATAGGTCCTTGACATCTTTTGTCAGTTTTATCCCTGTTTAATATTTTTAATGGTATTGTAAATAAAGGACATCTCGATTTGAATAGAATTAAACCTGTCTTTAAAATTTCAGTTCATCATACTACATTGCTGGTATATAGGAATATAATTGATTGTTGTACACTGATCATGTGTTCTACATTGCTTCTTGTTCTTTTAAATTTTCAAAGTAAATTCCATCAGATTTTCTGCATTGATGATCATGGTGCCTGTGAATAAAGACAATTTTACTTCTTGTCCAATCTAGATGCCTTTTATTTATTTTTCTTATTTTATTGCACTAACTAAAGCCCCTAGCATCTGTTGAATAGGAGAGGGGAGAGGAGACATTCATTCTTTGTTCCTTTCTCTAGGGAGAAAATATTCAGTCTTTTACTATTAAGTATGATGTTTTCCGTAAGTTTTTCATACATGTCCATTATCAAGGTGAGGAAGTTCTCTTTTACTCCTAGTTTGCTGCAAGTATCTATTGGGAATTCATGTAGATTTTACCAAATACTCTTCCTGTGTCTTCTGAGATAGTTTGATGTTTTTCTTCTGATTTGATTATGATATATTATCCTTTGATATTTGGTGTTTTAATAATGTTGAACATTTTTGCACAGATGTTTATGATGAATGTTCATCTGAACTTGTCTTTTATTATTATATCTTTAGATGGTTTTGACATCAATGTAAAGTTGGCCACATAGAATGAGCTGAGAGTAGTTCCTCCTCTTCAAATTTCTGCAAGACTTTATATATCATTGGTATTATTTCTTCCTTAAGTGTTCTGTAGAACTTATCAGTGAAGCCCTTCTTTCCTGGATTTCTTTTTGTGGGAAGGTTTTAAAATACAGATTTAATTTGTTTAATAAATATAATAAATAAATAATATAATAAATATAAGACTATTAAGATTATTTTTGTGTAAGCTTTGGTAATTTGTCTTTCAAGGCATTTGCTGATTTCATCTACATTGTCAAATTTATTGGATAATATATTAATAATAATCTTTTTTTTCTTTTAATATCTGTAGAATCTGTAGTGATGTTTCCTCTGTCTTTGCTAATGTTGGTAATTCATATATTCTCTCTTCTTATTTTCCTGACTAGTTTTGGCAGAGATTTATCAATTTTATTGATCTTCTCAAAGAACCAGTTTTGGTTTCATTGATTTTTACATATAGTTTTTCTTTTTATATTTTATTGATTTTCATTCTGCTCTTTCTTCTGTTTACTTTGGGTTTGATTTGCTTTACTTTTTGTAGTTTCTTAAATTGGTAACTTACATCATTATGACTTTTTTCTTTCCTAATATAGGTCTAGGTCTTAGGTTTACAAATTTCCCTCAAGTATTATTTTAGCACTGTCCTACAAATTTTGATAGGTTTTATTTTTTGTTCATTTGTTCAGTAAAAAATAATTTCTAATTTCATTTTTGATTTCTGCTTTGACTCATAGTTGATTTAGAAACAAGTAATTTAATTTCTAAATATTTGGAGATTTCCCAGATAGCTTTTTCTTATTGATTTACAGTTTAATTATGTGGTCAAAGAACATATTTTGTATTATTTGAATTCTTTTGAATGTATTGAGCTTTGTTTAACTCAGGATATGGTCATTAGTAAAAGTTCCAGTATGTATTCTGGTATTTTGGGGTAAAGTGTCCTATAAATATTAATTAGATTAAATTTGTTGATGTTTAAGTCTTCTCTAAACTTATACTGATTTAATGTTTACCTCTTGTGCTAATTATAGAAAGGGGGTACTGAAAAATTTTACATTTTTGTCTATTCACCTTGAAGTCCTGTCATTTCTTACTTCATGTATTTTGAAGGTTTTTATTAGATGCATAAATGTTTTGGATGTCATGATGAATTGACCTTTTATTATTATAAAGTGATTTTATCCTTAGTAATATTCTTTGTTGTGAAATTTCCATTAGTTGATATTACTATGACTATTATTGCTTTCTTTCATCTAGTTGTAGTGTAGCATAATTTTTTCCATCTCTTTACATTTAATTGGTGTTTTTTTCTTTAAAGTGTGTGTTGTTATTATTATTTTGGCCAGATATAGTTGGTTTTGACTTTTATCCTATATGGCAATCTCCATCTTTTAATGAAATTGTTTACATCTACATTTTATGTGATTTTTGATGTAATTAGGTTTAAGACTATCATCTTACTGCTTGTTTTTCCCATTTATTTTTTCCACTTCCCCATATCTTTCCACATTATTTTAGA
This sequence comes from Orycteropus afer afer, assembly GCF_000298275.1. NCBI lineage: Eukaryota > Metazoa > Chordata > Mammalia > Tubulidentata > Orycteropodidae > Orycteropus > Orycteropus afer. The sequence continues at coordinate 1,046,623 of NW_006921721.1, forward strand.
TTGAATATTACTTTATGATTCCTTTTCTTCTCCTTTAATGGCTTGTTGGCTTTTACTCTTTATTTTGTTATTTTGGTGCTTGCTTTAGAATTTATAATATATCACCTTAACACTACAGTTTACCTCCAAGTGATATTTGTCACTTAATGCATAGTGATCAAATTGTTATTAATTTTGATTAAGGAGTTTTAAGTAATAAGAAAAAAAATCATAGATTTACCTATATAGATTTATTTCTTTGTGTAGATCCACATTTTCACTTTCCTTTTACCTGATGGAATATTTGAGGGTGACCCTCTGCAGATTCCAGATTCCATCCTTGTGCAGTTCTCTCCTTTCTGGTACTCTCCTGTGTAGACTCTATCTGTCTCATTCTTCTTGGATCTTGGTTCTGTTTCTTGAACTCTGTGAGTCTGCTGGGAATCTGCCCTGGTTCTCCTTTTGCTCCGTGGTCTGGAAATCCTCTCAAGGCAAGAAGCTGGGCTAATCATTAGGCTGGCCTCATTTGCCTTGCTTCTCTCAGGGATCACTGTCCCTTAGTGCCGACCATCCAATATCTTGAAAACTGTTGTTTTTTATATTTGGCTTTTCTCCCTCTTTTTTTTTTTTTTTTTTGTTTGGCTGTGTCTGGTGGGAAAGTAAAGCAGGTTCCAGTTACTTCATCTAGGTGAGAAGTGGAATTTCTTTTGAAGTATCAGTAAATTTCTTTTAAATTTCCATAATTTCTTTTAAAGTATCAGGGTTTTTGTAAAGACTCAAAGCTATTCCTGAACAGTAATTTTAAGAAAGATGCATAACTTGCTCCTGTTGATTTCCTGAGGATTTTTTAGCAGCTAAAGCATAAATGGTGTTTAGTAAGAGCTAAGCAAGATAGTACAGGTTGTAATATTAACTCTTAAGATATTAGACTTTCTAAAAACATAACTTTTATTCAAAATTAAAATCTAACCCAAAATTTTGTATTGATTCTAGTGGAAATAAATCATATATATCAAATTTACTTTATATGATATCATAATTGAATATAATGTTCTGTGTAAAGGAATTTTACTGAAAATGAGAGCTTCTTAAAAGTGCCCAAATTGGTCTTATTTCAACCATTTTTTGATGACAAATGCTAAAATACATTACAATTTCTATCCCCATATAAATAGACTATGCTATATATTTTAACTTGACGTTCCAATCATGATTTCATGTCACTGTCATAGATTTTAATTAATCTTCTGTTATGCCTTTGTGGGTCACTGAAATTGGCATGATTGGTTGTCCCATCATGAAGTGGCCCTAACTATTGTATTTTAGAATTGAGTATTTCTCTTTGTCAGATGATTAGTGGTCATTTTATATGCTTTTGTTAATTTTATCCTGCTCTTACCACATTGCTGCTTCTAATCTCTGAGGCCTAGGAAACCTATATGCCAAGTTTGTTAGAATAGTATGTATGGTAGTTATTACTCATGACTGGCTCAGGCCAATGAGGTGTGAGAGAGTGTGAATGTGAGATGCGTGTTAGTTTTTTGACTGAGATAATGAAAAGTCCTAGTGCAATTCTCTAGTCTTCCTTTTCCCCTGTAATGGGGAGCAGGAAGTCTTATTTTTGGGTGGTAGAGCTATGTTAAGATGGAAGTGGTCTGGATCAATGAGACACCTCATAGAGGACAATAGCACCAAAATCTAACCTCTCCTGATTAATATAGAATAAAAAGTAACAGATTCTGGGGAGCCTATTTGGAGTAAATTGCATGAGTGTTGGGGAATAAAACTAAATGGTATTCAGTTTGGATGCTCAGAAGTTTATTTTTTTCCCCCCTTAAGTCCAGAATCTCAGTTTTCTGAATAGTTGCGTTTCCTAGAAAAGCAAGGCATTCTTCTATTAGAATTTGAAAACTTTGTGACTGTATCTATTCCATGAAGATAATTCTATTTTGTAATCCATAATGGTAGAATGAGATACTTCATTCTACATTGTACATTTTACAATGAGATACATCATGAGGTGATGGTGATTTCTTTTGAAGTCTTTAAAAAGAAAAAAATGTTTTGAGAATGGTCTTAAGTATTCTGAATGGTCTGTCAGTAATATTTTCCTTTGTTTTGGTTACACATGCTCCTATAAAATATTTTTGAGTATGAACTTTGAAATAAGGATAGTTATTTATTTGTCTATGAATTATATACATGTATAACTTGAATGCAAAAACTAGAAAATTATAAAGTATGAAATAAAGTGGAGACCAACAATATTTTAAAACAATTTAAAATTTTAATTTGTTACCAATACAAAAACTCTTTTACTTTTACTAAAATTCATTATTAAAATAATTTTCAAAGTGAGAATAAAATGATTTTACATGTGAATTAAATTAGATAATAATATGGCTAATGAAGAGCCCTTACTGGGAACAGAAGAGGGTTGGCTGTACCATTTTCTTCATGTTTATGAGTGCTTGCAATCATTAGTGCTATCTTTGAAATCTTCTTAAACATATTTATCCATTTTGTGAGAGTTACTTTATTTTAAATTAGACGATATTGCTCATACACCTACCTAGCCTGACACACAATGAGAGAGAATAACACAGCCAAACGCTTTGTGTTGTGGAACTCCCCCTCTTTTCCCAGCGGCTGACATTTGACATCTGATATTTGAACTGCAGGATGTCAATGTGAATTTATGTAATAAATTCAACACTGGTAAAGTTTAATTCCTTCATTTGTAAAAACTAAAAATAAATTGAAAATGAAGTTCCAACATTTTCTTCTCATATTCAAATGGATCATTTTGTTCCCTGATTAGGAGGCCACTGGAAAAATGCCACCCTATTTCTAAGCCAAAAAAACCAAACCAGCTGCTGTCAAGTCAGTTCTGACTCATGGCGACCCCATGTGTCATTAGAACTGTACTCCATAGGGTGTTTATGGCTGTGATCTTTCAGAAGCATATCACTAGGCTTTTCTTCCAAGGAGTCTGTGGTTGGGTTCAAACCTCCAAACTTTCAGTTACCCACGTTACCCTTTGGGCCTAGAAATGGACTTAATCATTTGTAACACCCAGGGATCACTATCTCTAAGGTACTATGAGAAGGAAACACCTAGCTCATCACAGTGAACAAAATTGTATTGCATTATTATTATTATTTATTGTGTTTGGGTACAAATTTACATAGCAAGGTTGTTTTTACATTCAACAGTTCATGCACATCTGGTTTCATGGCCCTGATTACCATCCCCAACAGTAAGAAACTCTCATCCTCTTGACCACCCTCTCCCTGTGCCCCTTTCATCCATGCACTCCTGTCAGTCCAGCCTTCCCTGTATGTGAATGCTGTCCCTCTGGTGTCTCATGGCTGCTTGATCCAAGGGGTATATCTCCCTAGAGTAGGTGGGTGCATTGTCCTGGTGTAAGTGTTCTACATACAGGTCTTTCTACTGTTGGGCTGAGAGCCAATCCATGTAAGTGAGTCCATTTCTAGGCCCAAAGGGTAACCTGGGACCATAGTCTCGAGGATTCCACCAGTCTCTATCCCACCAGTAATTGTGGTCATTTTTGTGTTTTTGAATTTTGTTGCACATTTTTCTTCCCACTCTATCCAGAATCTCCAGGTTTGATCCCTTTCTGAGCGGTTGGCATTGGTGGCTGGGTACCATCTAGTTCTTCTGGTCTTGGGTCATGGAGGCTGAGGTCCTCATGGTCCATTTTATCTTTGGGCTAATTGTTTCCTGATGACTCTGATTTTTTTTTTCACTCTTCTTTACTCTAGCTGAGGGGAGACCAATAGTTGCATCTTAGAGGGCTGCTCAAAGCTTTTAAGACTCCAGTCACTACTCACCAAAGTAGGTTATAGAACAAAATTTTTATAAACTATATATGCCAATTGAGCATTATGTCCCCTGAGACCATGGTTCCAAGCCCCCAGGCCTGATTCTCTCACAAGATGTTTGGTTGTCTCTGCAAAGTTCCTCCCACCCTGTCTTCTGTTGCTTCTGTAATGTATGTGGCTAATTTTGTAGCACAAGTGCATATGTAAGATTTTCTTCAGCCAAATCCATCCTGGATCTAGGGTGTGTTCCTGTTTACCTCCCCTCACCTGTGCTTATCACTTGTCTGTGCATTAATCTGTAGCCTGGTATTTGGTGCTAGTGATACTGCAGTGTTGTGCGTGTTAGAATGTATTGCATTTTGTGATTACTGCATTTGATCTCCAAGGTGGCAGCCACCTTGTCTTACTTACCTCATACCCTGCATGACTTTGGAGAGAGAAGAGATAGTGGACAGCATCTGACAGCCTAACAAGTAGAGCATGACATAGTTTTAGAAACAAGACTGGGCTATTTACTTCCTATCTATATTGCTCTGATTGCTATTCATTGATGAAAGTTGTGGGAAGAAATGATAATGCATATAAACAGAAGAACTTTAGCCATAATTTATACTTCTTTTTCTAAAATGCCAGTAGAAAAAATCATTTCCAAACTAGTCAAAAAACTTATGACGATTCACAGGATGACCTGTGTTATCTTTGTGGAGTGATGATGAAGCAAATGAAAGACATTCCCCCTGATTTTGAGCATTTCTAAAGCAATATTGTAAACCAGGATACAGATTTTCCCGCAAGTGTCCACAGTGTTTTCAAGCTCATGATATTTTGGAGCCAATATGTTTTCCCCCATGGGTGTTGATGGCCCACATTAACTAGAATTAGTGAAGTAGGGCCTTGGGTTGCTAGGCAGTCCTTACTCGCATCCCTATAGGCTGGCTTTCTTGTTTGTCATTCATTAACACCCAATAAATATTGAGTGAAGCCTTCTCTGTAGCAGGCATTGTACCTTCTTCTCTTACCCAAGTTTTCTTCACTTTCAGTAAATAAATCAATTTCCCATTTTACCTTTCCAACTAAACTTCTTCACTTTACTTCCAAAATGTCCACTTCCTCACATCTTTAATTCTTTCCTTCCTATCCTTGAGGAGGAGGCATCTGTTCCAAATTTATCCTCATCCCTCATCCCCTACTCACATTTTTGTTGATCTTCCCACATCACTAGGAAGAAATGATATCCTAGTATCATTTATTCTGAAATGATCCTAGTATCATTATCCTAGCATCAAATACCCTACTTCACCTATATATTCTGTGTCTCTAGATGGAACCATCTTTCCAGAATCTGATACTTTGCAAATCTACCTTTCATCCTCCCTCCCTGTACTTAAACCATTTCCAAAATCAAACTCACTGCCATCAAGTTGATTCTGACTCATAGTGACCCATTTTGGGTTTCCAAGGCAGTAAATCTTGATGGAAGTAGATTGCCCAGTCTTCCTTCAGCAGAATGGCTGGTAGGTTTAAACTGTCAACCTTCTGGTTAGCAGTCAAATGCCTTAGGCACTACGCCACCAGAGCTCTTTAGTGGCTGTTCTGGTTACCTAGTGCCACTCTGACAAGAAATATACCACAAATGGGATGGCCTTAACAAACAGGAGTTTATTCTTACCATTTACAGGCTTTAAGTCCAAGTTCAAGTGCCAGGCTCTAGAGGCTGGCTGAAAGCTCCTCAACCTTGGGGTCTAGCTCTGCCTCCTGCTCCTGGCCCACTGGAGCTAGAGGTGTTACTTCCCTCAGACAGCTGCTGGCTGCTGAAGCTGAGAAGCCCCAAGGTTAGCAAGTAAAAAGGCCCAGTCCTGATGTTACCAAACCACATGACAGGCCATTAATTTAAGTCCATTGTGAGACCCAAGGTTGGCAGAGCATGGCAGGCTGCTGAACAACAACACAGCTACATGCAGGGTCCAAGTGTGCCATAGGCTAGAGACCATTTCCAAGGCTTCTCCTTAAATACAAGAAGCCAACCACATCCCAAAGGCAGCTACTCAGCTGCTTGTGGTAGATCCCATCATGGATTTGATTGCCAATCTCTTCATGGGGAATAACTACCACCAGCTGCCCAGCCACTCAACCAGGCCAAGCCAACTTGACACATAAACATAACTACCACAGTAACCATTATTATTCTTAGCATATCCTAAGGACAAACTCTTCAATGTAGTCTTTTTTTTTTTTTTT
>NW_006921721.1:1060908-1076406 GCF_000298275.1 Orycteropus afer afer
GTGTCCTCCGCACTGGCAAAAGTCCACAGCTCAGCCCACCTTTCTCTTCACCTTCCCCGTTTGTTCCCCAGCCACTGTACACAGTCCTCTGTGCAGTCCCTGGCTAGCAGGGGATTTTTAAGTTAATTCTTAAGTCCTACAACCACAGGAATCTGCGAGAGCACTGTCTCTTTAAATATCCAAAGTAGGTAAGCCGCTTTTTAAACCTTCAAGATGGCAGCAGCCTCCGGACCGGCAAAAGTCCGCAGCTCAGCCCACCTTTCTCTTCACCTTCTGTGTTCCTCAGCCACTGTGTACAGTTCATGCAGTCCCTGGCTAGCAGGGTGATCTTTAGGTTAATTTTTAGGTCCTACCACCACTCGGGGATGTCCAAGTCGTTGTGCTGTCAGGGGCGCTCAGGTCCTTGCCAGACCGCAGCTCCGTATATCTCCTTTTTTGGTATTTTCATGCAAATTCTTCTGCTAGTTGGGGTTTAGTCTACTTCTGTATCCTTCCCTTCAAGGCTCAGGGGTCCAAGATTAACTTCTGTGTCTGTGTCAATTGGTTTCCCTTTTCTTTGTTGAAGAGGGTCTGTGCAGCCCTTCTACCTAGTCTGCCATCTTCCCAAGAACTCCTTCAATGTAGTCTTGAAAGCCCTATGCTGTCTAGCTTCTATCTACCTCCCCATTCTTATCTTATCTTTCACTCACTCCTCCTTCTATTTGCTCATTGGATTTTCAGACTCAAACACATTGTAGGCTTCCTCCCATCACAGAGCCTTGTACAAGTGCTTTTTTCTCTATTTGAGTCCCACTCACCTTTCCACCACCATCCATCTGTTAGTTGGTTGTACTGTGGTTGGTTGCATGTTGCAATGTGATGATATCATATATTCCAAATATCAGCAGGGTCACTCATGGTGGACAGAGTTCAACAGACCTTCCAGACTAAGACAGACTAGGAAGAAAGACTTGGTCTACTTCTGAAAATCAGACAGTGGAAACCCTATGGATCACAACAGAAGATTGTCTGATATAGTGCTGGAAGATAGACCCCTAGATTGGAAGGCATCCACAATGGCCACAATCATGTACTCGAGCATACCTGTGTTCCTGAAGATGGCTCAGGACTGGCAGTGTTGTGTTTTGTTGTATATGGCTTGCCATGAGTTGGAATTGACTTGATGGCAACTAATAACCACATCTTTCCATCTTAGTTCAAATATAATTTCTGTAGAGAGGCTTCCCCTGACAAGGTACCATGCTTCTACAGACTTTCATGGTCTGGAATATGTCTTCTTAGCCCTTGTCACAATTACCAAGTTATGTTTATTTTGTATGATTATGGATTAAACTTTGTCTCCTTCATTAAATTATGAGCTCTGTGAAAGCAGGGACCTCTCTGGTTGTGGTCATTATTTATTACCGGATGTTGGCCCAGTGTCTGGGTACTTTAGAGGTGCTCAGGACATAATTGTTGGATGAAGATAAACCACAGTTCTTCTCTCAGACGGTACTTGGTCACCTCCAAATTGTCAAGTTTAATACTTCCTGTCTCTAATCTTATCCCATTTAATTTTGCCATAGCTGATACTGTTAACTATCCCACCTTGAAGTATTTCCTTTTTTAAAGTTTTGTTTCTTAACTCACCTTTTTCTTCTATTACCCTTCTTTCTTTCTTCTTTGTCTCTTTTACTATTTTTTTTTCTTTTTACTACTTCACTATAGATAATCAATTGATAGTTGTTGGATGAATGAATGAAATGTTGATTTTCCTTAGGATCCTGTCTTTTTTTTCTTCTGTCCTCTAATTATTACTATGGATTTACTGTCATCCACATGCTGATCCAGACCCATATTTCTATCTGATTTTGCTAATGATGTTTTCATAAAGATATCTGAAACCAGCATAATCTAAAACAAACTGATTTTATTCTCTAAATGTCCTCCTCCTTTATCCTTTTCTCAATAAAGTTCTCTAACACTCAATTTGGCGATTCTAAACCTACAACCTGAAGCCATAGTCAATTCCTACCTTTCTGTTCTACAAATTCAAAATTCTGTTGATGCAAATGACATCTTGCTTCCCAATATCCCCATTTATACATTCCTAATCACTATTGCTCATTTCTGTGGTTCTCAAGCTTTTCTTCAGAAGGAGAACTCTTTTAAAAATGAACTCCTAATATATTATAAAGATAGATGATGGGGAGCTTCTCTGGTTGAAGATGGGGGAAGGGATCCTAGAGGACCTCCTGTCCAACAAAGTGGTACCAGAAGATGTTGTGGAACAATTTCAAAACCATTGGCATATATGACTGCAACAGCCTTTTAAACAGCTGCTTTAAAATTTTCTTCATAGGTAAAACCCAGAAATAATACTTACCTGAGAGAGTTATTGTGAAAATGAAATTAATATTTAATTTAGGTGCATGGCATATGGTACTCAGTAAGTGACACTTGTAATCATTATTATTCTCTCTTCAAATTAACTTCCTTTTTAGACCAACCAATAAACAATATAATGATAAATGAAGAAGAAGTTGAAGTTGTCAATGATTTCATTTTACTTGGAGCAACAGTCAAAATCCATGGAAGCAGCAGACAAGAAATCAAATGACATATTTCATTGGTCAAATCTACTGCAAAAGACCTCTTTAAAGTTTTAAAAAGCAAAGATATCACTTTGATGACTAAGGTACATCTGACTTAAGCCATGGTTTTTTCCAATCACTTTATATGCATGTGAAAGTTAGATAGTGAAAAAGGAAGACAGAAAAGAATTGATATCTTCAAATTGTGATATCAGTAAGGAATATTGAATATACCATGGACTGCCAGAAGAACAATCAAATTAGTGTTGGAAGAAATACAACTAGAATGCTCCTTAGCAGGAAGCGTGGTGAGACTTCAGTTCATTTACTTTAGACAAATAACCAGGAAAGACCAACTGCTGGACAAAGACACCATGTTTGGTAAAGTAGAGGGCCAAGAAAAACAAAAGAAACCATGGGTTGACACAATGGCTGCAACAATAGACTGAAGCATACTCACGATCATGAAGATGCTGCAGGATCAGACATCATTTTGTTCTGTTATACATATGATCTCCATGAGTTGGAGCTGACTCCATAGCAACTAACAATAACAATTTCTCTCAGACATATGTAATTAATCACCCAGTCTGGATACTTGATAATATTTCCATTCTTACCTTCTTAGTCCAAGCTCTTATTGCCTCATATGCAAACCATTTCCTTACTAACTTTCATCCAAGTATTTTCTTCTTTACTTTTTCACATAGACACTCTACTGAAGACACGATTAGGTTATTCATTGCTCTAGTAACATACCAGGCACCTTCCCACTGCCACTCCATGTTGTTTCCTCATTTACAAGGGAAGAACTCTCTGCTCTTCTAAGTCCTTGTTGCTGTTGGTTGCTGTCCAGTTGGCTCCAACTCATGGCTGCCCCATGAACAACAGAATGAAATGCTGCTCAGCCCTAGGCTGCCTTCATGATCACTGGTATGCTCAAGTCCATTGTTGCGGCCATTGTGTATTCTGAATGCATTCCAACCTGGGAGATTCATCTTCCAGCACTTCATTGGGCAATCTTCTTTTGTGATCCCTAGAGTTTTCACAGTATGATCTTCAGAACTAGGTTACTAAGCCTTTCTTCCTAGTTTGTCTTAGGAAACTCTGCAGAAGCCTGTCCACCATGCATGACCCTGTTGGTATTTAGAATAATGATAGCATAGCTTCCAGCACCAGGAGAACATGCAAACCACCACAATATGACAAAGTGATAAATGAATGGTTGTCTCTAAGTCCTAGCCATCGTTTGTTGTTTGTTGTTATGAGCCGTTGATTCGGATCCGACTCATAGTGACCCCTCCTTGGGTTTCCAAGGCAGTATCACTACGGAAGTAGATTGCCCCATCTTCCTTCCGAGGAATGGCTGGTGGGTTTGAACCGCCAGTCTTCTGGTTAGCAGTTAAGTGCCTTAGGCACTATGCTACCAGAGCTCCCAGCCATCATTTAAGGCCTATTATAAAACCCAGTGTGTCTCACCAGTTCCCAGAAGACTCCAACTAAGTCTACTTTTGTCTAAATGGAGCTTTCTTAGATGCATCCTGAACTCCAAGCTGTTAAGAACTAATATATATTTGTTCATTTATTCATTCATATAATGGATATTTATGAAATATCTAGTGTGAGGTAGGCATTACATAGGTGCTGGGATTCAAAAGTGATCAGGGTAAATACAGCTCCTTCACTCAAGGAGATTGTATCTAACAAGGTGGACAGAGCAAAAAGCAAAAATAATAATGTGAAGTAAGTGCTGTGATTGGAGATGCAAAGAATTGTGGGTGTACACAGGAGAGAACTTAAGATATTACAGGGCCAGTTCGGGGTGTGCCAACAATGGTTTCCTATAAGAAGAGACTCTTAGACTGAGGCCTAGGGAATGAATTGAAATTACATAGGTAAATAGAAGGGGGAACTATTGCAGGCAGAGGAAACATCTCTGTCAGTTGTCTCCAGGTCAATCAGTCACTGGAAGCAGAGGAGCAGGAGGTGGAGTGGATATTCATGTCAGGGTTCGTATTTGACTTAAAAAGAAGCAGGGAAAGTCTGAAGAGTCTGATTCAGGATGCTAATGCTTTCTCCAGCCTTCCTTATCCCCTCCCACCTGCCCCACTGCCCAAAATACATATATACATATACACTTTCTTCTTTCAGTTGAGGTACTCTTCAGAATTAGTTCTCTGAGCTTGAAATTGGACTCCCTGGGTGACGCAAATGGTTAACCACTCAACTACTAGACAGAAGGTTGACAGTTCGAACCTACCCAGAGGCACCTTGGAAGACAGGCTTGAGGATCTGCTTTGTAAGGTCACAACCTTGAAAACCCTGTGGAGCAGTTCTACTCTGCACACATGGGGTCGTCATGGGTGAGAATCATCAACTTATTGACAACTAACAACAAGCCTAAAGTCAATAATTTGATCTGAAGCAGATGACTTTCAGAAAACCACTGGGATCTTGCCTCCTCCCTCCCCATCTCCATGTGACAACCCAAAATAATTCAGAGCTGCGCAAACCTTGAAACCACCTGAGCCTCTCCCAGAGACTTCAGAACTCTTTTTAAAAATCTTCAAACGGTGGAATTTTGTGGCTTTGTTTGATCTTTTTATGTTGCTGTTTTTAGGATGTAACTTTTTTCTTTTCCTCTCAAGCCTGGGCTGTAGGCGGTTGTCCAAGAAAGGAGAGGTCTGGAGTCCTTGGCCAGTCCAGCGTACACATCAAGGTAGAGATGAAAATACAGGCTAATGGTCTGGGATGACTTTATGAACACCACTCAGATGACTTGGCTGAAATCTTCCTCTCACATCAGAAGTCAATGGTTTTAACAGCACAGTTTGATAAAACATTTTCTTTAGTAGTCGTGTTACAGTCATCAAGATCTAACCTTGGGAACACGTTACATGAGTTAACTCTTCTTTGAACTAAACTCTCCTGGATTTATAGAAATCTACTGGGTCTCTTTCCAGGTATATAAGGAGTTTTCAAAATGACAGTCATCTGGATTCTCTGCTTAGTCCAATTCTCTACTAATTTTTGAATATCTTTACATAGAGGTTAATATTAGAAGCAAAGAGAAATACAAATCAATTTAAGACAGAGTCACTTTGCAATTTTAAAAGGAAGATAATAATAAAAGTACATAATTTATTATCAGGAACTGTTAATGGAAGCTATATTTAAGAATTCAAATTTTGGAGGTGTTAGAAAGATATCATGGTGTCTGTATTACATAATATCCCAAGCAGGCTCTGAGGCAACAACCTAAAATCAGCACAATATTTCTATTGTAGAACATTTGAATATTCACAGTACATGCATGACCTCATGCTATTTCACCAAACAAGTTTTAGTGTCAAATTTAGGATTTTGGATTTTGGAATTGATGAGGAATTGTGTACACATCCTTAGCTGGCTTCACTCAAAAGAGTTCCTGTACAAATGTGATATTAATCAGAAAAAGGATATTTCATCATAAAATATTAAAACCTAGATCAACAGCATTGGATTATCTTTGTCTTTTTTTCGACACATGTCTATTTGGGCCCTGGTGACACAGTTTTTAAGTGCTTCACTGCTAACCGAAAGTTTGTTGGTTCAAACCTACCAGCTGCTTTATAGAAGAAAGATGAGTCAGTTTGCTTCCATAAAGATTTAAAGTCATTGGAAACCCTACGGGGGAGTTCTACCCTATAGGGTCACTTGGCTCTATAGGGTCACTTGGCCCTATAGGGTCACTATGAGTCAAAATCGACTTGACAGCAGTGAGTTGGTTTTCTACTTGCTAAATACTTTTTGACTATGAATAAAGTAATTTCCATATGTGGAAATTCAATATGCTCCTCTCTAATCTTACTTAGAAGGAGCTCTGGTGGTGTGGTGGTTAAGGCATGTGGCTGCTAACCAAAACGTCTGTGTTTCAAACCCACCAACTGCTCTGTGGAAGAAAAATGAGGCAGTCTGCTTCTGTAATGATTTACAGACTTGGAAACCCAACGATGGTTGCTATGAGTTAGAATTGACTAGATGGCAGTGAGTTTGGTTTTGAGAACCTTATTTATGGAAGAAAGCCCTGGTGATCTATTTCAAAATCACCCAACAAAAACTCTATGGATCTCAGTGGTCTGATTGATGGTGCATTCTTCCAGTTGTGCATGGGGTTGCAATAATTGGGGGGTGGACTTGGATGGTAACAACAATAATTTTACTCATAATCATATTGTCATATGATTTATCTAGTTGTCTTTACTGAGCTAGTTGGCTTTCCAATGTACATTTTCTTCACAACAAATTATAGAAGTTTCTCTTTCCTGTTGACCAGTTAAGCACACCCTTTATGTTTTTATTACCTGTTTTGAGAATCTTTCTAAAATTGGGGCTGGTCTGTGATGAGTTGATTGTGTCACTGCCATGTGCATTTTGGATTTATTTAACTTCTAGAAACCATGCTACTGTGGAATCATGGAAAGAATAAAGTACTTGGAATACTCAGAACTCCTGGATTAGCATCTCATTTCTACTTCTTTCTAGCCAAGTTGTGATGATGGTGGACAATAATTTCATCTAACTTGTCTGAGGCTTAGATTCTCATCTTCTAAATGGGGATAATAATAACTCCCTTTGCTACTTGTCAGGCATGGTATGAAGTGAAATTAGATAATGTTGGTGCAAATAAGAAGATAAATTGAAATTCACATTCAAGGAAAAGGAAGTATCTAAATCTCAGGTCTATACATACTTGAAGGAGTGTCTATGGATAAATGTCAGATTACATGACTTAATTGCTCCTCAGATCTGTATGTTGTTGTGGTTAGGTGCTGTCAAGTTGGTATCAACTCCATGTGACAGAGTAGAACTGCCTCATAGTCCTTCTGAGGTTGTAATCTTTGTGGAAGCAGATCTACAGGTCTTTTCTCCTGTAGAGCCACTGGTGGGTTCCCACTGCTGACTTTTTGGTTAATAGCCTAGCACTTAACCACTGTACCACCAGAGCTCCTTTAGATCTGGATAACCAAACCAAACCCACTGCTGTAGAGTCAATTCTGACTCATAGCAATGCCTATAGGTTTTCCAAGGTTGTAAATTTTTACAGAAGTAGATTGCCTTATATTCCTCCTGCAGAGCATCTGGGTTTGAACTGCTGAGCTGGTTAGCAGCCAAATGTTTTACTCCCTATACCACCAGATCTCCTTTCAGATCTGGATAGGCACGTTTATTGTGTCAGCTGTATTTGAACTATAGGAGGTATCCTCATTCAATCCTAACAGCACCTTTGTGAGGTGGCTGTCATTATCTCCATTTGAGAGACAATAGAGACTTGGCCAAGGTCCCACCAATAGTGCTGGAGTCAAGACTGAAAAAATAGATTTATTTAATGTTATTTAAATAAATGTGAAATTTATTTTATTTATTCTTTTAATTTCTAAATAAAAAATGATTTTGCAATAGTGAAAATTCTTCAATTGTTTTGTGTATTGCAAATTTAGAACAAGATGGGGTTCATGAAAATTTAAATGTTCATTTTCTTTTAATGTAAATTCCAGATGATATTAAAAAAAAAAAAATCACTCACATTGGAAGCTCAGAGGAAATTCGTCATTATTTGATGCTTTGGAAAATATTCATTCTTCTCTCTTATAGAATTTATTCTTATCATACAACTCCTATAAGCAAACAAAAATGTCTTACTAGTGTAAAACATGTTTAACAATCTGTTCTTCCCTCAGGTAGCTCATAGAAAGTAAATTTCATTTTTCTTTGCTGTCCCCTTGGCATAATTGTTTGCTTTCCTTGAATTATTTGCTTGCCTTAAATTGTTGGCACGTAAAATTTGCAACATAGGTATGGTTGGAGACCAAGTAGCAAATAAAGGTTCAGGATTTCATAAAACTTTAAATTCAATTATTGCTTCAATTGTTCAAAGTTTTTCAATCAGCCCAGAGAATATTAGGGAAATGATACCTCACTTGTCATTAAGACTTAGCTCTAAAATTAGTAGTCATCTAGAAAATGAATATTCAGTGTGAAAGTGGGTGTTGCCAATAGATTGAGTCAGCCAATTCTAGGAATTTATGCTCAATTCACACAGATGATAAAATACATCTGTTGACACTTGGAGTGAAAGAATTAAAAGAAAGACACACAGGTCTGTACATAAAAAAAAAAAAAAACTATCAAATTTTAAAGAAGTACAACATTGATTTACAACAGATTTATTCTGTAACCATGGATAATGGTTCTAATGTGACTGAATTTGTTGATTTGCTCAGAAATGTTAGTAAAATCGAATGGCAAATGTCAGGGAAAATGACAATTTAGAAGACTCTGACTTGCAGACATTAGCCATTGCAGAGTGCCATGGAGGTGACAAGGTTTATTAGAAAAGATTGACTGGTATAAAATGTGCTGGTCACACACTTCAATTAGTTATTAATGATGCAATAAAGGATGCTGAACTGGAAGAATTTTTAGGAAAATGTAGTGAACTCATTTGAATACTTCATGTTCTGACACTGTTTACCAAATTCTCAGAAAATAATTTAAGGAAACCTGTACCACCTCGCAATCCCAAGGAGGAGTCACTATGAGTCAAATCTGACTCGTTGGCAGTGAGAGTACTGGATTACACAACAAGAGGGAACAGTATATACACCATGTAACAAACTTTGCAAGGTGATGTATTACCTGAAACTAGAATGAAATATTATTTTTATAATAACAAATGAGTATATGTCAATTAATTTTGGAAACTTTAAAACTTTTAAGAAAGTTATAATAAGATTGCAAAGTGAACAATTAACCATGATTGATGTTTTTGGTATGTAGGTGGAAACTAAGCTAAAATTAAGAACTCTTAATAATACATCTGGAAACACATTGATTGAAAAATTCAATGTCAAGGAGAAAGTTATTATTGAAAATGATAGGATAGTAGGAGAAATTTATTTAGATCCTCATTATGAAATTCTGATTGTTCCAAACTTAAGGTGAAGGCCATGTTATATTATAAAAAGCATTTGGGAAATGACAGAAAATCTGAAAAAGAGCAATACTAAAAATGTAACAAAGGAAAGCAATTCAGGAAATACAGTCTTGAACATTGTGGGGGTTAGGGGTGATGGTGCCCAGTGCAGTCAAAAATCCATATTTAACTTTTGATGCCCCTGACTTAACTACTCATAGCCTGCTATTGACCAGAAGTCTGACTGATAACAAAGACAGTTGATTAACACAGTTCTTCTTATATGGTTACTAGATTTTCACATGAAGACATTCACACACATACACAATGGATAAATTTATTAACTGCATGACATGATGATTATTTGCTGTTCATTAAGAGGAAGTGGATCATCTTAAAACTCTTCTCCTTATCATCTTCACATTGATTAGGCTGAAGAGGAGGAGAAAGAACAGGATTGATTACACTGTCTCGGGTGGCAGAGGTGGAAGAAGCGGAGAAGGTGGAAGGGGAGGCAGAAGAGACAGGCGCACTCAATGTAACTTTACAGAACTACATCATAATTTCGTCTGAATTTTTGCTTTTTCATTTCTCTAAAAATGTTTGTCTACTATTTGCTTTAGTTTCAGTGCCCACATCATAGAAGGGTCCATGTCATAAAAGAAGTCCAAAGCAGTCTTGAATAATCAGAACCCTTCTGCCAAATTGTCTGTTGTCAATTTGTTTCATGGCCCTGTTTCTTCTACTTCTTCCTCATCATCTGGCACTGATTGGGAAGCACTCATCTTCGTCAAGTGTCTTCTGTTATTCTTCTGGTGTGGTGTCTATTAACTCTTGAATTTCTCCAAGATATATCTTGAAAAAAATCTACAAAACAGTGGATCCTTGCAGATCAAACCCATGTTGTTCAAGGGTCAACTGTACTCTCGTTTCAAGTGATGATGTTGATGAGCTGGAATTATTTTTCAAAATGAAAGTAAGAAAAGTTAAATTGAGATCAAATGACTGTTAATATTGACTGTGTCTTAACAAGCTTTGATGGTGTACAAAGAGATGAGATAAAAAAAAAAAAGATTCTTGAATTTTTGGGAAGAAAACTGTTCACAATATCCCCAGTTACATGAAATTGCCATGGTAGTTTTGGGTGCACCAGCTACTCAGGCCAGTGTTGAGAGAGCTTTCTCAGTTTGAAATTCATCTTGTGAGACAACAGGGATAGCTTAAATGAAAGAAATATTAGAGGAAATCTTTTTAATTAGGTGTAATTATGGTTTGTTGCAACGTTTTCTTAATGAACTGTATAAATACATATGAATTAAATCTATATGTATAATCAGATATTTATTTTATTTTATATATAAGCTGATTCTTCAGCTTAGAACTGGAGTAAATATTCAAGTATTAAGTATTTTATTGTGCCTTGTCTTGATGTATTGATTTATTAGCTATGATGTTGTTGTTGTTATGTGCCGTCGAGTCAAACCCGACTCATAGCGACCCCTCCTTGGGTTTCCAAGGCAGTATCACTACGGAAGTAGGATTGCCCAACCTTCCTTCCGAGGAGTGGCTGGTGGGTTTGAACCACCAGCCGTCTGGTTAGCAGGCAAGTGTCTTAGCCACTATGCTACCAGAGCTCCCATTAGCTATGATAGCACACTTTTATTTCTAGTATTTCATGAATAATTCTTATCAATTTTACATGGTGGTGTAGTGCCTAAGATATTTGACTGCTAACCAGAAAGCTGGTGGTTCAACCCCACCAGCTACTTCTCAGAAGGAAGGTTGGGCAATCTACTTCCGTAGAGATACCGCCTCAGAAACCCAAGGAGGGGTTGCTATGAATCAGATCAACTAGACGGCAATGAGTTTATTAAGTGTTAGTAGTGAAATGTTGCCTACATCAAAATTAAGTTTATTTTCAGTGTATTTTATTGTTATTAACTTGAGAATTTTCTACCAAAAAAGTATTTTGAATCTTCAATGTAATATTTATACAGCATGTTAGGAGTGTTTTTTAAATCACAATACTACTTTAAAAGTGACTCAGTGCTGCAGTGAATTCTAGTATAATTTTAAAAAATAGATTTAAACTATATATATATATATATATATATATACATATATATATATATATAAAACACAGTGTTTTTCTTTGTATTGAAATATTTTGAAACAGTAATTAAAATTGAACATCATTGTCACTTTAGATTTAATTAATGAATATGTAGAAAGAAATAGTTTAATATTACTACTTTCAAAACTAATTACAAAATCTTGGCATGGGCAAAATTTGAGTTAGTATAAAAATGCAATATTATTTGCAATATAACAAATTATTTTGGTAGTTGTATTTCTTCAGGTGAAATTGCTCCTGATTATCCTTTTGCAGAATATAAATTTGAGATAAGAGAGTTAGAAACACGACTGAACCAGTTTGAACTGTTTCAGTCATGGTCGAGAAAGTGAAACTGGAACAGAACTGAATTTTTGAAATTTTGACAAAGCAGAATGCAAAACAATTATGGTTTGAAGCCCTGACATATGCACACTTTCTGTCTCTGTCTCTCTCTCTCCACCCCCACTTCACTTGCCTTCTCCTCTTCTGTTCCTTATTCTCTCCCTCTTCCCTTTCTTAGAGCCCCCTTTCCCTCTCAAACAGATCTGAGGAAGACTTACTGACTATGGGAAACAGCCCAAAAGGGTTATTAGAAAACCTGTGGTCCACAAACACCTCCCCAGTGCTTCATTCTGCCAACTGTGTTTTCATCCTGGAGAGTGAAAGTCCCTTTATAGAGTCAGATACCTCCTGGTTACATTCTCAAACTCATAGCAACCCCTCCTTTGGTTTCCAAGACAGTATTACTATGGATGTAGATTGCCCAACCTTCCTTCTTAGGAGTGGCTGGTAGGTTTGAACTGCCAGCCTTCTGATTAGCAGTTAGCCTGAGGCACTGCACCACCAGAACTCCTTTAGAACCAACCTTATATTTTCCTTAATTTCTTTCCCTATCTTGTTCTTTAATTAAAAAAGAAATATTACTGAATACCTTATATATGTCAGGCATATTATGTCCTGGGTCATACTCTAGTATCAAACATGTACACAATCCTTGTCCTCATGGAACTCATAGTTCAGTGAGGAAATGGATATTAACCAAATAATTACTGAAGAAATGTAAAAGTGCAACTGAAGAAGAGGTTTATGGTACAATAAAAGGGTGATTCATAGTTTCTAGGTGGATGCTGGATTGTACTGATTTTTAAGTAGATATATTTACATATTTTGGTTTTTGTTTTTGATACTGCCTGGGAAACCCAAGGAGTGGTCGCTATGATTTGGAGTCAACTCCATGGCACTGGGTTTGGGTGGGTTTTATATGTATTACAGAATTGCTTTCCAGTTACATAATATTAATCTAGCTCCTGTTAGCAACATATGAGAGTGATTATCTTACTGGTTAACCTTATTATCTTTGAGTATGATTATTGATAATTGTTGTTGGTAGGTACCGTCGAGTCATTTCCAACTCATAGCAACCCTACGCACAGCAGAACAAAACACTGCCTGAGCCCATGCCAGCTCCACGATCCCTCCTATACTTGAGCCCACCGCCGCAGCCACTGTGTTAATACATCTCTTTGAGGGCTCTCCCCTCTTTTGTCAACCGTCCACCTTACCAAGGATGACATCCTTCCCCAGGGAAAGGTCCCTTGTTACAACATGACCAAAGTAGTTGAGACGAAGTCTAGGCATTCTCGCCTCCAAGGAGCATTCCAGCTGCACTTCCTCCAAGACAGATTTGTTAGACCTTTAGCACTCCATGGTACTTTCAGCATTCTTCGCCAGCACCACAATGCAAAAATATCAACTTTTCTTCCATCTTCCTTATTCATTGTCCAGTTTTCACATGCATATGAGGCAATTGAAAATATCATGGCTAGTGTCAGGTGCACCTTAGTCTTCCAGGAGATATCTTCGATCTTCGGCACTTGAAAGAGATTCCCTGCAGCTGATTGGCCCAGTGCTCTATGTCATCTGATGTACTGACTGCTGCTTCCATTGGCGTCAATTGTAGAACCAAGCAATGTGAAGTCTTTGACAACCTCAATCTTTTCTCCATTTATCGTGATACTGCTAATAGGTCCAGTAGTGAGGATTTTTGTTTTCTTTATATTGAGATGTAATCCATACTGCAGACTGTACTCTTCAATCTTCATTAGTAAGTACTTCAAGTCATCCTCACTGTCAGCAAGCAAAGTTGTGTCATCAGCATATCACAAATTGTTAATGATTCTTCCTCCAATCCTGATGCCACGTTCTTCTTCATATAGTCGAGCTTTTGGGATTATTTGCTCAGCATGTAGATTGAATAAGTATGGTGAAAGGATAAGACCCTGATGCACTTCCCTTCTTGATTTTAAACCATGCAATGTCCCCTTGTTCTGTTCAAATGACAGCGTCTTGGTCTATGTACAGGTTCCTCATGAATACAATTAAGTGTTCTGGAATTCCCATTCCTCTCCATGCTACCCATAATTTGTTATGATCCACACAATCAAATGCTTTTGCAGTCAATAAACCACAAGTAAAGATGTTTCTGGTACTCTTTGTTTTGAGCCAAGATCCATCTGACATCTGCAATGATATCCCTCATTCTTCATCCTCTTCTGAATCTAGCTTGCATTTCTGGAAGTTCTCTGTCAATATACTGCTGCAACTGTTTTTGAATTATCTTCAGTAAGATTTTACTTGCATGCGATATTAATGATATTGTTTGATAATTTTGACATACTTTGGGATCACCTTTCTTTAGAATGGGTACAAATATAGATCTCTTCCAATCAGTTGGCCAGGTAGCTGTCTTCCAAATCTCTTGGCATAACCAAGTGAGTGCCTCTCCAGTGGGGCATCTGTTTGTTGAAACATCTCAATGGGTATTCTGTCAATTCCTGGTACCTTGTTCTTTGCCAATCCTTCAGTGCAGCTTCGTCTTCTTCCTTCAATACCATTGGTTCTTGATCACATGCCACCTTCTGAAATGGATGAAGATTGACCAGGTCTTTTTGGTACAATGACTGTGTATTCCTTCCATCTTCTTTTAATACTTCCTACATCATTCAATGGGAGCTCTGGTAGCATAGTGCCTAAGGCGCTTGACTGCTAACCAGAAGGCTGGTGGTTCAAACCCACCAGCCACTCCTTGGAAGGAAGGTTGGGCAGTCCTACTTCCATAGTGATACTGCCTCGGAAACCCAAGGAGGGGTTGCTATGAGTCGAGATTCGACTGCACATAACAACAACAACAACAACATCATTCAATATTTTGCCCATTAATAATTGTTGTTGCCAGTTGCTGTCAAGTCATCTCTGACTCATAGAAACCCTATGCACAGCAGACCAAAACACCACCAGGTCTGAGCCAGCTCCATGATTCTTGCTATACTTGAGCCTATTGCCACTGCCACTATGTCAGTCTCGTTGAGGGCCTTCCCCTCTTTCATTGATCCTCCACCTTATCAAGCATGACATCCTTCTCCAGGGGATAGTACTTTCTGACAACATGACCAAAGTAGGTGGGATGAAGTCTGACCACTCTCACCTCCAGGGAGCATTCCAGCTGCACTTCCTCCAGGACAGACTTGTTAGTTCTTTTATCAGTCCACAGTACTTTCAGCATTCTTCGCCAACACCACAGTTCAAAAGCATCAATTCTTCTTTGGTCTTCCTTATTCATTGTCCAGCTCTTACATGCATATGAGATGACTGAAAATACTGCAGCTGTGTCAGGTACACCTTAGTCCTCAAGGAGACATCTTTGCTCTTGACCACTTGAAAGAGATCCTTTGCAGCTGATTTACCCAGTGCTATACGTTGTCTGCATAGTGGCTAAGACACTTGACTGCTAACCAGAAGGCTGGCGGTTCAAACCCACCAGCCACTCCTTGGAAGGAAGATGGGGCAATCTACTT
>NW_006921721.1:1076962-1081121 GCF_000298275.1 Orycteropus afer afer
CATGTTCTTCTTCCTGTAGTCCAGCTTCTTGGATTATTTGCTCAGCCTACAGACTGAATAAGTATGGTGAAAGGATACAACCCTGATGCACTCCCTTCTTTATTTTAATCCATGCAATGTTCCCTTTTTCTGTTTGAATGGCAGCCTCCTCGTCTATGTACAGGTTCCTCATGAGTACAATTAATTGTTCTGCAATTCCCATTCTTCTCAATGTTATCCACAATTTGTTATGATCCACACAACTAAATGCTTTTGCATAGTCAATAAAACACAAGTAAACATGTTTCTGGTATTCTTTGTTTTGAGTCAAGATACATCTGACATCCACAATGATATCCCTCGTCTCATGTTCTCTTCTCAATCCAACTTTCATTTCTGGAAGTTTTTTGTCAATATACTGCTACAACTGTTTCTGAATTATCTTCAGTAAGATTTTACTTGCATGTGATATTAATGATATTATTCAATAATTTCCACATTCTGTGGGATCACCTTTCTTTGGAATGGATGGATACAAATATGGATCTCTTCCAGTCAGTTGGCCAGGTAGCTCTGTTCCAAATCTCTTGGCATAATCGAGTGTGCCTCTCCAGCAGGGCATCTGTTTGTTGAAACATCTCAATGGGTAGTCTGTCAATTCCTGGAGCCTTGTTCTTCTCCAATTCTTTCAGTGCAGCTTCGTCTTCTTCCTTCAATACCATTGGTTCTTGAGCATATGCCATCTCCTGAAATGGATGAAGATCGACCAATTCTTTTTGGTACAGTGACTCTGTGTATTCCTTCCATCTTCTTTTGATGCTTCCTGCATCATTCAATATTTTGCCCATAGAATCTTTCAATATTGCAACTCAAGTCTTAAAGTTTTTCCTCAGTTCTTTCAGCTTGAGAAATACCGAGTGTGTTCTTCTCTTTTGGTTTTTAACTCTAGGTCTTTGCACATTTCGTTATAGTAATTGCTTTTGTCTGCTCAAGCTGCTCTTTGAAATCTGTTCAGCTCTTTTATCTTGTCATTTCTTTCATTTACTTTAGCTACTCTTCACTGAAGGGCAAGTTTGAGTCTCTTCTGACATCTCTTTTGGTCTTTTCTTTCTTTCTCATATTTTTAATGACTTCTCGCTTTCTTCATGGATATACTCCTGATGTCATCCCACAATTTCTCTAGTTTTTGGTCATTGGTGTTCAATGCATCAAATCTGTTCTTTAGATGGTCTCTACATTGAGGAGGGATATATTCAAGGTCATATTTTGGACTTGTTTTCATTGTCTTCAACTTCAAGTTGAACTTGCATATGGGCAGTTGATGGTCTGTTCCACAATCAGCTCCTGGCCTTGTTTTG
Source organism: Orycteropus afer afer (assembly GCF_000298275.1). Taxonomy (NCBI): domain Eukaryota; kingdom Metazoa; phylum Chordata; class Mammalia; order Tubulidentata; family Orycteropodidae; genus Orycteropus; species Orycteropus afer. Next base: position 1,078,300 of record NW_006921721.1, read on the forward strand.
GCTGAAGATCTTGAGCTTTTTCATCACCTCTTGCCACAGATGTAGTCAATCTGATTCCTGTGTGCTCCATCTGGCAAAGTCCACATGTATAGTCACCATGTGTGTTGTTGAACAAGGTATTTGCAGTGAATAAGTTGTTAGTCTTGCAAAATTCTATCATGCAATCTCCAGCGTTATTTCTGTCACCAAGGCCCAATTTTCCAACTACCGGTGATTGTTCTTTGTTTCCAACTTTTGCATTCCAGTCACCAGTGATTATTAACACATCCTGATTGCATGTTTGGTCAATTTCAGACTGCAGAAGTTGATAAAAATCTTAAATTTTCTCATCTTTGGCTTTGGTGGTTGGTGAGTAAATTTGAATGATAGTGGTATTAATGGGTCTTCCTTGTAGACATATGGATATTATCTTATCAATGACAGCATTGTACTTCAGGACAGATCTTGAAACATCCTTTGGGATGATGAATGCCACACTATTCCTCTTCAATTTGTCATTCCTGGTGTAGTAGATTATATGGTTGTCTGATTCAAAATGCCCAAAACCAGTCCATTTCAGCTCACTAATGCCTGGGCTATTGATCTTTATGTGTTCCATTTCATTTTTGACAATTTCCAATTTTCCTAGATTCATACTTTGTACATTCCATGTTCTGATTATTAATGGATGTTTGCAGCTGTTTTGCCTCAATTTGAGTCATGCCATGTCAGCACATGGAGGTCCTGAAAGATTTACTTTATCCATATCTCTAAGATTGATTCTAGTCTGATGAGACAGCTCTTTCCCAGTCCTATTTTGAGTGCATTCCAACCTAAGGGGCTTGTCTTCTGGCACTGTGTCAGATAATGTTTCCAAGCTATTCATAAAGTTGCCCAATAATGTATCAGACAGTGTTTCTCTGCTATTCATGAGGTTTTCCCCCCCAATTTTTTGAGAAGTGGATGGCCTCTTCCTTTTTCCTAGTCTGTTTCAATATGTAAGCTGCATTGAAACCTGTGCACCATGTGCAATCCTGATGGCACTTGAAACACTAGTGGCAAAGTCTCAAGCCTCACAGCAACATGCAAACCCCACAGGATGAGAAACTGACAGAAAAAATTTCTCTCCTTTAGCTGTTGGAAACCCCTCTGCCCTCCCCTTACCTAATTCCTACATGGATTCATGACACTTTGTCATCCCTGGCTGCTCCACTCTCTCCCTTTCCTGGTTCTAGGGGGATAGGGCCTAGCCTTGCCTCCTGCCCCTTACCTGGATCCTGCTGCACTTGATAATTATATGGTTGGTAACTGTTATCTTCTTCTAATTTGCTCATCTGGTTTGCTAATGGAATTAACCTCCTTTTCATATGTTTATTATCATTTGCAATTCTTTAGGGAATCTCAGGTCATGTTCTTTGCTCATTCCTTATTGTAGTTTTTAGTGCTTTCTTACATTGGTAAGAGCTTTTTATTTATTAAGGATACTAATTCTGTCTTACTAATTTGGTAAGGCAGAGGGTCAATGAAAGAGGGGAAGGCCCTCAATGAGATGGATTTGCCCAGTGGCTGTGGTGATGGGCTCAAGTATAGTAAGGATTGTGGAGCTGGTGCAGGATTGGGTAGTATTTCTGCTGTGCATAGGGTCACTATGAATCAGAGAGTACTTGATGGCACCCAACAACAACAACAATTCTGTCATAGACAAGATTTTCCAATTTTTTTTAAGAGAAATTAATTATTTAAGTTTTGTTTTTTTTTAATTGTGATTTGGGTGAAGATTTACAGAGCAAATTCACTCTCCATACAGCAGTTCATATATACTTTGTCTCATGGCATTCACCACAGTTTACCACAATGCAACAGCTCCCCTCCCACCTCGTCCTCACAGTTATCTCCCCCCAGTGTCCATCCTTCCTTGGGCTCCTGCCTCCTGAGCTGTCTCCCTGTGCATAAACAGTCCATCTTTCTCCCATGATTGTTCTCTCCAAGGAGTATATCTACCTGAGGTAAATGTTCAACTCATATGCCTGTCCCCTGCTTGGCTGGAAACCACAGGTGTGGGTTAAATTCCAGACCCGAAGGGCAGCCAGGGGCCATAGTCTCAGTGGTTCCAACCAGGTCTATGGGACCAGCAAACCTGGTCCCCTCCTTATTTCCTCCAATGATTTTGAGTTTTGTTCCACATTGTTCTCCCTCTCTATCCAGGATCTCCTACAAAGGTCCCCTTTTAAGTGGTAGCCAGGCACCATCTAGTTCTTCTGGTCTCATAGACATATAGAGTGCAGATCAGATGGTATACTAGTCACTAGGACTAATTGTTTCCATGAATTTTGGCTTTCTACATTCTTCTTTGCTCTGGATGAGAAGAGACCCATCGTTGCATCTAGATCCCAGTTGCTACTTGCCAAGGTAGGAGGTGGAACAATGTATTGTGTAGTATGATATGACAATTGAGCTTGATGTTTCCTGCCACTATGGTCCCAAGCCCACAGGTTCAACTACTTGGTCTCTCTGGGTAGCTAGCTGTGACCAAGCAGTGACCACTACCTTGCCCCTTGTCAGCTCTACTATACACCTGGGTATTCTGATCATTCACATGAACTTGTAGGACCATTGTCTGCCAACCCTATATGTGTACCTGGATACACTCCCCATTTCATAGACATACATAATTGTATAGCCTGTCCACCCATCAATCCATCCATATACCCATGTTTGCCTTCCTTGACAACGCAGTAGTATATGTGCAAAAGGGTTCATATTTGTTGCCTGTACCTCCCATGTACCTCTCTATGTCTTTCTCATCCTCAATGATATCATATTGGTCACACAGATTTGGTACA
>NW_006921721.1:1082667-1087707 GCF_000298275.1 Orycteropus afer afer
TATCAAGGTTATGCTTGCTTCATAAAATGAGTTAGGGAGGATTCCATCCTTCTCTATGTTTTGGAACAGTTTGAGTAGGATTGGTATCAGTTCTTCTCTGAATGTTTTGTAGAATTCTCTGGTGAAACCGTCTGGGCCAGGAGTTTTTTTTAGTTGGTAATTTTTTGATGACCTGTTCAATTTCTTCTTTTGTGATGGGACTGTTCAACTCTTCCACATCAGTCTGTGTTAGTTTAGGTAAATGGTGTGTTTCTAGAAATCTGTCCATTTCCTCCAAATTTTCAAATTTATTGGAGTATCCTGATATTATCCATTTTATTTCAGTTGGTTTTGTTGTGATGTCACCCATTTCATTTCTTATTCATGTTATCTGTATTCTCTCCCTCTGTTGCTTTGTTAAATTTGCCAGAGGTTTGTCAATTTTATTGATCTTTTAAAAAAAAACAACTTCTGGTCCTGTTGATTTTTTCTATTGTCCTTCTATTATCTGTTTCATTGATTTCTGCTTGAATCTTGATTATTTCCTTTCTTTTGGTGACTGTGGGCTTTTCTTGCTGGTCTTTTTCTAATTGTTGGAGAGATGTTGGTTTAAAGTGTTGATTTGGGCTGTTTCTTCTTTTTTGATGTGTGCATATATTGCTATAAATTGGCTGCTGATCACTGCTTTTGCTGTGTCCCATAGATTTTGGTATGTCGTGTTTTCATTTTCATTTGATTCAAGGAATTTTTGAATTTCTATTTTGATTTCTTCTCTTACCCAGTCTTTCTGTAGGATGGTATTGTTCAGTTTCCATGTGTTTACTCTTTTTCTGTTGATCTTCCTATTGATTTCTAATTTGATAGTGTTATGATCTGAGAAGATGCTTTGCAGTATTTCAATGTTTTTAAATTTATTAAGGATTTTTTTATGGCCTAACATATAGTCTATCATGGAAAAAGTTCCTTGTGCACAGGAGAAGAATGTATATTGTGTTGCTGTTGAGTGAAGTGATCTGTAGATATCTATAAGGCCCAGTTGGTGGAGTGTATTACTTAGCTCTTCTGCATCTTTACTGAGTTTCTTTCCAGTTATTCTATCTTTCAAAAAAAGTGGTGTATTAAAATCTCCCACTATGACTGTGGAATCATCTATTTGGCTTTTCAACTCTTTTAAAATCTGGTTTATATATTTTGGGGCTCTTTAATTTGCTCCATAGATATTTATTATGGTTATATCTTCATGATCAATTGATCCTTTAATCATTTTATAATGTCTTTCCTTGTCTCGTATGGTGGTTTTTGTCTTAAAGTCAATTTGATCAGAAATTAATATTGCCACTCCTGCTATTTTACAATTGCCATTTGCTTGATATATCTTTTTCCAACCTTTGATTTTTAGTTTATTTTTGTCTTTATCTCTAAATTGTTTCTCTTGTAGGCAGCATATTGATGGGTTTTGTTTCCTTATCCAGTCTGCAACTCTCTGTCTCTTGAGTGGTGCTTTTAAACCATTAACATCCAGTGTAATTATTGACAAGTATGATTTGGTTGCTGTCATTTTGGTATGTGTTTTTTCATGGTGTCCCTGATTTCTTTGTTCCATACTATTTTCTGTGCTGAGCTCATTGTGTTTATGAATTCTATCATTTCTTCTGTTGCTATTGTTTTAGTATTTTCTGGGTATTTGTGCTTGCCATCTTTTTTATTGTAACATGAAGGTTTATCATTTTTCTTTGAGGTTACCCTATGATTTATAATTTTCTCCCCGAGTTTAGAACAGTCCATTCTGTCTTGCAACTCTCATAACTTCCTCACCGTTTAGAAATTCTGTAACTGCCCAGTCTTTTCCCTCTTTTTGTTTGTAGTTGTCCTTGCTTTCCAATTGAAGTCTCAGGTTCCAAGTTGTTTACAATCTTGAAATCTCATTTTATTTTGGCTATGTCCATAGTGGTGCTTTCTGGGATATGTCATCTTGTATATTAATGCTCTGTTGATATTTGCTATTTTTGGTTTTCTGATCAAAGTACTCCCTTTAGCATCTCTTGTAAGGTTGGTCTGGTTTTAACAAATTCCCTTAGCTTCTGCTTATCTGGAAATCTCCTAATTTCACCATCATATTTGAGGGACAATTTTGCCAGGTATATAATTCTCGGTTGAAAAATTTTCTCTTTCAGGGTTTTATGTATACCATCCTGTCGTCTTCTCACTTGCATGGTCTCTACTGAGAAATCAGAGCTTATGTTTACTGGCTGACTTTGTATGTAACTTTTTGTTTTTTCTGTGCTGCTCTCAGTGTTCTGTCTTTGTCCTTGGTTTTGGTGAGTTTGATGATGATATGTCTTGGTGATTTTCTTTTGGGGTCTATCCTGTTTGGGGGTCATTGGACTTCCTGAATGGAAATGTTCTCCTCTTTCACCATATCAGGGAAGTTCTCCTCCAGAAAATCTTGGACGATTTTCTCAGTGGTTTTGTTTTTCTCTTCCTGTTCTGGAATTCCAGTGACACGTAGATTATTTCTTTTGATGGTATTCCACATGAACCTAGGCTTTCTTCATTTTGTTTTGATTTTTTTTTTCTGACTGATCCCTTTCTAAAGAAGTATTCATGTGTTTGTCTTCAATGTCATTAATTCAGTCTTCCATTGCATCCATTCTACCATTTTGCCCTTCCAATGTGTTATCTATTTCTAACAATTTAGTATTAATCTTCTGGATTTCTATCTGCAGATTTAGAATCATTTCTAATTTTTCATTTATTTTGTCATTTTGTTCTTGTATTTTCTTCCAAAATTCTTCTAAGGTTTTTTCTGTGTTTTCTTTGGCCTGTCTCTCAATCCTTTGAAGATATCTAAATATAATTCTTTTGAATTCCTTATCAATTCAAAATCAAGAGCTCCAATGCTGCTGCTTCCTCAGGGATGTGTTCTGGGTCTTTAACCTTTTCCCTTATTTCTACCCCTTTATCTTGCTTCATTGTGTGGACTGTGATGGTCTCTTGTCTCCGAGGCATCATGGTATTGTATTAAGATCTCCGTTAATTATTTGTGTAGAGCAGCCAAGGGTGATTCAGGCTCTTCTTGGTGTTTTTTTTATCATTGGCCTACTGGTGGAGAAGGAGGTGCTGGGTCTTGCTCAGTACATGAAGTTGCAGGAGGTGTGGGTTACTTGTATCTTATGGGGACAACTGTCGTTGTCTCCCACTCAGTTAGGCAAAAATTACAATTGAATAGCCATTGAAAACACTAAAAGCTCATGGACAAAAAATACACCCTGAAATCACACAGAAACAGTAACTCCCCCAAAAAATAAAAAGTGGAGAAAAGGAAAAGAAAACAGGTAAATATGCAATATCTGGGGATGGGTCACTAAAAGAAATAGGTAGAGAAGAAGAATAATGAAGAAAGAAAACAAACTAGCAAACTGAAAGGAGAAAAAAAGAGAGAGAAAAAAAAGCAAAACAAAACCAAACCAAAATACCCAACAAGTAACGGGGTTAATCACTAGAGAAGAAAAGAAAAAAAAAAGAAGTTGTAAACTAAGACCTTTTCAGTCATGTAGTGACGGTTCAGAAAATTCTTGGGGTTACTGGAAAGTACCTCTTCTTAAGCCCTTGGAATCTGGTGGAGCATTGTCTCTTTAGGTTGTCTCTAGGTGCTGGTTACATGTTGATTTGTTTTGTCTTGGTTTTACCGTTTAATATTTTGAAAAGCTGATGCTGGTGTGTTTTATCTTAATATTGAATCAAGTGTGTTGGGTTGCTCTGCTGTTCTCTTTGTGATGGTGGAATCACTGTGTGTAGTGTGGATATGTGTTTCTGTTTTTCATACAGAAGGTTTAGAGTTCGAAGTGTGAGGTTTTATGATAATTGGCTGAATATGGTTTCTTCTATTGAATGAGAGAAGTTATTGGTGGAGAAGGTGGGAGCAGAAGAAGGAAAGCTTAGTGTTGCTAGGGTTGGTTTCTATGACTTTGAGCTGGGTATTGTTGATGACGTATTTATTTGCAAGACCGCGGCTCAACTTCAGAAAAAAATTCTTCTTGTTAGAGGGTCACAAACTTCCGCTAATTTCAGGCACACTCAAAGACCCCGACTCCGCGGCCCCACAGTGCCAAAGCACGGCTCCAAGGCAAAATTTGGGGACTGGGCTCAGCTGAAGTTTCTTTGTTCTCTGTGCCCCTTCTGCCCATAGTGCAGATTCAATCCAGCCAGACCGCCAATGGCCAGCTCTGAAGTTTGTCTGTGATACCGCCCACTTGCAGTGCCAAAGATGCGCGCAATTTCAGGTGTGTTGGACTGGGGGAGTACTTGAGCAGGCTCTTACTTATGATGTATTTATTTGCAAGACTGCGGCTCAATCTCAGGAAAGATTCATATTATTAGAGGGTCACAAATTTCTGCCAATATCATGCACACTCAAAGTCCCTGCCTCTGCAGCCCCACAGCACCAAAGCACAGCTCCAGGGCAAAATTCAAGTGAGTGCACTGCGGTTTTTCTGCTCTCCGTGTCCCATCTACCTGTGGTGGTAACACAATCCCGCCAGACTGGCAATGGTTGGCTCTGTAGTTTTTCTGTGATACTGCCCACCTGCGGCGCCAAAGATGAACACAATTTTAGCTGTGGTGGATTTGGGGAGTACCTTCCAGTGACCTGTGGTCCTGTTAACTGTGGCAAAGAAAAGCACGGTGTCTCCCAGTCTGACCCAAACTCGCTCTATAATCTGCTGGAAGGGGAGGGAGTTAGTCTTTCTGGTGCACCAGTGAGATCTCGACCTGAGTCTCAGCAACAGTGTCCGTGTCCTGCTGCACCCTCACCACCCAAATTACCGACAAAATCAGCCTCTGGAGACAGGTCTTTGCCACCGCCCACTGGAATATTGTATTGGTTGCTGGTAAGCTGCTATAAGTGATCTCGTTCTTGGCTCGGGGATCTCAGGCTGCTGCCTCCCTCCACCCGGCAGACAGTGACTGCCCCAGAAAGGTTTCCAATGGTCTCTCTCAGGTGCCTGTTCATCTTCCGGCAGTAGCTCTTTCCTAAAAAATCTCCCTGTGCCTTTCCTCCAA
>NW_006921721.1:1091297-1101753 GCF_000298275.1 Orycteropus afer afer
TCCGGCCTGCTACTCTGGCGTCCCTGCATTGTCTCTCCTTACCTGTAAGCCTGGGGCTCAAGGCTTTTATCCCCTTCCCTGCTCTTCCGGCCTGCTACTCTGGCATCCCTGCGTTGTCTCTCCTCACCTGTAAGCCTGGGGCTCAAGGCTTTTATCCTATTTTTTTAAGTTTTAAATTTTATCTAGTCAGTTATACTTATTTTTTCTTCTTGATTTATTCTATTGCTTTCATGCTTGGAGTCTTTCCCTATACTTAGAATCAGATAATATTTTGTCTATAAAATTTAAAGCTAGATAAGTTTTTATTTTGATGCTCATAAGATACTTCCCAACTGTGTGCAGTGAGTGCCCAATATGGCACTTCTGGACATGATATGTGGCCTCTATATGTTCATCTAATAGTTTAACCTCAGTAATCATTGGTCACTGGGCAAGTGTCCTTTAAAACATGTTTTGAAAGAGAAATACATATTACCCAGCCAAACAAAGAGGAGGGCAATCTTCCAGAAAAGAAGACCAGAACATGAAAGGATACAGATGTGAGAAGCAAAAAACATGATATGCAAGGCATGTTTAAAGCTGGCGCTCAAAGTACATGTCAGGGAGAGAGGAGAGTTAGGCATGGCCAGATCATAAATGGCTTCTCAGCATGGCTAAGAAGTTTAAGCTTACATCACAAAGGATGCAAAACCATCTCTGGCATTTAAATTTGTATGTTGATTTGGCTGGCCCTGGTTTCAGTCTCTCCACACCCTCACACCCTTGATAACATTTGTTGTTATCTGTTTTAATTAAAAGATCCTTTAGAACTTCACTAGGGGGGGTCTGGTAGTTAAATTTGTATGTCAACTTGGCTGGGCCTGGTTGAGTGGCTGGGCAGCTGATGGTAGTTATTCCCCATGATGAGACTGGCAATCAACTCCATGGTGGGATCTACCACAAGCAGCTGGGTAGATGTCTTAGGAATATGGTCTGCTTCCTGTATATAAGGAGAAGCCTTGGGGAATGATCCCTAGCTTGTGGGACACTTGAACCCTGCATGTAGCTGTGTCGTTGTTTAGCAGGCTGCCATGCTCTGCCGACTTTGGGACTTTTGATGGACTTAAATCAATGGCCTACCATGTGGTTTGGTAACATTGGGACTGTGCCCTTTTACTCGTCAACCTTGGGTTTGTCAGCCTCAGCAGCCAGCAGCTGAGTGAAGAAAAGCCTCCAGCTTCAGTGGGCCTGGAGCAGGAGGCAGAGCTGCAACCCAAGGTTGATGGGCTTTTACCCAGCTCCTGGAGTCTGGCACTTTGACCTTGGACTTAAAGCCTCCAAACCATGAGAGAATAAACTCCTGTTTGTTAAGACAATCCCATTTGTAGTATATTTTTGTTAGAGTCACACTAGGTAACCAGAACACCATCTAAAGGTCTTAAGCAGGAAAATAACATAGATCAAATTAACGCTGAAAAATTAAGGTAAATGATTCTAATTTATTCTCAACAGCAGAGAGAAATATTGGAGAAGATGAGACTTGAATCTGGGAAATCTATTAAGAAAGAAAGCAAGCTACTCTTAACAATATTTAAGAAATGTGGAATGTAGTATCTCTTTGGATAGAGCAAAACAAACCCAAAAGATATTTAAATGGTCAACTTTGTCCATTCCACCTCTGGCCTTTTATTGAATCTAAAGTAAATGTCCACTACTGGTCTGTAAGTTTGTCATTCTGTGGAGGCTTGCATGCTGCTGTGATGCTGGAGGCTATGTATTTCAAACACTAGCAGTGTCACCATGGTGGGCGGTTTTCAGTGGAACTTCCAGACTAAGGAAGAAGGACGTGGCTGTCCACTTCTGAAAAATTGGCCTCAGAAAACCTTGTGAATGGCAGGGAAACATTGTGTGATATGACACCAGAAAGATGAGCTCCTCAGGTTGGAAAGAACTCAAAATATGACTAAGGAAGAGCTGCCTCCTCAAAGGAGAGTCAGCCTTAAAGAGGTTGATAGAGTAAAGTTTTTTTGGGTCCTACAGTTGCTGAGGTAGCCTGGCTCAAAATGAGAAAAAACAGCTGTAAACATGCATTAATAATTGGGCTGTGGAAGATATGAAGTATGAATCTAGTAAAATTGGAAGTTGTCAAAAATGAAATTGTTGTTGTTGTTGTTATGTGCTGTTGAGTCATCTCTGGCTCAAAGTGACCTTATGTACAACAGAATGAAACACTGTTTGGTCCTGTGCCAGCTCCATGATCCCTGCTATTCCTGAGCCCATTGTTGCAGCCACTGTGTCAATCTATCTTGTTGAGGGCCTTACCCTCTTTCGTTGACCCTCCACTTGACCAAGCATGATATCTTTCTCCGGAGAATAGTCCTTTCTGACAGCGTGACCAAAATAGGTGAGATGAAGTCTGGCCATTCTCACTTCCAAGGAGCATTCTGGCTGCACTTTGTCCAGGACAGATTTGTTAGTTCTTTTAGCAGTCAATTGTACTTTCAGTATTCTTTGCCAAAACCACAACTCAAAAACATCAACTCTTCTTTGGTCTTCCTTATTCATTGTCCAGCTCTCACATGCATATGAGGTGATTGAAAATACCATGGCTTGGGTTAGTGCTTCTTAGTCTTCAGAGAGATATCTTTCCTCTTCAACATTTGAAAGAGGTCTTTTGCAGTAGATTTGCCCAATGCAGTATGTCATTTGATGTCATGACTGCTTCCATTGAGGTTGATTGTAGAACCAAGTAATATGAAGTCTTTGACAACTTCAGTCTTTTCTCCATTTATTGTGATGCTGCTTATTGGTCCAGTTGTGAGGATTTTTGTTTTCTTTATATTGACGTGTAATCCATACTGCAGACTGTAGTCTTTAATATTCACCACTAAGTGCTCCAAGTCATCCTAACTTTCAGCAAGCAAAATTGTGTTGTCTGGGTATCTCAGGTTGTTAATGAGCCTTCCTCCAATCCTGATGCCATGTTCTTCCTATAGTCTAGCTTCTTGGATTATTTGCTCAGCATACAGATTGAATAAGTATGGTGAAAGGATACAACCCTGACACACTTCCTTCCTGATTTTAAACCATGCAGAATCCCTTTGATCTGTTTGAATGACAGGCTCCTGGTCTATGTACAGGTTCCTCATGAGTACAATTTAGTGTTCTGGAATCCCCATGCTTCTCAATGTTATCCACAATTTGTTATGATCCACACAATCAAATGCCTTTGTATACTCAATAAAACACAAGTAAACATGTTTCTGGTATTCTTTGTTTTGAGCCAAGACATCTGACATCAGCAATGATATCCCTCATTCCATGTCCTTTTCTGAATCCAGCTTGCATTTCTGGAAGTTCTCTGTCAATATACTGCTGTTTTTGAATTATTTTCAGTAAGATTTTATTTGTGTATGATATCAATGATATTGTTTGATAATTTCCACATTCTGTGGGATCACCTTTCTTTGGAATGGGTACAAATATGGACCTCTTCCAGTTAGTTGGCCAGGTAGTTGTCTTCCAAATGTCTTGGCATAGACGAGTAAGTCCCTATTGCGCAGTATCCGTTTGTTGAAACATCTCAATGGGTATTCCTTCAATTCCTGGAGTGCAGCTCCATTTTCACCAATTCCTTCAGTGCAGCTTCAACTTCTTCCTTCAGTACCATTGGGTCTTGATAATATGCCACCTCCTGACATAGATGAACATTGCCCAATTCTTTTTGGTACAGTGACTCTGTGTATTCTTTTCCTCTTTTGATGTTTCCTGCATGATTCAAAATTTTGTCCATGGGATCTTTCAATATTGTAACTCGAGGCTTAACTTTTTCCTCAGTTCTTGCAATTTGAGAAATGTTGAGCATGTTCTTCTCTTTTGGCTTTCTAACTCCAGGTCTTTGCACATTTCCTTATAATAATTGACTTTGTTTTCACGAGCTGCTCTTTGAAATCTTCTGTTCAGCTCATTATCTGTCCATCTTTCCATTTGCTTTAGCTACTCTCCTTTCAAGTGCAAGTTTCAGAGTCTCTTCTGACATTCCTTTTGGTCTTTTCTTCTTTTCCTGTCTTTTTAATGACCTTTTGCTTTCTTCATGGATGATATTCTTGATGTCATCCCATAATTCCTCTGGTTTTTGGCCATTGGTGTTCAATGTATCAAATCTGTTCTTTAGATGGTCTCTAAATTCAGGAGGGATATAGTCAAGGTCTTGTTTTGGCTCTTGTGCATTTGTTTTAATTGTCTTCAGCTTCAACTTGAACTTGCATCTGAGCAGTTGATGGTCTGTTCCACAATCAGCTCCTGGCCTTGCTGAAGATATTAAGCTTTTCCATTTCCTCTTGCCACAAGTGTAGTCAATCTGATTCCCGTGTACTCCATCTGTTGAAGTCCATGTGTTTAACCTCCATTTGTTGAAGAAAGGTATTTGTGATTAATACATTGTTGATCTTGCAAAATTCTATCATGAGATCTCCAGCATTATTTCTATCACCAAGGACATATTTCCCACTACTGATGATTCTTCTTTGCTTCCTACTTTTGTATTCCAATCACCAGTGATAACTAACACATTTGATTGCATGCTTTGTCAATTTCAGACTGCAGAAGTTGGTAAAAATCTGCAATTTCCTCATCTTTGGCTTTGGTGGTTGGTGCATAACTTTGAATAATAATAGTATTAACTGGTCTTCCTTTTAGGTATATGGATATTATCCTATCACTGACAGCATAGTTCAAGACAGAGCTTGATAAATTCTTTGTGATGATGAATACCATGCCATCCTTCAATTTTTCATTCCTGGCATAGTAGATCAAACCAGTCCATTTTAGCTCACTAATTCCTAGGCTATCAATCTTTATGTGTTCCATTTCATTTTTGACAACTTCCAATTTTTCTAGATTTATACTTTATACATTCTATGTTCTGATTATTAATGGATGTTTGCAGTTGTTTCTTCTCATCTTGAGATGTATCAGATCACCAATTGTAGGTCCCAAAAGCTTTACTCTATCTACATCATTAAGGTCAACTCTGCTTTGAAGAGGCAGCTCTTCGCCAGTTGTATTTTGAGTGACTTCTGACCTGAGGGCTCATCTTCCAGCTCTATATCACACAATGTTTCAGGGCTGTTTTCCAGTAATATATCAGACAGTGTTTCACTGCTATGCATAAGGTTTTCACTGTCCAGTTCTTTGAGAAGTGGATGGCCTCTTCCTTCTTCTGAATCTGTCTTAGTCTGGAAGTGCCACTGAAACCTGTCCACCATGGGTAACCCTTCTGGCATTTGAAACACTGGTGGTGTAGTCTCCCGCCTCACAGCAACACTCAAGCCACCACACTACAACAAACTGACTGACAAATTTGTCTCCTTTAGCTTTCCAAACTGCTCTTCTCACTTCCTGGTCTCCCTTGCCCTGCTCACTTACCCGGCCTGCCCTTGGGATGCTTCACACAAACACCTGCCTTCCACTGCTCCTTGCTGGCTTACTGGGACCTGCCTGCAGGGTGCTCCACCTACCACAGACACTCACCTTCCACTATTAATTCCTGTATGGCTTGCCCCTGGGGCACACCCTGCATCAAAAACACCCTGCTTCTTCTGGTCCTGGGCTGACTTACTGCATAAATGGAACACATAAAAACAATATCCTAGGCATTAGTGAGCTGATGGACTGGTTTTGGCCATTTTGAATCAGACAATCATATTATCTACTATGCTGTGAACAACACATTGAAGAAGAATGGCTTGGCATTCATCGTTGCAAAGAATGCTGCAAGATCTATCTTGAAGTACAATGCCGTCAGTGATAGGATAATATTCATACACCTACAAAGAAGACTAGTTAATACTACTATTATTCAAATTTACATACCAATCACTTAAGCCAAAGATGAAGAAATTAAAGATTTTCAACAACTTCTGCAGTGTGAAATTGACCAAATGTAGGGTAAACATTGTGTGTGCCTAAGGATGGTAACAGTCTTGATAAGTCACTGTATGGGTTTGTGCGGCAGTCCTGTCTTGACCATTGTTCTTGCAGATGTGCCAGGCTGTTAGCCAAGCCTTGAAACAGCCTTGAGAGATTTACAAGGACATCTTGACTCAGATCCCTGTTTCCTGGAATGCAGGTGTGCAGGAATGGGAATCAAGGGTCATGTGAGCGTTGGCAATGAGATTTTGTGTACTTCAGTATTTAACTCACCTGTGCTTTAGAGTAGCACAGTTCTCTCCCCAACCTCCTGTCTCTCTCCTCTCTCTTTTTTCTCTCTCTCTCTTGTTCATCCAACCTGCTGACCCTGGACTCCCTTATGTAAGTCTCAATAAATCTATGTCACAGAGTAAGACTCAGGGTCATTTCTTCTGTCTCTTGCCCTTAATGTAAGTACTACATTAAACTTACTAGGGATCTCCCCTTACACAAAACATGCAATCATGATGTATTGATAATTACTGGTGATTGGATTGTTAAGTTAGAAAGAAAGAAGAAGATATGGCCCTGGTGATAGAAATGATGACAGAGATTGCATGATAGAATTCTGCAAGACCAATGACTTATTCATTGCAAATATCTTTTTCAACAACATAGTGGTGACTATACTTGTGGACCACACCAGACAGAATACACAGGAATCAAATTGGCTACATCTATGGAAAGAGATGATGGAGAAGCTCAATATCAGTAGTTAGAACAAGACCAAGGGCCAAATATGGAACAACTCATCAATTGTTCATATGCAAGTTCAAGCTGAAGTTGAAGAAAATAAAACAAGTCTAGGAGAGCCAAAATACAACCTTGGCTATATCCTACTCAAATTTAGAGACTGTCTGAAGAATAGATTTGATGTGTTGAATACCAATGATGGAAGACTAGACAAGTTGTGTGAAGACATCACACATGAAGAAAGCAAAAGGTCATTAAAAAGACAGGAAAGGAAGAAAAGACCAAAATGGATGGCAGAAGAGACTCTGAAACTTGCTCTCAATAGAGAGTAGCTAAAGCAAATGGAAGAAATGATGAAGTAAAATATCTAAACAGAAGATTTCAAAGGGCATCTCAAGAAGACAGAGTAAAGTATTATAATGAAATTTGCAAAGACATGCAGTTACAAAATAAAAAAAGAAGAACACTCTTGGTATTATTCAAGCTGAGAGAACTGAAGAAAACATTCAAGCCTCGAATTGCAATATTGAAGGAATTTTTTAAAAATTTTTATTGTGAATCAGGTGAAAGTTTACAGAGCAAATTCATCTTTCATACAGCAGCTCACATACACTTTGTCTCATGACATTGACTGCAATTTACCACAATGCAACAACTCTCCTCCCACTTTCTCCCCATAGTTACCTCTTCCCTATACCCTTCCCTCCCATGCACTCCTGTCCCTGGAGCTGTCTCCCTGTGTATACACAGCCCTTCTATTCTGCCATGATTGATCTCTCCAAGGAGTGTATCTACCTCATGTAAATGTTCACCTAATATGCCTGTCTTTTATTTGGCTGGAAGTCACAAGAGTGGATTTAATTCCAGGCCTGCAGGGCAGCTAGGGCCATACTCCAAGGGGTTCCACTAGGCTCCATCAGATCAGCAAACCTGGTCTTTTTTTTTTTTTAAATTATTTTGAGTTTTGTTCTACATTGTTATCCCACTCTACCCAGGATCTCCTACAGAGATCCTCCTCCTAGTGGTTGACAGTGGTAGCTGGGCACCATTTGGTTCTTCTGGTCTCATAGTCATATAGGCTGAGGATTGCATGGCATACCAGTTCATTGGACTAAATGTTTCCATGTGTCTTTGGTATTCTCCATTCTTTTTTGCTCTGGATGAGGAAAGACCCATTGTTGCATCTAGATGGCTGCTTGAAAGCTTTTAAGATCCCAGTTGCTACTCACCAAATTAGGATGTGGAACAATATTTTTGTGTAGTATGTTATGCCAACTGAGCTTGATGTCCCCTGGACCATGGTCCCAAGCCCACAGGTCCAACTACTTCCTCCCTCTGGGTAGCTGGCTTTGGCCAAGAAGTGACTACAACATTACCCTTTGTCAGCTTTACTATATACCTAAGAATTCTTACAGAACATACAAATACACTTGTAGAAACATTGTCTGCCAACCCTATACATGATCATGGGCACACTCCTCCCTGTATAGACATAACATTGAAAGATTTTATGGGCAAATAGTGAATGATGCAGGAATCATCAAAAGAAGATGGAAGGAATACCATCAAAATAGAGCCATTTTACAAAAAAGAATCGGTCAACATTCAGCCATTTCAAGAGATGACTTATGATCAACAACCAATGGTATTGAATAAGAATTTGCTTAAAACAATGCTCTAGGAATTAATGGATTGAAATATTTCAACAAACAGATGCAGTGCTGGAGGGATTCACTCATTTATGCCAAGAAATTTGGAAAAAAACTACTTGGATAACTGACTGGAAAAGATCCATAGTTATGCCCATTCCAAAGAATCCAAAAGAATGGAGAAATTATTGAACAATACCATTAACATCACAGACAAGTACAATTTTGCTGAAAATAATCCAAAAACAGTTGCACCAGTATGTCGTCAGAGAATTTCCAGAAATTCAAGCTGGATTTAGAAGAGGATGTGGAATCAGGAATATCATTGATGATGTAAGATGGATCTTGGATAAAAGATGTGCACCTTAGTTGTATTGACTATCTAAAGACATTCAGCTGTGTGAATCATAACAAATTATGGATAACATTGCAAAGAATGGGAATTTCAGAACCCTTAATTATGCTCATGAGGAACCTGTACATAGACCAAGAAGCTGTCATTTGAACTGAACAAGAGGATACTGCATGGCTTAAAATCAAGAAAAGTGAGCATCAGAGTTGTATTCTTTCATCAGACTTATTCAATCTGTATTCTGAGCAATCTGAGCAAATAATACAAGAAGGTGGACTGTATGAAGAAGAACATGGCATCAGGATTGGAGGAAGAATCATTAACAACCTTTGATATGCAGAAGACACAACTTTCCTTGTTGAAAGCGAAGAAGATTTGAAACACTTATTGATGAAGATCAAAGCTTATAGCCTTCAGTACAAATTATACCTCAACAGAAAGAAAACGAAAATCCTTACAAGTGGACCAGCAATCATTATCATGATGAATAGAGAAAAGATTGAAGTTGTCAAGGATTTCATTCTTCTTGAATCCAGAATCAACACCCATGGAAGCATCAGTCAAGAAATCAAAGTATTGCATTGGGCAAATCTGCTGCAAAAAATCTCTTTAAAGTGCAAAAGAGCAAAGATGTCGCTTTGAAGACAAAGGCCTTCCTGATCCAAGCCTTAGTATTTTCAATTGCCTCATACAAATGTGAATGCTGGACAATTAATAAGGAAGACTGAAGAAAAATGGATGCCTTTGAATTATGGTGTTGTTGAAGAATATGAAATATACAGTGGAATGCCAGAGGAAGGAACAAATCTGTCTTGGAACAAATCTAGTGGGAATGCTCCTTGAAAGCGAGAATGACCAGACTTTGTATCTCATGCTTTGGTCATGTTATCAGGAGCGACCAGTCTCTTGAGAAGGATATCATGTTTGGTAAAGTAGGGGGTCAGTGAAACAGGGAAAGCCCCTCAATAAGATTGATAGTAGACACAGTGGCTTTAACAATGGGTTCAAGCATAGCAACAATTGTGAGGATGCCACAGGACCAGGCAGTGTTATGTTCTATTGTACGTAGGGACTCTGTCTTAGGCTTAAGCAAAACTAGTTATACACACACACACACACACACACACACATATGGCAGAGAGAGAGAGAGAAAGAGAGAAATTTATTATAAGGAAATAGCTCATGCAGCTGTACAGCATGTCAAGTCCCAAGTCCATGGGTCAGATGTCAAGCTGAAGGCTCACATAGCTGCAGGGGCTTATGAACCCAAGATCAGCAGGCAATATAGCAGGCTGCTAGCTTTGGAGGTTGATGAATCCAAGATCAGCAAGTAAGATGGCAGACTATTGGCTCACAGTCTGTGAAGGCAACAGTCCCAAGATTGGCAGACGATACAGCAGGCCACTTGTTGAAGTCCAAGAACCGGAGGTCAGATGATGATGAGCCAGATGCAGGATCTAGATCTAGCAAAAGGCCAGAAATCTTTGCCAGGAGTCCACATATATTGGAAAGAGGCCACACACCTGAAGAAATTCCCTTTCAATTGATTGGCTGCTTATAGCAGATCTCATCATGGAGGTGATTACATTACATAAGATCTCATCGTGGGGGATGACTACATCATAACTGCTAAACCACTGAGAATCATGGCCAGGCAAATTGACACAACCTTATCTATCACAGTCTCTATGAATTGAAACTGACTGCATGGCACCTAGGAGCTCTGGTAGCATAGTGCCTAAGGCACTTGACTGCTAACCAGAAGGCTGGCGGTTCAAACCCACCAGCCACTCCTCGGAAGTAAGGTTGGGCA
>NW_006921721.1:1102573-1104695 GCF_000298275.1 Orycteropus afer afer
TTTTAATAGAGTGATAATTTTGAAAACATGAGGTAACACATAAAGGCACCCTGCCTTGGCTGCACATAATCATTCAGAAGCCCAAGCAGTGAAAAATGTAAGCTACATTTATTTGTACCCATGGTCATGAAGTAGGTCAAAGAAGTGTGCTTATACTGTGTTTCACCTGAAAATAACTTATTCACTTCACCATTACCTAATTCTGAAAAGTGAACCTGCCCAGTAACACAAAGGAAACAGTAAATATACTTACAAGCCTTATCTCACTGTATAGCAACCTAAAGAGACAAAAGTTTCATAAAATGTCACCTCTAGGATGCACCACCTCATCAACTACCTCTCACTACAGCGATATGGCACCACCACACTTCCATTTTATGCAGTTGTGCGACTCCCTGCCCCAACTCCAGCAAGTAAGTGGCATAAAACCAAACGAATAAACTCCAGAGGCAGAAATGTAACTGGTCTCTACATGTATCACTGGTCCTGAAAGGGTTAAGCCCTTCTAAATTGCAGGCAAGTCAACAATGATTTCCATGTAGTCAATTAGATATAAGTATTGGAAACTCAAAAGCCATGGTTCAAATTCATTGGCAATTTAGGGTTCAGTTCATTTAATTTGAAAATCCTCTGTAGCTAATTACTTATTGAAATCTTTTAGCTTCTTCTCATTTGAAGTCTTTGGCAGGAGCAGAAAAACTGAAAGATGTCAAAAAGAATTGCTTCACATTTCAGGAGTTCCATGCTCTTTGGTATTTAGTTTGCTATTTTCTGTCATTTTGTCTTGAGGCATTAGAATTGGGTCTACATTCTGCTGTCTGCTCTGCAATCTTATCTAAGGAATCTATAAGCAGCTTAACCCTGTCAAGAGAAGACTGTACTAAAGCAGCCTCTTTGGGAAGCACAGGCATTCCACTCCCCAAGCCATTAGCTGTGTCTTGCTTACATGAAGCTTATCACGCTACCCTAAGAAAATTTCCATCTTATCATGGGCTGCATCGTAAATAATGGAAAAAGCTGTCTGAAACCATTTGAGTGTTTTCTTGGAGTATTTGGAAATTTCAAGCTTTGTGTTCCAGACAGAAGACTTCTGACATCTGGTATGATAGAATGAAGGCGAGGTATGGCTTCTTATAGTCTACCAAGGAGAGCTCATAATTACTCTGCAGATGCTTTCTATTATTTTTGTCATTGAAATCTCTGGGTGTTGTCACCGAGCGCATGGGAAACTAATTAGTTTTGGGAAGAAGCTAGCTAGAAGAATTCATTATTCAAGTGGAAAGTTTTCAGTCTTATTTATCTGCCTATAACCTTAAGAATGAGGTGGTTTTTTTAAAATTTTTTTAATTTATTTTTTATTTTAATAGCTTGTTTTACATTCAATGTTTCATGTATATTTAGTTTCACTCCCCATTTACCATGCCCAACCCTAATCCAGTCTCCTCTTCCTACCTAGTAATCCTCCCCATGTACCCCTCACAGTTATGCATTCCTGTTTGTCCTGCATTTCCTCAATTTGAATGTTGGTCCTCTGGTGCGCCATGGTCTATTGCTCCAAGGAATGCACTACCATAGAGTATGTGGGTGCATCATCCTGGGTTGAGTGGTCTGCATGTACATCTTGTTATCTATTGGGCTGAGAAGCAGCCTCTGGGAATGAGTTTTATTGCAGGTGCAGAATGTATTCCAGGGCCATAGTATTGGGGGTCTCATCAGATTCTATCCAACCAGTAATTCTGGTCATTATTGAGATTTTGGATTTTGTTCCATGTTTTCCCTCCCACTCTATCCAGGATCTCCAGATTTGATCCTCTCCTGAGGGGTTGGCATTGGTAGCTGGGTATCATCTACTTCTGATCTTGAGGGCCATCGTGTCCTAGGGCTGATTGCTTCCAAATGCCCTTGTTTTTTTTTTTGCATTCTTCTTCACTTCCGACACTAGAAGACTATTAACTCCATCTTAGATGCCTGCTTAAAAGCTTTTAAGACCCCAGTCGCTATTCACCAATTTAGGATGTGAAACAAGGCTTTTGTGTATTTTTGTTATGCTAATAGAATCTGGTGTCCCCCAGTACTATGGTTCTGAGACAGTAGATCTATTGGATCTCTCTCCCATAGTGTC
>NW_006921721.1:1107186-1108901 GCF_000298275.1 Orycteropus afer afer
TTTTTTTTTTTTTTTCCCTCCAAATGATTTTGAGTTTTGTTTCACATTGTTCTCCCTCTCTATCCAGTCTTCTATGAATTTTATAGTTTTGGGTTTTACATTTAAATCTTTGATCCAGCTTCAGTTTGTTTTTGTGTATGAGGTGAAGTATGGGTCTTGTTTCATTTTTCTGCAGGTGGATATCCAGTTTTGCCAGACAAAACTGTTAAAGAGGCTGTCTCTTTCCCATTTAATGGGTTTTGGACCTTTGTCAAAGATCAGTTGTCCATAGATGGATGGGTCTATATCTGGACTTTTGATTCTATTCCATTGATCTATCTGTTTATCATTGTACAAATACCATGCTGTTTGGACTACTGTGGCTGTATAGTGGTTCTTAAGAGCTGGGAATGTGACACCTCCCACTTTGTTCTTCTTCAGAAATGCTCTGCTTATCTGAGGTCTCTTTCTTTTCCATATGATATTAGTAATTGGTTTTTCCATGTCCTTAAAAATTTTGTTGGAATCTGGATTGAGATTGTGTTAAATGCATAGATTACTTTAGGTAGTATTGACATTTTCACAATTTATTTAGTCTACCTATCCATGAACAAAGTAGGTTCTTCCATTTAAGTAGTGCCCTGTTGTCTCTTGTAACAACATTTTATAGTTTTCTTTGTATAGGTCTTTTGTGTTTCTGGTGAGGTTTATTCCTAGATATTTTATCTTTTTAGCAGCTGTTGTAAATCGTATTGTTTCACTTATTTCTTTATCAGAGGACTCTTTGTTAGTGTAGAGGAATCCAACTGATTTTTGTATGTTGACCTTGTATCCTGCCACTTTGCTGAACCTCTCTATTAATTCCAATAGTTTTTTATTGAGTCCCTTGGGTTTTCTATGTACGGGATTATATTATCCACAAATAGGGATAGTTTTGCTTCCTCTTTGTCATTTTGTATGCCTTTTATTTCTCATTCTTGCCTTATTGGCCTGGCCAGGACTTCCAATACAATGTTAAATAGAAGTGGTGATAGAGGGCATCCCTATCTGGTTCCCGTTCTTAAGGGGAATTAATTCCTTGAGTCTTTCTCCATTAATAATGATGTTGGCCATTGACTTTGCATGTTGTTGTTATTATGTGACGTCGAGTCAGACCCAACTCACAGCAAGCCCTCCTTGGGTTTCCACGGTGGTATCACTACGAAAATAGATTGCCCAACCTTCCTTCCTAGGATTGGCTGGTGGGTTTGAACCCCCAGCCTTCTTTCTGGTTAGCAGTCAAGTGCCTTAGGCACTATGCCACCAGAGCTCCTAAGACTTTGCATATATACCCTATATTATGTTGAGGAATTTCCCTTCTATCCCTATTTTGCTGAGAGTTCTGAATAGGAATGGATGTTGGATTTTCTCAAATGCCTTTTCTGCATTGATTGATATAATCATATGGTTCTTTTATTTTGTTTATGTGGTGGATTACATTGATTGTTTTTCTGATGTTGAACCACCCTTGTAAACCTGGTATAAATCTCACTTGGTCAGGGTGTATTAATTTTTTGATATGTTGTTGGATTCTGTTGGCTAGGATTTTGTTTAAGATTTTTGCATCTATGTTCATGAGGATTATTCATCTGTAGTTTTTATTTTTAGTGATATATTTCCATGGTTTTGCTATCAGTGTTCTGCTTGCTTCAGAAAATAAATTTTGGAGTATTCCACCTTTTTCCATGTTCTGGAAT
>NW_006921721.1:1109807-1127624 GCF_000298275.1 Orycteropus afer afer
ACTTAAATTTCCTACAAGTAATGTGTTAGCCTGGGTTCTCTAGAGAAACAAAACCAGTAAAGTTTATATATATATATATGTATATATATAGAAATTTATCTTAAGAAAATGGCTCACACACTTATAGAAGCTGGCAAGTCCAAAGTTCCTGGATCAAATGTCAAGCTGGAGGCTTTTCCATGTCAAGCTGGAGTCTTTTCCCTACTCTTGCAGCCGCAGGGGCTGAGGAGCTCAAGGCTGGCAGGCAGTACACTGGCTCTTGACTCCAACGAATGACGAATCCAAGATCTCCAGGCTGAATGGTAGATTGTTCACGCGTGGACATTTGTAGGCAGCACAACAGAATTCTGATCCACAAAAGAATGTCTCTTTTCCCAGAATGTCCATAGATATACTGGAAGCAGGTCACACCCCTAGGGAAAAGCCCTTTCAAAAGATTGCCTGCTCAAAACATAATCATCTGATCCCATCATGGGAATAACCACATCACAACAGCTTAAACCACACAGAATTGTGGTCCAACCAAGTTGCACACAGCTCCAACTATCACAGGTAAATTTAAAGATAAGTTTGTGTATCAGTTATTATAAGTTGCTGAAGACTTAGAAACGAAAATTTCTCAGGCGTAATCATGTTTTATTTCTAAAGCACTTTGCAAACATTTTTACACATTATGAAGTTACCACCTCCACCTATGATTGGTAGTCTAAAGCAGAAACAAAGGATTGGTTAACTCGAAGCCATGCACTTTCATTCCACCTCAAATTTCTGTTCATTCAACCTGAAATGTCCTTTCCTTCAGTTGCTGGCTATAAAAATTGTAATTGTTGTTTAAGATTCATATCAAATGTCACCTTCTTCCATCTTCTAAGACAGAGTTCTGAAAAAATATCAGTGAATGTTTAAGAGAGGAAGCAGTGATCACCAGTGTTATGAATGGGCTATTGATAAAGGAGGCATTCTACCTTACCCTCATCTCTTTTTTGACATTTTTATTCACCTAGTAAATAAAGGAATACAATAAACATGGCATATGGTGGTTAAGTTTGTGTGTCAACTTGGCTAGGCCTGGTGGAGTGGCTGGGCAGCTGGATGTAGTATTCCCCATGATAAAACTGGTAATCAACTCTATGGTGGAATCTACTGTGAGCAGCTGAGTGGCTGCCTTAGGGAATGTGGTCTGTTTCCTGTATATATGGATAAGTCTTGGCTAGAAGTCTCTAGCATATGGCACATTTGGACCCTGCATGTAGCTGTGTCATTGTTCAGCAGCCTGCCATGCTCTGCCGACCTTGGGACTTACAATGGACTTAAATTAATGGTCTGCTGTGTGGTTTGGTAACATTGGGACTGTGCCTTTTTACTTGTCAACCTTGGGCTTGTCAGTCTCAGCAGCCAGCAGCTGTCTGAATGAAGAAATGCCTCTAGCTTCAGTGGAACAGGAAATCTCCTATGAAGATATTTTTGTTGTTGTTGTTATTTGCCCTCAAGTCGAACCTGACTCATAGCAATCCCTCCTTGGGTTTCTGAGGCAGTATCACTATGGAAGTAGATTGCCCCATCTTCCTTCTGAGGAGTGGCTGGTGGGTTTGAACCATCAGCCTTCTGGTTAGCAGTCAAGTGCCTTAGGCACTACACTACCAGAGCTCCTCCTGTAAAGATTATAGCCTAGGAAACCCTATGGGGCAGTTCTACTCTGTCCTACAGGGTCACTATAGGGTCACTATGAGTCATAATGGACTTGACAGCACACCACAACAATAGCAATCTCAGTTAGGTGGGAATGTAAGCCAGCCATGTTCCTGGACTTGGAAAGAGAGAAATGGAAGGTCTGTAAACAACCATAATGACCACCACACCAATTTAGATGGAAACAGAGTATAAGTGCATGACTTGAAGTTGGGAATATGGTCAATAGAGCTTGGAATTTCTAGTCAGAGGATGTGGCATCATGTTCTGGGTTCTTCTGCTTATTATTGTATGACCCTGGATAAATGATTTAACTTTATGAAGCCTCAATTTCCTTATCTATAAAAATAAGATTTTATATATATATGCTACCTGGATGGTACTGGTGTCTTTGAGCTCAGAGTCAGCTTTATGTATTGGTACTTGATTCTTAGATTTTTATTGTAAAATCATTATCCCAGTCTTCCTTCCGAGGAGTGGCTGGTGGGCTTGAACCGCCAGCTTTCTGGTTAGCAATCTTAGCCTTAGGCACTTTTTTCTCATATACATTTGTGGTATTTGCTTCTTTGCTTTATGCCATTTCCACTCACAGTTTTCATAAGAATGTTCTAATTTTGGAATAGTGGGCAAAACCTGTATACACAGAGAAACATGGTCCTATTTCAGTTTGTAGAAATAATGATCAGTGACATTGGTGACATTCTTTACATTGTGTCAACATTTTCTTTCTTTTTTTTTGACTTTGTGTTGTGATTTGAATGAAAGTTTATAGGGAAAATTGGTTTTCTTTTTTTAAAAAACTAACACTCATTGCCGTTGAGTCGAGTCTGACTCATAGTGACTCTGAAAACTCTATGGGGCAGTTTTACTCTGTCTCATGGAGTGTTTGTAATTTGAATTGACTCAATCATACATAATGGCAACAGTAACAGAATAGAGAGTACAAAAATTGACCCACATCTATGTGTTCCATTTATTTATTTTACAAAATGGCGAAGAAAATTCAATAAGGAGAGGATAAGTTATTTAATATTTGTTGCTACAGCAATTGGAAATCCAAGTGCAAAATGAAAGAGCTATAATTCTAGATGTAAGAACTAAAATTATAAAACTGGAAAATTTCAAAGGGGGGAAATCTTAGTGATCTTGGGTTAAGCAAAGAATTCTTTTTTTCATTTTATTATTTTTATTTTAAAATTTTGGGTGAAAGTTTACACAGCAAATTCATTTTCATGCATCAGTTTATACACATTTTATTTCATGACATTGACTGCAATCCCCAATCTCCTCCCACTTCCCTGTGTCCTTCCTTCCTATGCATTCCTGCCACACCCCCCAGCTATCTCCCTATGCAAATACTGCCCTTCTCTTCTCCCATAATTGATCGTTCTAAGGAGTGTTTCTACCCTGTGTCAAGGTTTACCCTATATGCCTATCTATAATTTGGCTGAAAGCCATGGCAGTGAGTTCAATTGCAGGCCTGGAACTGAAGTCTTGGGGGTTCTTATCAGACTCCATCTGGTGAGTCAACCCAGTCTTTTTTATGATTTTGAGTTTTGTTCTGCATTGTTTTCCCATTCTACCCAGGATCTCTTGCATTGATCCCTTTCCTAGTGGTTGACAGCGGTAGCTGGGCACCATCTAGTTTTGGTCTCATGGTCATATAGGCTGAGATTTTCATGGTCCACTAGTCCCTTGGACTAATTTTTTCCATGTGTCTTTGGTTTTCTTCATTCTTCTTTGCTCTGGAGCAAATTGATTTTCCATAAACAATTCCTACACATTTTGTTTCATAACCTTGATAGCAGTCCCCACAATGTAACAGCATTCTTCCACTTTCTACCTGTGTTTCCTGTTTCCATTCATCCTTCTTTCCTATCCCTTTTTTCTTCTAAGCTTTATTCCTGGCAGATGCTGCTCTTTTAATCTTATGTGGCTGATTGTTCTAAGGAGTGCTTACCCCTCTAGTATTATTGTTTCCCTTATAGGCCCAATAACTTACTACTTCAAGGTGTTTGGTTTTGGCTAAGAAGTTTTCATAACTTTACTTCCTGGTTGCTCTCTATATACATGAACATATTTACAGGACTTACAAATATATATGTAGAAATATCCTCTGCCAAACTTATTTATAGAAGTGGGTGTAGTCCCATTCACCCACTGTAGACCTGTTCACCTTGCCTGTTTGCCTATGTATCCACTTGTAGATTATTGTTATTACTGATATTGCATGATAGTGTATGTAATAGTATTCACTTTGTTGTCTGTAATTCTTGTGGACCTCTCCATGTCTTCCTTTGCGTTAGTGATATTGTGCTGATCATCCTCCTATTATATGTTGTCTTTCCCAAGTTGATGTGTGTCTACTCTCTAGTTACTGGTTTCCCTTCTCTTCCCTCCCATCCCTGGTAACCATCAAAGAATGTTTCTTTCTTTACTTTTTAAATTGTGATTTGGGTTAAAGTTGACACAGCAAATTGGCCTTCCCTTCAACAATACATACACATTTTGTTTTATGATATTGAAGGCAATGCCTACAATGTAACACAGCTCTTCCCAGTTCCTCCGTGTGTTTACTATTTCCATTCTGCCTTCTTTCATATTCCTTCCTGCTTTCTGAGCTTAACTCTGGGCAAATGCTGTCCTTTTTATCTTGTATGGTTGATTGTTCTAACGGGTGTGTACCTCCCTGGTGTGATTGTTTACCTTATAGATGTGTCTATTGTTTGGCTGAAAGTTGAGCCATGGGAGTGAAGTCACTTCCAGGTTTAAAGATGACTGAAGTCCATAGTGTCAGGGGTTCTACCACTGTCTATCAGATCAGTAAGCCTGGTCTTTGTAATGATTTTGAGTTTTGTTCCACATTTTTCTTCCACTCCAACTGAGACCTCCTATTGTGATCCCTTTTAGAGTGGTCAGTAGCAGTAGCTGGGCACCATCTAGTTCTTCTGGTCTTAAGGTGGTGGAGGTTGAGGTTCTCATGGTCCATTAATCTTTTGGACTATTTGTTTCCATGTGTCTTTGATCTTCTTCAGTCTTCTTTGATTGTGAATAGGAGAGACAGATAATTGTACCTTAGGTGGCTATTCACTAGCTTTTAAGACCCCCCATTGCTACTCACCAAAATAAGAAGCAGAACATTGTCTTTGTGTATCATGGTATGCCAATTGATCTTAGTGTTCCCTGAGACAATGGTCCTGAGCTCATAGGCCCAGCAACTCATTCTTTCAAGGTGTTTGGTTATGGGACAATCTACTTCTGTAGTGATACTGCCTCGGAAACCCAAGGGGGTGTCGCTATGAGTCGGGGCCGAATCAATGGCACCTAACAACAATAACAACAACAACCTCTCCTGGTAAACTTTCAAAGAATGATTATTTCTGTATGTAAACTTTTTCTTGACTTTTTACAGCAGTGATCTCATATAATGTCTGTCCTTTTGTGAGGGATATCATTGCTGATGTCAGGTGGATCATGGCTTAAAGTAAAGAATACCAGAAAGATTTTTACCTGTGTTTTACTCACTTTGCAAATGTATTCAACTGTGTGGATCATAACAAATTATGTATGGTATTGCAAAGAATGGTAGTTTCAGAATACTTAATTGTGCTCATAAGGAACCCATATATAAACCAAGAAGCTGTTGCTCAAACAGAGCAAGGGAATATTGCATGGCTTAAAATTAGGAAGGGTATAGGTCAGGGTTAAATCCTTTCAATATATTTATTCAATCTGTGTGCTGAGCAAGTAATCTGAGAAGCTGGACTATATGAAGAAAAAAGTGACATCATGATTAGAGGAAGACTCATTAACAATCTGCAATATGCAGATGACACAACACAACCTTGCGGGCTGAATGGGAAGATGACTTGAAGCACTTACTGATGCGGATTAATGATTTCAGCCATTAGTATGTATTGCACTTCAATGTAAGGAAAAAAAAAAATCTTAAAAACTGAACCCATAAGCAATATCATGATAGATGGAGAAAAGATTGAGGTTGTCAGGGATTTCATCTCACTTGGATCCACAATTAACACTCATGGAAGCACCAGTCAAGAAATCAGATGTCATATTTTACTGGGCAAATCTGTTGCAAGGAAACTTTTCAAACTGTTAAAGAGCTAAGATGCCACTTTGAAGACTTAGTTGTGCTGACCCAAGCCATGGTATTTTCTATTGCCTCATACACATGTGGAAGCTGTACAATGAATATGAAAGACGAAAGGAGAATTGATACCTTTGAATTGTTGCGTTGGCAAAGAATACTGAAAATACCATGGACTGCCAGAAAAATGAACAAATTTGTCCTGGAAGAAGTGCAGCCACTTACAAATGAGACTGGGTAGACTTCCTTTTACCTACTTTGGTCATGTTGTCAAAGGGACCCATCCCTGGAGAAGGGCATCATGCTTGGTAAAGTAGAGAGTCAGGGCAAAAGAGGAAGATTCTCAATGAAATGGATTGACAGAGGGGCTACAATGATGGGCTTAAGCATAGTAATGATTGTGAGGAAGGCTCTGGACTGGGCAGTGTTTTGTTCTGTTGTACATAGGATCAATATAAGTTGGAGCCACTCAATATTACTTAACAATAACAACAATGACTAAAAATTGTGAGCATTTCTTCACGTATTTTTTGGTTGCCTGAATGTGTTCTACAGTGAAATGTCTGTTCTTGCCCTCTGTCCATTTTTTAATTGGATTGATTGTCTTTTTGTTTCTGAGGTGTTGAACTTTTCTATGAATTTTAGAGATTAGTCCTTTGTCAGATATGTTATTGCCAAATATTTTTTTTTTTCCCAAGCTGTAAGTTCCATTTTTACTCTTTTGGTGAAGTCTTTTGATGTACATAAGTATTTAATTTTCAGGTGATCCTAGTCATCTAGTTTTTCTTCTGCTTGTGATGTTTTGGTTATGTTTGATAGTGTGTTTATCCCATATATTAAGACTCCTAATTTGTCTTTATTTTTCCTTTGATAATCTTTATAGTTTTAGGATTTACATTTAGGTTTTTGATCCATCTTGAGTTTGTTTTTTTATATGGTATGAGATATGGACCTTGTTTCATTTTTCTGCAAATGGATATCCAATTTTGCCAGAACTACTTGTTAAAGAGACTGTCTCATCCCCACTTAATGAATTTTACCCCTTTCTCAAAGATTAGCTCTTTATAAGTGTATAAATGATTTATGTCTGGGTTCTCAAATCTGTTCCATTGTTCTATGTGTTTGCCATTGCACCAGCATGTAGCTATTTTGACTACTGTGACTGCATAATAGGTTTTGAGATTGGGGAGTGTGGGGTCTTCTGTTTTGTTTTTCTTCAGTAAAGATTTGCTTATCCTGGGTCTCTATCATTTTCTTTTTCCTTCTTCTTCTTCTTCTTTTTTTTTTTTTAGCACTGAGGGGTTCACCCTGAGTCTAGCATCTCCAACTGCCACCCACAGGCCTGTGGGTCCTCAACCCAAATGACAAGGGCTCAATGAGGGCTCAATGAGGGATCACTACTGAAAAGTGGTTTCATCCCCAATTACTGACTCCCTTCTTGCTCTGTGGTCTCCTGTGCTACTGGAATTCTTGCCTGATTCCTTGCACTTTCCTCTCTTAGATCTAACTCATGTTCTATTCACCTTTGTTTCACTCTGGATTTGTTCTCTGTATCTCTTTTTAAATGAGGATTCTGTGAAATTGTCTTCTCCTGACCTATGTATGTTCCTTCTGTGTCTCAAAATGGCCACACTGTTTTGGGTCCCCACTCTATCTCCCTCCTCAATTACTGTTTTCATTGTGTTTCTTTTTCCAATTGGTGTTTACTCCATTTGTCTACCGTTTCATTTGATGCTCAGAGTTTCAGGATTGTCATTTGTTTCTGTTTCACTTGGGTTTTTTGGTCTCTGTTGTAGAGGAATTGGGTGGAGTGTTTTCCACTCTACTTATTTTTGTTCTGGTTATTTTATTTCCATTTGCTTATCTCCCTGCCCTCAATCTTGTCATCTATGCTTTAAAATAGGTGTTGACTCTTTGGTCTTATATAGATAATTAAACATACACACACACACACACACACACAATACTAAATGGTGACAATCTTTATTCTTTGAGCTAAACTGTTACTTAGTTTAAAAGTGACTTCAGGGTATATTTTCAGTTTAAGGTTTGAAGAATAACTCAGGGCCACAGTCTCAGGGACTCCTCCAGACTCAATAGTAAGTCAGTCAGTCTAGATTCCTAAGAATTTGATCTTCTCTTCCATATTTTCTCTCTTTTGTTTTTAATTCAGGATTTATCTATTGTGTTCTTGATCAGAATGCTCAGTAGTTGTAGCTGGGCACCATCTAGTTCCTCTGATCTCAGTGTGGAAGAGGCAGTGAAATAATCAGGTATTATATCTACTCATATTGTTTTATTATCTCTGTCAGAAATGTTTATAAATTTTTTTTGCTTAAATCCTTACTCTGTCACCCACATCTGTTATTTAATCCTTTCATTCTTTGTATTCAGAAGATGTTATTCAAATTTGCCCTTCACTTCATTTGTTAAGTTCTATCCACTAACTAATGTGATATGTTTTGCCTTGAAAGCAGCTTTTACTTAGACAACATCGTTTTACTTCCCATGCAATTTTTTCCCCCAACTATTCTATCATAACATCCTTTTCCCATGGAGATTATATACTCTTATGTTTTAATAGGAACTTGAAGCACATGTTAAAATATTTTTTCTTCACTTTTTGCAATTTATCCACTTTAGCAGTCAGTGAGTCTCCCAAATCTCCTGGGAGTCCCCTTTCTTCCCATCTTCTTTCACTCTACACTATTTCGAAATACCTAAGTTTATTTCTTCTTCACTCATCCATCTGAACAGAGATCTGCAAAGGCTTAGTTTTGGAGTATAGACAAAATTTGGGAATTGCCCAGTGGTTGGTGGACAGCCTCACCTAAGTATGATACAAAGTGCCCTATCTGGGACTGCTGATGGTAGTGGTGGTTCAGTGGTAGAATTCTCCCCTTCTATGGGAGAGATCCAGGTTTGATTCCCAGCAATACACCCCATGTGCAGACACTACTTATCTCCCTGTGGAAACTTGTGTGTAGCTATGATGCCGAGCTTCCAGACTAGGAAAAAAGAACTGGTTTTCTACTTCCGAAAATCAGCTAATGAAAACCCTATGGATCACAGTGGTGTCATCAGCAACCAATCACAGGGATAGTGCAGGACCTCTCCATTGTGCATGAGGTTGCTATGAGTTGGGCTGACTCGTTGGCAGCTAACAACAGTCTGGGGCAGAATTAAAGGACTAGAAAGGAAGTGTGGTAGGTGCTGAATTGGCACACACATGTTGGTGAAGGTGGAAGTAGCAGCTGCTGCTGTGAGGCTTCATTTTACGGAAACAGCCCATGAGTCCCCCTGTACAGATTCCAGTGGGGTCCTGGGAGAAAGGCTCATGGTTATTGCCCTTAGTCAACAAACAGAAGTTTCTGGGAACCATAAGCAAACTGGACCAGTTGGGAGCAGGCAGTGACAAATGCATAGGTAGAAGTGGCATAGTGCCTAAGGCATCTGACTGCTAACCAGAAGGCTGGCAGTTCAAACCCACCAGCCACTCCTTGGAAGGAAGAATGAGCAATCTACTTCTGTAGTGATACTGCCTCAGAAACCCAAAGAGGGGTCGCTATGAGTCGGATCTGACTTGAAGGCAGTGAATAAAGCAATGCAAAAACAGAATGGCCTCAGAGCAATGCAATAGGTAAGACTCACTGCCGGGCCTGAAGCATGAAGTGGAGAAAGCATAGATACCAGTCTCTGTGGGATTGAAAAAGCCCCAGTTGTGGTTAAATCAGCTGCAACTCATGAAGACCCTGTGTGTGTCGGAAAAGAACTCTCTGTAGGGGAGATTTTTCAAAAGTAAAGGACTTCCTTCCAAATGCCTCTGTGTGGACTCCAACCGCCCACATATCAGTTAGCAGCTGAGTGCCTTAACCATTTGTACTACCCAGGAACTCCCTGTGGATTAAGGAGAATTCTTTAATTTTAAAGTAGAATCCAGAATGCTGTAATTTCTAAGGCCTGATTTTATTGCATGCACAGTTTTTCTTTTTTTATAATATTTTCTTTGTTCATTTATGTGATTTTGGTGGGAAGGCTTTTAGAATGCTCTCTAGTATCCTAGCAGGAAGTCCAGGGGGCATTTCTTTCTCCCAGAGGACAGTGCACCAACTCAAAGGACTTGTGTTTAGGAATTTCAGACACCTGTTGGCAGGCAGGAAAAGCTGTCAACTCTCCACTCTGAAATCAGGATGGATCTATGGAGCCATTTTAGGGCACAACCTTAGGTGCGACCTCAGGGTGAGTTTCTGAGAAATGATTGCAACAGATCAACTCCATCTGGGAGCAATGAAAACATTTGCAAAATTCAAGCACTCTAGTGAAACTAATACAAATTATGTGGCAATCGGAATTAAGGTAAATCTTGGGATCGATCTTGTGGAGGGAGCTCAGGCTTTGAAAAAAAATACCCCATGATTCTAGTATCTGGGCACAAACAGCTTCAGGATCTGTGAGCAGCAGCTGCAGCATTTAAATAAACACCCAGTGGCTGCACGTGCACAGCACGGAGGGGCTGTCAATATCAGTTTTCAGCCACACCTGCTCTCCCAGCTGGTGACCACTGTGAGCAGCCTCTGCTCCTGGAGGCAGGACAGTCCCGTATTGTTTCACTGAGGTTTACAGATGAGAAAATAACTACTGATCACTTGTAGCCAACACTGGGAACGTTTTTTTGTGCATTTCCTTTATCATGCATTAGAGAAAGTCCCACTTTTTGTTTTAAAACAAGGAACACCAGTTCTGAGAAACTTAAGTCTTTTGCAACTAGCGTGAACACAAATGAATGGAAAAAAGTCCATTCATTATACCAATGTGGCTTTGCACAGCCTTCTTAAAAACTGCCAGAAGTTAGCTGGAACCCTGATGACACTAGACAGAGCTACTGAACCAGAGCTGGTTCTGGAATTTGAAATTTCAGAACTCCTTGTACTGTTTGGGCTAACTCTAAAAGGGTCTTTTAGCTACACATGCTCTTTGATGTCATGAAACTCCTGCACTACTACTCCTACGCAACCCAGTCAGCTCCACCTCCTCTGTGAATTGTTTCTCCATCTCTTCCATACTCTCTCTTGCCCTGTCCTGGAATGTTACTCTTCAGAGTCACATCCTTGGCCTTCATACTTTTCCCTCTGCACATTCTCCCAGATTCTTAACTTCAGCCCCATAACCACACTGCCACATCCCTTTTGAT
The DNA here is from genome assembly GCF_000298275.1 of Orycteropus afer afer. Taxonomy (NCBI): domain Eukaryota; kingdom Metazoa; phylum Chordata; class Mammalia; order Tubulidentata; family Orycteropodidae; genus Orycteropus; species Orycteropus afer. The sequence goes on from NW_006921721.1 coordinate 1,120,796, forward strand.
ATATCCTTTCTTGGGTCTCTTATGAGCCCCTCAAGCTTAAATCTTACATCTCCCAATAGTCTGCCTCATGCCTGGCTCCTACTTTAACTGTTTTCCTGGTCCCAGCCATGGCCATCCTTTCCTCTATCATTTCCCTGTTTGCAACACTTTACTGCTGCTTTTCCATCTGGACAAATCCTCATTTTTTAAAAAAAGTACAGCTCCTGTGGAACTTTGCCCAACGCTCTTTCTCACTGCTGGAATTAATTGCAAACTTCACTGGTAAAATAAACATTATTGAGCACGTGCTGGGTACCCAGGCAGAGTGGGAAGCCCTAGTGCCCCCGGTGTGGGAGACAGACAAGTGGTTAGTTAACATTTGAAGGGTTGCAATAAAGATATGGGAGTCCTGTTGATGGGCTCAGTTAATCAAAAGGTTGGAGGTTCAAATCCACCCAGAAGTGCTGAAGAAGACAGGACTGGTGATCCACTTCTGAAAAATTGGCCATTGAAAGCCCTATGGGGCACAATTCCACTGTGACACACATGGGGTTGCCATGAATAAAGTTGACTTTATGGCAATTGGTTGAAAATAGAGATATGTAGGAGCCCAAAGAAGGGAGCCACTTACACTCCATTTCTGAGAAATCTCCAAGGTCCATGATGGAGCTGGGAGCAGTCTGCAGCCTTAAGTGGTATGTATAGAGCACTTCATAGACAGACATGCACTTGCAGGTTTTTTTTTTTTTTTCTTTCTCTTTTACCCACCTTGCTGCAATGTTGGCTTACTTCTTCAAACTCACCTATCATCTCCAACTGGGAGGTTCCACAGAGTAAAGATAGCTTCATTTCTTCTTTTACTCTTTCCAGATCATTCTTGGCTTTAATGTCTAATTTGCTCAGCATGACATGGTGATGTTGCCAAAAAAAACAAAAAAACAAAAAAAAAAACCAAGCTTTATCTATACAATGGAATATTATTCAGTCATAAAAAGGAATGATGTTCTGATACATGGTATGACATGATAAACATTTTACTAGTTGCAGTGGAGTTGACTCCAACTCATGGCAACCCAAGGTGTGTCAGAGTAGAACTGTGCTCTATGGGGTTTCATCATCTGGTTTTTCAGAACCAGATCACCAGGCCTTCTGCAGCACCTCTGGGTGGACTCAAACCTCTTACCTTTTGTTTAGCAGCTCAATACATGTACTGAACCACTTAGGGAGTCCTGAAAACAGAATGTTCAGCAAATCAAGCCAGTCACAAAAGGATAAATCTTGTCCCACTTATGTGAAATATCTAATAATAGTCAATTACACAGAGACAACAGTTTATTAGTGGTTACCGGGAATGGGAGGGAAGGTAAAATGGGGAAGTACTGCTTAATGGGTGTAGAGTTTCTGTTTGGAGAGATGATACAATTTTGGAAATAGATTGTGGTGATGGTTGTACAACATTGAATATAATAATGCCACTGAATTCTGCACATAAAAATGGTTAAAATGACAAATTGTATGTTATATATACATTGACACAATAAAAAAATCTGTCAAAATAAAAACAAATCTTAAATGATGTCAACTCATAATTAAAATTAAAAACCTATAGAGCACCCACCACTCATCTATCAGTTTGTCAAACTGTGGTGGCTTTCATGTTGCTGTGAGGCTGGAAGCTATGCCTCTGGTATTTCAAATGCCAGCAGTGTCATCCAAAGTGCACAGGTTTCAACAGAGCTTCTAGACTAAGACAGACTGGGAAGAAGGATGGGGCCATCCACTTATGAAAGAATTGGCCACTGAAAATCTTATGAATAGCAGAGAAATATTATTTAATATATTATTAGAAAATGTGGGAGCTCTGGTGACACAGTGCCTAAGGCATTTGACTGCTAACCAGAAGGCTGGAGGTTCAAACCCACCAGCCACTCCTCGGAAGGAAGACTGAACAATCTACTTCCATGGAGATGCTGCCTTGAAAACCCAAGGAGAGGTTGCCATGAGTCAGAATTGATTCGACAGCAGTGAGTTTGGTTTGGTATTTAGTTTACTACAAAACGTTACACATAGCCCTGAAACATTGTTTGATATAGCGCCAGAGGATGAACTCCTTAGGTTGGAAGGCACTCAGAGTATGTCTGGGGAAAAGCTGCCCCCTCAGAGTAGAGTTGATCTTAATAATGTGGATGGAGTAAAGCTTTTAGGACCTTCATTTGCTCATAGGGCAGACTCAAAATGAGAATAAAGAGCAGCAAACATTGCATTAAAAATTGCAACTTGGAACATATGAAGTATGGATCTAGTAAAATGAGGATTGTCAGAAATCAAAGGGAATGCATAAAGATTGATATATTAGGCATTAGTGGATTGGTATTGGCCATTATGAATCAGACAAACATATGCTCTACTATACTGGGAATGACAAAGTGAAGAGGAATGGTGTCACATTCATCATAAAAAAAAAAAATTCAAGATCTATCTTGAAGTACAGTCCTGTAAGTGATAGGATAATATCCATACATCTATTAAGGAAGACCAGTTGATATTACTATTAATCACTTTTATGCACCAACCACTGAAGCCAAAGATGAAAATAATTGAAGATTTTTACCAGTTTTTGCATTCTGAAACTGACCAAACATGCAATCAAGATGCATTATAATTACTGGTGATTGGAATGCAAAAGTTGGAAACAAAGAATCATTGGTAGTTGGAAAATACAGCCTTGATGGTAGAAATGATGTCAGAGATAACATGACAGAATTTTGCAAGACCAATAACTTATTCATTGCAAACACCCTTTTACAACAACATAAATGGTAACTATATACATGGACCTCATTAGATGGAATACATAGGAATCAAACTGGCTACATCTGTAGAAACGGGCAATGGGGAAATTCAACATCATCAGTTAAAACAAAGTCAGGAGCTGACTGTGGAACAGACCATCAATTGTAGGCTCATATATAAGTTCAAATTGAAGCTGCAGAAGATTAAAACAAATCCACCAGAGCCATACTTATTCAATCTGTATGCTAAACAAAAATCTGAGAAGCCAGACTATATGAAGAAGAATGAGGCATCAGGATTGGAGGAAGACTCATTAACAATCTACAATATGCAAATGACACAACCTTGCTTGCTTAAAATGAAGAAAACATGAAGCACTAACTGATTAAGATCAAAGACTACAGTTTACACCTCAACTTAAAGAAAATAAACATCCTCACAACTGAACTAATAAGCAATATGATAAATGGAGAAAAGATCAAAGTAGTCAAAGATTTTGCTTTACTTGAATTCACAATCAATACCCTTGGGAAGTAGCAGTCAAGAAATTAGATGGCATATTGCACTGGGCAAATCTGCTGCAAGGGACCTCTTGAAGGTGAGCAAACATGTCACTTCATAAAGTGACGTGCACTTTACCCAAGCCATGGTATTCTCAATAGCCTCATATGCATATGAGAGCTGGACAATGAATAAGGAAGACCGAAGGAGAGTGATGCTTTTGAGTTGTGGTGTTGGTGAAGAATATTGAAAGTACCATGGACTGCTAAAGAACTAACAAATCTGTCCTGGACGAAGTGCAGCCAGAATGCTCCTTGGAAGCGAGAATGGCCAGATTTCGTCTGACACACTTTGCTCATGTTGTCAGAAGGGACCAGTCTTTAGAGAAGGATATCATGTTGGTAAAGTAGAGGATCAGTGAAAAAGGGGAATACCATCAAGGAGATATATTGACACAGTGGCTGCCATGATGGGATCAGGCAGAACAAGGATTGTGTGGATGATGTGTGGACCAGGTGGTGTTTTGTTCTGCTGTGCAGAGTCACTATGAGTCAGAGCTGCATTGCTATTGCTTAACCTAATGGAGCACAGTTCTACTCTGACATACATAGGGGCACCTTGCGTCAGTGTCAATGTAACAGCAACAGGCTGCTTAACTGGTTGGTTATATCTTAATCTGCAGGTGAGGAAACCAAGGGTTAAAGAAGTAAATAGCAAGACCACACTCCAAAAAAACTCACTGTCGAGTCAATTCTGACTCATAGCAACCCCCTTTGGGTTTCTGAGGCAGTAGAACTTTATGGAAGTAGATTGCCCAGTCTTTCTTCCATGGAGTGGCTGGTGGGTTTGAACTGCCAACCTTCTCATTAGCAGTCAAATACCTTAGTCACTACACCACCAGAACTCCTTAAGGTCACACTGAAAAAACAAAAAAACTAAAGTCACTGCCATCAAAATCGGGTCTGACTCATAGTGATGACCCCTCCTTGGGTTTCTGAGGTGGTATCACTATGCAAGTAGATTGCCCCATTTTCCTTCTGAGGAGTGTCTGGTGGGTTTGAACCCCACCCTTCTGATTAGCAGTCAGTACCTTAGGTACTACACCACCAGAGCTCCTTAGGTCATACTAAACCCTTCTAAATCTAGATTCTCTCACCTATAAAAATAGGAATAAAAATACCAACCAGTTTAAGGAATTATAAGAAATTCAAGAGATAAAATTTTATTATACGAGATGATATTGTGAGGTATTAACTTATTTATTCATTTATTTGTTTTTCACATTCTCTGTCATCTTTGACTAACTTAAAAGTTAGCCAGCTGGATAAGAGGCCTTCAGTACTTCACAGAGAATAGAGCCAATGACCAAAGAAATCAAATTTTTCACTCTTTAAAGACTTTGGTCTTTGAAGTAGATATTTACCTTATTTATTCTGTCGAGAGCTGGATGTAGTATTCCCCATGATGAGACTGGTAATCAACTTCATGGTGGAATCTACTGTGAGCAGCTGAGTAGCTGCCTTTGAAATGTGGTCTGCTTCCTGTATATAAGGAGAAGCCTTTGGGAATGATCTCTAGCCTATGGCACGCTTGGACCCTGCATATAGCCATGTCATTGCTCAGCAGCCTGCTATGCTCTACCAACCTTGGGACTTACAATGGACTTAAGTTAATGGCCTGCAGTGTGGTTTGGTAACATCAGGACTGTGCCCTTTTTACTTGTTAACCTTGGGTTTCTCAGCCTCAGCAGCCATAAGAGCAAGGTATTCCTCAGCTTTCTGGAGACAGTGTGCAGCTCTGATGTAGGCAAGCTTATACAGCTGGGAAGTGGCCCCATTGGTAAACAATTAACTTTGGATAAACCTGGCTGTCTGAAAAGCATGGTGAAAACCATAGTCAGGAAAATACCAGCATCCCAGATGTACAGTGGAGCCTGTGGGAGAGAGAACCTGGAGGGCCACTTTGGATTTCATTCCTTTACTTCTTTTCTTGATCTTAACAGCAAATTAAAAAGAAAAAAAAAAAAAAAAAAATTGAAGACCTTTCCAAGATAGCAATTGCAAGCTGAGTATAAAGAATGCTTGTCATTGGTTTAAGGACTGATTAGCTAATTATCTCTATAAGTCGTGCAAACTCATGCAATTTAGACATGTTAGTATCACCTGCCTTGAAAGAAGATTGGGCAATCTGCTTCCATAGAGGTACCATCTCGGAAACCCAAGGAGGGGTTGCTATGAGTCAAATGGACTCAATGGCAGTGAGTTTGGGTGATACACCTGCCATTTTCTGTCATCAGGACTTTCTTCTATTCTTTGAGATATAGTTTTCTTCAAAAGCATAGAGATTCAATGAGCAGATGGTCTATGTAGTAAGTTGCATCCTGATGACTTTGGACTTTTCCAAGCACTCACAATCATGAGAAGCACCTTGCTGTTGTTGTTCGGTCGCCATGAGTCCAAGTTGACTTGATGGAACTTAGGCAGAACAAAATATTGCCTTGTCCTGCACCAACTCCATGATCTTTGATATGTTTGAGTCCATTGTTGAGGCTTTTGTGTCAATAAATCTCATTGAGCATTTTCCTCATTTTTGCTGACCCTTTACTTTACCAAACAATGTCCTTTTCTCATGATTAGTCTTTCCTCTTGATATGTCCAAAGCAAGCTACATAAAGTTTCTCTATCTTCACTTCTCAACAGCATTCATGCATATGAGGCAATTGAAAAGAACATGGCTTGAGTTGGAAACACCTTATGTATCGAAGTGACATCTTTGCTCTTTAAGATTTTAAAAAGATGTTTTGCAGCAGATTTACCAAGGCAGTACATCTTTTGGTTTCTTGACTGTTGCTTCCAAGGGCATTGATTGTTGATCCAAGTAAAATGAAATACTTGACTTCAATATTTTCTCCATTTATCATAATGTTACTTATTGGTTCTGTTGTGAAGATTTTAGTTTTCTTTACACTGAGGTGTAAGCCATACTGAAAGCTACAACAAACTAATACAGTAGAAGGCTAATATAATACTTAGCGATGTTAATACACTGAACAGAAAGAAATAGCTGGACTAACGAGGATTACAAGGAGCTCTGGTAGCATAGTGCCTAAGCCATTTGACTGCTAACCAGAAGGCTGGTGGTTCAAACCCACCAGCCACTCCTCGGAAGGAAGGTTGGGCAATCTACTTCCTTAGTGATACTGCCTTGGAAACCCAAGGAGGGGTGGCTGCTGTAGATTTCAGCCTTCCATAAACCAAATGCTTTAAAATGTAAGCTCTAATTCATTCCTTCTCTTCTTGATCATGAATTTTATTTAAAATCCTTTGATCACATTTAGGTTAATGTGTTTTCTTCTTCATAGGCTGGTTGATGGCTCATTTAGATGATTACTTCTTTTAGGATAAGCTTTTAAAACCCAAGACACTATCCTTTTTGGTAGTCATTGTTGTTAGGTGCCATTGAGTTGTCTCCGACTCATAGCAACCCCATGCACAGCAGAATGAAACACCGTCTAATCCAGTGCCAGCTCCACGATCCCTGCTACACTTGAGCTCAT
>NW_006921721.1:1128217-1139484 GCF_000298275.1 Orycteropus afer afer
GACTGCTGCTTGCATTGGCATCGATTGTAGAACCAAGCAATGTGAATTCTTTGACAACCTCAATCTTCTCTCCATTTATTGTGATGCTCCTCATTGGTCCATTGTGAGGATTTTTGTTTCCTTTATATTGAGACATAATCCATATTGCAGACTGTATTCTTCAACCTTCATCAGTAGGTGCCTCAAGTCATCCACACTTTCAGCAAGCAAAGTTGTATCATCTGCATATCTCAGGTTGTTAATGAGTCTTCCTCCAATCCTGGTGCCACGTTTTACTTCATATAGTACAGGTTCTCGGATTATTTGCTCAGCATATAGATTGAGTAAGTGTGGGGAAAGGATACAACCCTGATGCACTCCCTTCTTGATTTTAAACCATGCAGTGTCCCCTTGTTCTGTTCAATGACAGCCTCCTGGTCAAGGTATGGGTTCCTCATGAGTATAATCAAGTGTTCGGGAATTCCCATTCTTCTCAATGTTATCCATAATTTGTCATGATCCACACAATCAAATGCCCTTGCATAGTCAATAAAACACAAGTAAACATCTTTTTGGTATTCTTTGCCTTGAGCCAAGATCCATCTGACAACAGCTATGATATCCCTTGTTCCACATCTTCTTCTGAATCCAGCTTGCACCTCTGGAAGTTCTCTGTCAATATACTGCTGCAATGATTTTTGAATTATTTTCAGTAAGATCTTACTTGCGTGCGATATTAATGATATTGTTTGATAATTTCCACAATCTGTGGGATCACCTTTGTTTGGAATCGGTACAAATTTGGATCTCTTCCAGTCAGTTGGCCAGGTAGCTGTCTTCCAAAACTCTTGGCATAACCGAGTAAGTGTCTCCAATGGGGCATCCGTTTGTTGAAATATCTCAATGGGTATTCCATCAATTCCCGGAGCCTTGTTCTTCGCCAATTCTTTCATTGCAGCTTCGACTTCTTCCTTCAGTACCATTGGTTCTAGATCATATGCCAGTTCCTGAAATCGATGAAGATCAACCAGTTCTTTTTGGTACAGTGATTCTGTGTATTCTTGCCATCTTCTCTTGATGTTTCCTGCATCATTCAATATTTTGCCCATAGAATCTCTCAATATTGCAACTCAAGGCTTAATTTTTTTCTTCAATTCTTTCAGCTTGAAAAATGCCGAGTGTGTTCTTCCCTTTTGGTTTTCAAATGTGTCTTTGCACATTTCATTATAGTGATTGGTTTTGTCAGCCCGAGCTGCTCTTTGAAATCTTCTGTTCAGCTCTTTTATCTTGTCATTTCTTCCATTGGCTTTAGCTACTCTCCACTCAAGGGCAAGTTTCAGAGTCTCTTCTGTCATCCATTTTCTTCTTCTCTTCTTTTCTCATCTTTTTAGTGATCTCTTGCTTTCTTCATGGATAATGTTCTTGATATCCTCCCACAATTCTTCTGGTCATTGTTGTTCAATGCATTAAATTTATTCTTTAGATGATCTCTAAATTCAGGAGGGATATATTCAAGATCATATTTTGGCTCTCTTGGACTTGCTTTAATTGTCTTTAACTTCAAATTGAACTTGCATATGAGCAGTTGATAGTCTTTTCCACATTCAGCTCTTGGCCTGGTTTTGGCTGAAGATATTGAGCTTTTCCACCGCCTCTTGCTACAGATGTAGTCAATGTGATTCCTGTGTGTTCCATCTGGTGAATTCCACTTGTAGAGCCACCATTTGTGTTGTTGAAAAAGGTGTTTGCAATGAATAAGTCATTGGTCTTGCAAAATTCTACCATGCAAGTTCTAGCATTATTTCTGTCACCACGGCCAAATTTTCCAACTATCAGTGATTCTTCTTTGTTTCCAACTTTTGCATTCCAGTCACCAGTGATAATTAGCACATCTTGATTGCATGTTCGGTCAATTTCAGACTGCAGAAGTTGATAAAAACTTCAGTTTCCTCATCTTTGGCTTTGGTGGTTGGTGCATAAATTTGAATAATAGTCGTATTAACGGGTCTTCCTTGTAGGTGTATGCATATTATCCTATCACTGACAGCATTGTACTTCAGGACAGATCTTGAAACATGCTTTGTGATGATGAATGCCATGCCATTCCTCTTCAAACTGTCATCCCCAGCATAGTAGATTATGTGGTAGTCTGATTCAAAATGGCCAAAACCAGTCCATTTCAGCTCACTAATGCTGAGGATATCAATCTTTATGCATTCAATCTTATTTACCTACCTTGTATTCATCAGCCTTTACTGCCAACCTGTTGTATAGCCTGCCAGTCTTAGTTCATCAGCCCCTGCACCTATGCAAGTCAGGAGAAGCCTTTAACCTCATATCTCACCCACAGACTTGGGACTTGCCAGCCTATACAACTATGTGAGCCATTTCCTTGAGATAAATCTCTCTGTAACCAGCTTCACTGACTTTGCTTCTCTAGACAACCTAGCCTAAGACAGTAGCATATTAGCTTTCTGGGAAATTACATTAAAAGTAACATTCCTACAACATTTGATAATTCCAATAATTACAATGAGGAGCTCTGGTGGTGTATTGCCTAAGGCACTTGACTCCTAACCAGAAGGCTGGCAGTTCAAACCCACCAGGCACTCCTCAGAAGGAAGGTTGGGCAATCTACTTCCATAGTGATACCACCTTGGAAACCCAAGGAGGGGTTACTATAAGTCAGGTCTGACTCTATGGCACATAACAACAGCAATAATAACAATGAATATCATTAATCCAGTCAATAACCAAGAAATCAAACTCACTGCTTTAGAGTCAGATCCAACTCATAACGACCCCTTCTTGGGTTTCCAAGGCAGTATCATTACTCAAGTAGATTGCCCAGTCTTTCTTCTGAGTGGCTGGTAGGTTTGAACCACCAAGCTTCTGGTTAGCGGTCAAATGCCTTAAGTACTACACCACCAGAACTCCCATCCAGTCAATAGTATAGATTAAAATACTAATGAAAAAAAATATAAAGTTTTTTTTTAAAACTTTGAAAAGTTTGCCTAATAAATTAATAAAACTTAAATGATTGAACAAAACTACTTCAAAAACACTGTGGGTAGGCACAAAGCAATAATTCCAATAACATTTGTTCACTAAAGAAAAACTATTAGTCTACAGGTTTTAATGGCATGTAAGACAAAAGGAATGAATATGAAAACAGAAAATATATTGATAATCTGTATGGAAAATTCTTAGCAGTTAATAAATCCAACTTGTCAATGTAAAGCAAACTCAAAAACAATAAAGATTTAAACAAAGTCCAATTACCTCAGGGACTTGCATTAGACAGAATGAGTGAAAAAATGTCTTGTTCTTAGACCTTGGGAAAGTTGTCTGCTTCTGCCTCCTAGGGCATTTCAGCTTCAAGTTTAAATTTCCAGATGATTGGCAAGACCAAACTAATAAGATGTATTAAATTTAGAAGAATTTCTCTTCCCTGGTTGAATAAATAAATCTTAAAGAAAACATGAAATAATGTTTTATTGTATCATTATCTTCTTAGTAGCGAAAAAGGTTACATGAGGCAACAAAGGCAATACTTCAATAGACCTGAGGTTTCACTAACTCCCATTTCAGCTTCAAAAGGTTTGGTGAGTCAGCCAATCTGGTTTTTGGAGTCTGTTTCTCTAATTCTTCAAAAGAGCGCAGTGCTCAAAACAAAATGTTCTTACTAGTTTTCCCGGACTATTGTTTGACTCAAAGGTGGCTTTTAGGCATGAAGTTTTCTAAGACTCAACGTTCATAAGAACACCCAAGGACAGTGGTCTGTGTGGGTTACCCCAACTTCCATGAAAGTAAAAAATCTAGACAGAAAACTAGGAAGTAAAACAGAAACATTAATATTAACATTAGGTCAATTATTTGAAATAAGCCATGAAACCATGACCTGAGGTCTTTGTACCAAGGAAACAAGTCCTATAAGGTGTTTGTTTGTACATAAGTGATACAAACTATATAAGCATGTGCCTCAGGTATAATGACATGTTGTAAAACTTCAGATTGTATATTTATATAAACATAACAATATTTCTTTATTAAGGCACAAAACTGTTCCTTGGGAGACTAACGGGAAATCCAATAACAATCTATTTTGTAAAACCATAGCTTGAATTTCAGTCATTTCTCTAGGTATGCTATTTATAAGTTTGCTAAACTTACCAACAAAAACTTTTATTTTGAGAGTTACAATACCTAAACCCATTTAAAGTCCAAAAATTTCCTTTAATTTCAGAACTAGCTATTTACAAATATCACTATACTGACTATAAAATATTCTATACTAAGCATTTTTTGTTTCTTAATTTTTATTTCTAACGTTTTCTATGGTTTCTTTTCTCATCTCAATGTTACATTCCTCACATATTTAATAGTATAACAAGAATCAGTCCAAATCTACAGGTAAAAACAACAAACCCAGTAATTAGATAATTTAGATGAAAAGGAGCTCTGGTAGTATAGTGCCTAAAGCACTTGACTGTTAACCAGAAGACTGGCAGTTCAAACCCACCAGCCACTCCTTGGAAGGAAGATGGGGCAATCTACTTCCGTAGTGATACTGCCTCGGAAACCCCAGGAGGGGTCGCTATGAGTTGGGTCTGACTTGACTGCACATAACAACAACAACAAGATGGAAGGAGAAAAACAGTGGTGGAGTAGTGCTTAAGGCATTTAGTTAGGCAAGCAAAAGTTTGGCAGTTCAAACCCACCAGCCTTCTGTGGAAGGAAGACTGGGTAATCTACTCCCATAGAAATTTCCCACCTCGGAAACCCAAAAGGGATTGCTATGTGTTGGAATCGACTCAATGGCAGTGAGTTTGATTTTAATATTTTATATCCAGAAAATGGAATGTTAAAACATCAGCAATATTCCCACATAAAACCCATAGTAATTGTTTAGTCTATCTTGCTTTATGCAGTTAATTTCTGTTCCTCAGGATTCTTGGACAACTTCAGTCTGTGAACTTGTCACATTTTACATCGGAGTTCTAAAATCTTGATTCAATCTAGTGGGATCTATGTTAAAATATCACAGTCTTTTTCATAAGTCTGATACAGTCCATCTTGTTTTTTGGAATGTTTTGTTCAAGCATTTCAGCAAGTCAGCAAATCAAAAACTTATCTGTAGATGATTTAAATCTAATATGGCCATGATTAACTTATAAAATAATACTTTTAAAAGACCTGATAAACCAAAAAACCAAACCCAAATAAAGTCAAAATACACAAAAATATCTAAAAATACAATTAACCTCATTTTTTAAAGAGCTTGAGACAACACTGTTTTAGTTCTTTAGTGCTACTATAACAGATACCACAGGTGGATGGTTTTAACAAAAAGAAATTTATTCTCTTACAGTTTAGGAGGCTAGAAGTCTGAATTCAGAGTGCTGGCTGTAGGGGAAGGCTAGGCTAGCAGATTGAGTTCAAAGTGCCAGCTCTAGGGGCTAGGTGGAGGCTTCTTGACCTTGGGCTTGAGCTTTGCCTCACTAGAACAAGCTGGAGGTTTCTACTGACTCAAGCAGCTGCAAGAGTTGAAAAAGTCAAGATTGGTAGGGAGTATAGCAGGCTGTTGGCTGTGGAGGCTGATAAATCCAAGGTTGATAAGTAAAATGGTAGATTGTTGGGCTACAGGTTGCAAAGGCAACAAATCCAAGATCAGCAGGCCACTGGTTCAAGTCCAGGAACTGGAGATGATGATGAGTTAAATGCAGGATCCTTTCTATATATACTGGAAACAGGCCACACCCCTGCCACTCCCCTTCAACTGATTAATTGCTCATAACATATTCCACCATGGAGGTGATTATATCAGTCCAATCTCATCATGGGGAATAACTACATCCAGCTGCCAAGCCACTCAAAATCACAGCCCAGCCAAGGTGACACACAGCTTTTACTCCACATGTGTATAATAATCTTGAGACATAATACCTATAGTCATGATACACCAAAGAATACCAAGATAATTAAGTGTCTAAACATCTGAATTAAGCACTATAGGTAAATAAAGTAATTCTCCCAGTTAAACCCACTGGTTTCTATTCCACTAGATTCAAAAGAAACAAAGTTGTGACCAAGTTAGTAATAAAAATAACTAAAATTATGACATAATATCATGTGTTAGTTGTGTAGTATTAGGCAAAAACGTAAGAGGAAACATTAATATATAAATTTTGAACCCAAAGGAGAATTAGGCACTTGATTTGATAACACATTTTATGTAATCTAAAACCAAAAAATCAAACCACTGCCATAGAGTCCATTCTGACTCACAATGACTTGTATTGGGTTTCCAAGGGTGTAAATCTTTACAGAAGTGAATTGCCTCATCCTCCTCCTGCGGAGCAGCTGGTGGGTTTGACCTTCTGCTTAGCAGCCAAATGCCTTAGCAGCTATGCCAACCAGAACTCCGTTCATGCAATCTATAACCTACTTAGAACTTTGTAGCACTTTTCTTTTTATAAAACAGAAAAAAAAAAATCATTTATGGGGATCCATGAAGTTTCAAACTTGTCAGGAGTTTATCATAGATTACTGAGAAATAATACTCAAGTTATTTAAAGGTAAAAACATTAGTTTTGTTTGCCCACCTCCTCACCCCCCAAGACCATGTGGCTTGGCCTGATGCAGGAATTTTATTCTAATAAGAGACTGAACCCTTGTCTTCAAGGAAGGTTATACAAAGGATAAATTAACTATTCAATCTAGTAATCAAAGAATTTTGTTATTTCAACAGCAAGAAATGTAATTCTTTGTTTCATAGTATTTAACATTAGCACTCCTAAAAATCTCACAAATGAAACTATTAAACTTTAGCCAGACAGCTAAACCTCAAATGAATTCTTTTAAATAATTCTCTTAAACATTGTTTCTGTTGCATATCTCTTAAAATATAGCCTTTTAAATGGCAAAAAATATATACTCTTGTTATTGTTGTTAGATGCTGTAGAGTCAGCTCTGACTCATAGCAACTTTATATACAACAGAACAAAACACTGCCTGGTCCTGCACCAGCCTCACAATCCTTGCTATACCTGAGCCCATCATTGCAGCCATCAATCCATGTCATTGAGGGCCTTCCCCTTTTTTGCTGACCTTCCACTTTACCATGCATGATATCTTTCTCCAGAGAATGGTCCTTTCTGACAACATGACCAAAGAAGGTGAGACGACAAATCTGGCCATTCTCACTTCCAAGGAGCACTCCAGCTGCACTTCTTCCAGAACAGATTTGTTAATTCTTCTGGCAGGCCATGGCACTTTCAGTATTCCTTGCCAACACTACAACTCAAAAGCATCAACTCTTCTTCAGTCTTCCTTATTCAATGTTCAGCTTTCACAAGGATATGGCTGCCCCCCCCCAAAAAAAAACCTCAATGCTGTTGTGTCAGATCCAACTCATAGCGACCTCTCCTTGGGTTTCTGAGGTGGTATCACTATGGAAGTAGATCTTCTAATCTTCCTTCTGAGGAGTGGCTAGTGGGTTTGAACCATCAACCTTCTGGTTAGCAGTCAAATGCTACACCATCAGAGTTCCCACATGGTTATGAGGTGATTGAAAATACCATGGCTTGGGTTAGGCACACCTTAGTCTTCCAAGAGACATCTTTGCTCTTCAGCACTTTTAACAGGTTTTTGGAGCAGATCTGCCCAGTTCAATACATCGTCTGATTTCTCTCTTTTTTTGGCTACTCTGGTGGAACACAAATCATCTGATTTCTTGAGTGCTGTTTCCAATGGTGTTGATTGTGGAAACAAGTAATATGAAATCTTTGACAACTTCAGTATTCTCTCCATTTATCATAATGCTGCTTATCGGTCCAGTTGTAAGGATTTTTATTTTCTTTATGTTGAGGTGTAATCCATTCTGCAGACTATAGTCTTTAATCTTTATCAGTAAGTGCTTTGAGTCATGCTCACTTTCAGCGAGCAAGGCTGTGTCATCTGCATATCGCAGGTTGTTGCTTACTCTTCCTCCAATCCTGATACTGCATTCTTCTTCATATAGTCCAGCTTCTCTGATTATTTGCTCAGCATACAGATTGAATAAGTATGGTGAAAGGATACAACCGTGACACACTCCCTTCCTGATTTTAAACTGTGCAGTATCCTCTTCTTCTGTTTGAGTGACAGCCTCCTTCCTGGTCTATGTACTTTTGAGCCCAATTAAGTATTCTGGAATTCCATTCTTCTCAGTGTTATCCACAATTTGTTATGATCCACACAACCAACTGTTTTTGCATAGTCAATAAAACAAAACTAATCATCATTCTGGTATTCTTTGCCTTGAGCCAAGATCCATCTGATATCAGCAAAGATATCCCTCATTCCAGGTTCTTTTCTGAATCCAGCTTGCACTTCTGGAAATCCCCTGTCAATATATTGCTGCAATTGTTTTTCAATTATCTTTAGCAAGATTTTACTTGCATGTGATATTAATGATATTGTTTGATAATTTCTGCTTTCTGTGGGATCAGTTTTCTTTGGAATGGGTACAAATCTGGATCTCTTCCAGTCAGTTGGCCAGGTAGCTGTCTTCCAAATCTCTTGGCATAAACAAGTAAGTACCTGCAGTGCAACATCCATTTGTTGCAGCATCTCAGTGGGTATCCTGTCAGTTCTTGGACCCTTGTTTTTCACCAATTCCTTCATTGCAGCTTTGACTTCTTCCTTAAATACCATTGGTTCTTGATCATATGCCACCTCCTGAAATAGATGAACATTCACAAATTCTTTTTGGTACAGTGACTCTGTGTATTCCTTCCATCTTCTTTCGATGTTTCCTGCATCATTCAATATTTTGCCCATAGAATCTTTCAATATTGCAACTTGAGGAGTGAATTTTTTCTTGAGTTTTTTCAGCTTGAGAAATACTGAGTGTATTCTTCCCTTTTGGTTTTCTAACTCCAAGTCTTTGCACGTTTCATTATAATAGTTGGCTTTGTTTTCTCAAGCTGCTCTTTGACATCTTCTGTTCAGCTTTTTATCTTGTAATTTCTTCCATTTGCTTTAGCTGCTTTCCAGCTAAAGCAGGTTTCAGAGTCTCTTCTGACACCCTTTTTGATCTTCTTCCTTTCCTGTCTTTTTAATGACCTTTTGCTTTCTTCATGGATGATGTATTTGATGTCATTCCACAATTCATCTGGTTTTCAGTCATTGGTGTTCAATGCATCAATTCTATTTTTAGATGGTCTTTAAATTCAAGTGGGATATAATCAAGGTCATATTTTGGCTCTCATGGACTTGTTTCAATTGTCTTTAGCTTCAACTTGAACTTGAGTATTAATGATTAATGGTCTATTCCACAGTCAGCTTCCAGTCTTATTTTGGCTGAAGATATTGAGCTTCTCCATTCCCTCTTGCCACAGATGTAGTCAATTTGATTCCTGTGTATTCTATCTGGTGAAATCCACATGTGTAGATGCCATTTATGTTTTTGAAAAAAGGTATTTGCCATGAATCAGTCATTGGTCTTGCAAAATTCTATCATGCATCTTCCAGTGTCATTTCTATCACCAAGGCTATATTTTCCAACTACTGGTGGTTCTTTATTTCCAACTTTTGCATCCCTATCACCAGTAATAATCAACATATCTTGATTGCATATTTGGTCAATTTCAGAGTGCAGAAGTTGGTAAAAAACTTTCAGTTTCATTGTGTTTGGCTTTTGTAGTTGGTGTGTAAATTTGAATAATAGTAGTATTAACAGGTCTTCCTTTTAAGTATATGGATATTATTCTATCACTGACAGCATCAAGGTATATCTTGAAACATCCTCTGTGATGATAAATCCCACACTACTCTTCTCCATGTTGCTGTGAAACTTTAGGCTATGCCACCAATATTTCAAATACCAGCAGGGTCACTCATGATAGACAGGTTTCAGCAGAGCTTTCAGACTAAGACAGACTTGGAACAAGGAAGGTACCATTCACTTCTCAAAGAATTGGCCAGTAAAAACCTTATGAATGGCAGTGAAATACTGTCAACTTTATGGATAGCCTTGAAACTTTGTCCAATATAGTGCCAGAAGGTGAGCCCTTCAGGTTGGAAGTCACTCAAAATATGACTGGAGAAGAGCTGCCTCCTCAAAGTAGATTTGACCTTATTAATGTGGATGGAATAAAGCTTTTGTTATTCCATTTGCTGCTGTGGCACAACTCCAAATGGGAAGAAACAACTGCAAACATCCATTAATAACTAGAACATGGAATATATAAAGTATGAATCTAGGAAAATTGTGTTGTTGTTGTTGTTATGTGCCATCGAGTCGGACCTGACTCATAGCGACCCCTCCTTGGGTTTCCGAGGCAGTATCACTATGGAAGTAGATTGCCCCATCTTCCTTCTGAGGAGTGGCTGGTGGGTTTGAACCACCAGCCTTCTGGTTAGCAGTCAAGTGCCTTAAGCACTACGCTACTAGGAAAATTAGAAGCTGTAAAAAATGAAATTGAACACACAAAAATCAATATCCTAGGCATCAGTGAGTGGATATGGATCGGTTTTGAACCAGCCATTGGCACACTCATTAGACTGAAATATATACATTGTGTAGTATAAAAGTAAAATGTATATAAGCCTTAAGTTAGCATGAATATTTATTAGCTCAATTTAATGCCAATAAATTACCTAAAGATCTTGAAAATATCATTGTACTACAAAACATAATTAACCTTCAAGTAATATTTGTTTAAATATTCTAAAAGTTCAGATCGATTCCAAGATGGTGGAATAGGCAGAAAATCTGCACAGACCCTCTTCAACAAAGAAAAGGGAAACAAATTAACACAGACAGAGAAGATAATGCTGGACCCCTGAGCCTTGAAGGGAAGGATATAGAAGTGAACTAAATCCCAGCTAGCAGAAGAATTTGCATGAAAATACCAAAAAAGGAGACATACGGACCTGCAGTCTCACGGCGATCCTGATGGCACAGACAGCTTGGATTCCCAAGTGGTGGTAGGACCTAAGAATTAACCTAAAACTCAGCCCTGCTAGCCAGAGACTGCACGGAAGACTTCTTTGGTGCCTGAGGAATAAAAGGGGAAGCAGCAGTAAAGAGGAAGACGGGCTGGGCTGTGGACTTTTGCCAGTCCAGAGGGCACCACAATTTTGAATGCTTACAAGCGGCTTGACCATTTTGGATAGTTAAAGGATGAGCACACTACCAGATTCCAGGGGCTTAAGAAGAGGTTCTGCTTTCCAGTAACCCCAAGAACACTCCTGACCTGCATGACTGAAAAGTTGCGACATTCCTCTTGTCACTCTTATAC
>NW_006921721.1:1144669-1154358 GCF_000298275.1 Orycteropus afer afer
TTTGTGTGCTTCCAAAGACTTCTCCAAAAGAGTCAAAAGAGAACCTACAGATTGGGAAAAAATATTTGGTAATGACATATCTGACAAGGGACTTATCTGTAGAATTTATAGAAAACTCCAACAACTCAATAACAAATAGACAAACAATCCAATTAAAATATGGACAGAAGACATGAATAGACATTTCTCCAAGGAGGATATTCAAGCAGCCAACAAACATATGAAGAAATGCTCACGATCACTAGCTATTAGAGAGATGCAAATCAAAACAACAATGAGATACTATCTTGGTCCAACACTACTAGCAAAGTTCAAGACAGAAAATAACAAATGCTGGGGAGGATGTGGAGAGATTGGAACTCTCATGGTACAACCATTGTGGAAAGCAGTATGGCAATTCCTTCAAAAGTTGGAAGTAGAAATACCATTTGACTCAGCTATTCCATTACTAGGTATATATCCTAAAGAAGTTAGAGCCATGAAAAAAACAGACATATGTACACCCATGTTCACCACAGCACGGTTTACAATATCCAAAAGATAGAAACAACCTAGGTGACCATCAACTGAGGAATGGATATCCAAACTATGGTACATACACACAATGGAATACTATGCAACCCTAAAGAATAATGTAGAATCTGCAAAACACCACGTAATGTGGATGAACTTGGAAGACATTATGCTGAGTGAAATAAGGCAATCACAAAAGGACAAATATTCTATTAGTCTGTTATTGTAAAATCCAGGGAAATGTTTATCTATGGAAGGCATGTTCTTTGTTGGTTACCAGGGTTGGGAGGGGACGGAGGGGAGGGAACTCTGTTACATAGAGATAAGTATCGATTTGGGTGATGGCACTTTACAACAACAACAACAACAACAAATTTAAATGTTTTAAGATTTTATTGAGATAACTTCAAGTCTGGCTAGGTGCACAAAAGTTTCTCAGATTATCCCAAGTGAATCTCCTTGTGATAGGTTTTCATGTCAAAGAGTTCCCTTACAGTGTAGAGAACTTGTTGTTGTTATGTGCTGTTGAGTCCAACCTGACTCATAGTGACCCCTCGTCTTGGGTTTCCGAGGCAGTATCACTACAGAAGTAGATTGTGCAACTGCTAAGACCCCAAGAAGGCCAATTCAGGCCAAGTTTGGGAGTCACACTCTTCCTTTCACTTCAGACCAGCCAGCACCTTCTCTCACATCTTCAGTCCTCAGGGACTATTTCAATGCCCGTCGGCTCACAATTCATTGCACTTCAGACCAGCCAGCCCTTCCTCTCATCCCCAGCCTCTGTGGCCTAGGTTCAAGAGTACCAAACTCAGCCTGTTTCTTCTTTGCTGCACACTTCCCCCATTTCCAGTCAGGTGGACCCAGGTGGTCACAAGCGAGTAACATACAAGTTTACTACTCACTGGCTTCCTTTAACTTTCAGTCCTGGAAGGTTTCTCTCAGGGACCATGACTTTTCTACCTTGATGCACCCAAAGCTTATGTGCTTGCTGGAAATTCAAAAAGCCAAACAGTCATTATTTTTTTCCTCCTCAGGTCCTTGTTCAAATGCAAATCTTCTGTTCTCTCAGTACTACTGGGTAGGGCTCAGGTTTTCTACCTAAGGCCCCTGTACTCTACACACAGGGTTTGAAACAAAAGCCTGTGTTTCTTCTGGGAAAATTCTATTTCCCATTTTAACATATCCAATCAATTATTGGCTGAAGGTGGACTTACACACACTGTTATCCACATACCCCATAATCATTTCTGATGTATCAGAAGGTAAGAGAACATTCACTAGCCATAGTACATTCAGATAAACACAGAATCCAAAACACATAATCCTTTTAAAGACATTGCAGGTTCACCTCTTCCCCTTGATTACCATCCCATTCTATGCATATGGCCTTGGGCCTTTGGCTGGTTGTAACCAAAAGCCCTGGCCTCTGGACCAATTATCCCCTTTAAGAGGTAACACCAAACAAAGTAACCATCTAAGACTCCAAAGTTTCACTTCTCAGACCCCTTCCTCCTTCTTTCTTTTACAGCAAAGTCCATGCTTCTGTGAGTCCGGAGCCACTGCAATGAATCCCACTGCTTCTGACACCAACTGCTAAAATGGCAAGGAGGCCACATGTTCTGACCTCCTCTGATCCCACAAGAGGAAGACAGAATCACCATCAATAGCCCAAGTCCTATTCTTGTGTGGCCAGACATGCTGCCTCCCTCCAGCCCTTTCTCCAACCATTCCTCCTAAAGCACCCACAACCTCTCTCCTGGGCTCATTAATTCACTGCAGTGGCCACACAGAATTCACAGATTATGGGGTTTATCAGGGAAGCACCAGGCTACAATTCAAGTTCAGGAAAAAACGCTCAGTCTCTCTCCCAGCCCACCATCTCCCAGCCAAGTCTCTCACAGTCTCTCCCCCAGCAGTGCCTGTCCCTCGGTGGGTGTCTTACTCAGCAATGCATGTCTCTTGCATCTCTTTCCCAGCAGCACATGTCTCTCAGGAGCACCTGTCAACTTCAGCAGCACGTCTTCCTCAACCAGCAGTCAGAAAGAGGTCTGCCTCTAGGAGGCCTCCTTTTGAGCCTGGCAGAGTGGCCAAAGTAGCCAATCATAGCATCGGAACTCTAAGCACCTGAGAGAGAAAGTGGGGACTTCCCAGAACATTGTTGTTTTGTGCCACTCCCAACAGAAATGCCACCAGAGCGCCTAGCCAACTTGTTAGAACTATCTAATTCATATTAGCGTTTACTTATCATTACACCAAATTAGAATGAGTTCCTTGAAGACATATTATCATCTAATTTAATGAAACTGTATTTTCATATTTCTATCTTTTGCATGCTTTATAAGACTTTTTAGCGAAAACAATTTAGAATCATTTATTTCTTTTCAATCAAAATAAGCAGTATCTTTTGTAGTACACCTCTCAAATAGACTGATTTTCATCAAAGTTTCTGCAAGATAGGTGGAGAACTGTCACTTCCCTCTGTCAACTGTAAAGCATTGCTTTCAGTTTCTCAGACAAAACCATTGCTGTTGAGTCAATTCCAACTCATAGCAACCTGTTAGGAAAGAGTAGAACTGCTCTATAGGGTTTCCAATGTTGTAATCTGCCATTGAGTGGCATTCTGACTCATAGAGACCCCCTTTGGGTTTCTGAGGTGATAAATCTTTATGGAAGTAGATTGCCCAGTCTTCCTTTCACAGTCTTGATGGAAGCAGACTGCCACATCTTTCTCTCAGGAAGCCACTGATAGGTTCGAACACCAACCTCTCAGTTAGCTAGGGACACTTAACGATCGTACCACCAAGCCTTCTTGGTTTCTGAGTATTGGTCAAAAGACTGAGATTCTTTGTAGCAATTTCACCAATGTGCACAAAATCTAGGTTAACAGAAATCTTGACATTGGCGTCCTTGACCAAAACTTCTACAAGAGAGCAGATTAAAATGTTTACAAACAGAAAAACAGGGCCAAAATTCTCCTCAAGTTTTACTTGACAATAAACCAAAACCAAACTCACTGCCGTGGAGTCAGGTACGACTCATAGGACCCCTCCTTGGGTGTCCGAGGGGATATCACTATGGAAGTAGATAGCCCAACCTTCCTTCTGAGGAGAGGCTGGTGGGTTTGAACCACCAGCCTTCTGGATAGCAGTCAAGTGCCTTAGGCACTACACCACCAGAGCTCCCTTACTTGACAATACAACATAGATATTAAAGAAGTTTTTCAGGGGAAAGACACAAATAGGAACTCCTTTTCTCAAAGTGATCACTGAAATTCTAAATTAGTTCTACTATATTTAGTTTAAAGTATAAGCCCTAAACTAGCATCTTAGTAGAGAGAAGCTCCAGGCTCATTTATCAAGGATTTTAAGAGTCAAATGGAATCTTTGGTTTCCCAAGGTCAAATAAAATTCTTAGCAAGGAGTTGATCTCTGAGATTCTAATTTACTGTATAGAAAACTCCAAATTAGCCACATTTTTTTTTTTTTAAAGACTATCCTTAATGAGACTATGTCAAACAGATAGGTACAAACAAGTGGCAAAGCCATAGTGTTTGTATATAAGTTGGACAGGAGTCCCATAAAGGAGCTCAGAATTGCTCCCAGATACAGCATTTCCAATTTTCAGAAAAGTTTTGAGTTTGTTCAAAGTTTAGGACTCTTAGGTTCAGTAAAATCTTGATGAGGTGTGTGTGTGGAGGGCATAGTGGGATTTAGGCAGTGTATTGCTTAAACATGTGTGCCTAAGAGTTGCAGAGACATTGTCTTGTGGCCGGCCAGCAGCCTTGAGCTTCTGGCCTGTCCTCTGAACTGACTTAATCTGACACAGGAATCTTTTAAGTGTCTTTCACTGCTGATGACCCCCTTACTGGCTTTTACTGGTCATCTTGTGCCCTTTGATTTTGTGGCTTATAGAGCCTAAAATTCCAAAAACTCAAAAATTCCTAGGACAATAATTTACCCAGAACTTCACACGGCTGCCACCAGCAGAGTCAAACAAACTCTTAAAAGATACAAGACCAGTACTGTGAACTACTGTCACCAGTAGAGGCAAACAAACTCTTGTAAGAGACATGTGGGGAGAGAGAAAGAAAAACAAAACAAAAAAAAAACAAAACAAAAAAAAAACAACCCAGCAAAGAACAACTTACTAGTCCAGAATTCAGCACAGGAAATATCTCTTGAAATTTATAAATTTGCAGATATAACTAAGCACTGCTTGGGGTGCTGATACATAATCTTCAGATATATGTAAGAGCTGCATTCTAGAATCTGATTTTAGTTTATCACAAGTTCAACTGCAATTTTCTACCAGATCCTTTAAGAGATTATCAAAAGCAGTCTTAACTACACCTATAGATAACAATTACTGGCAAATGGAAAGAAAGTATTAAGAGTTCTTAGACGGGAAAACACACAGCAAAATTTTATAAAAATTTTCAGAGAGCCGCATCAAATTATTGGGCTCAAAATCCAACAGCACTCAATTCACAGGGTCCCCAGGGTCCAAGGAAACCATGGCATAAATCCCTTCTCTAAGGCTTGTTCTGGTCCCTGACCCCTGGGGGTCTCACTGGGGAAAGACAGCCTTGGATTCCATCCTTGTTGCCATTCATGCTAGGGGAAAAAAGACCTCAGATTAAAAAATGTTCTTCTATAGAGATCTGCTTTTTAAGTCTTTTTTTAAAAGAGGACAAAAACAAAAACATCACAGATAAGGGAAAATGTCAGCATGTACCATTACAGAGACTGATGGAATCCACTAAATCACAGTCTTGGTATCCATAAAATATGATAGAGAACAAAGCAGATCATCATAAGATCATGACTGGTAGCAGGTCAATTCATCACTGTCATAGGTGGGACTGCAGAAGCAGGGAAAAGACCATGACTGGAATACATACATAATTGCAAGTTAAAAAAGGTTACAGAGTTGGTTCTGGGGCTTTGATTACATGGATACATGGTGGTCGAGGTTATGACTCATGATTGTGTGATGTGTGACCCTGAGTCATAGTCACCAGAACCTCAACCTATAGCTTAATTTAGACAACATGTGTCTGATGGTCTATTTTCTGTAAATCATTAAGGTAAGTTCCCTAGTCCTTTTTGTGAGAACTTTCTGTAGACTAGTTAATCTACTTTCAACCACACTCTTCCTGAGGCCATACTGCCCCTCCCTGGGCCTGCCACAGACTTGTCTAAGTATAGCCACATTACTGTTGTAATGGCCAACAAGCACTGGGGAAGTAAGATAAAGAACTCAAATTGCGTCTGAATTTATGTCAAGACTCAAAATGGAATTAAGCCTCCTGCTGTGCCTAAGGCATTTGACTGCTAACCAGAAGACTGGCAGTTCAAACCCACCAGCCACTCCCCAGAAGGAAGGTTGGGCAATCTACTTCTGTAGTGATACTGTCTTGGAAACCCAAGGAAGGGTTGCTATGGGTCGGATCTGACTCCCCGGCAATGGTTGTGTTTTTTTGGTTGCTGTAGTCTTAGTCCTTGCACCAGTGAATGTGATCTCGTTTAAGGAATTAGGGTTTATCTTTGCATATGTTACTGGTTAATGAAGTCATACTGGAGTAGAATGGATCCTAATCCTAATTCCTTCTGAGTGATATTTTACAAAAGGAAAGAACAGACAGGTAACAGAGTCACATACAAGGCAAAGACAGATACTATATGACAATGGAGGCAAGCCAACAAAAAGTTGGAGAGAGGCATGGAACCTTCAGAAGGACTCAACATGATTGTTACGTCGGTTTGGACTTAAAGCTTTTAAAACTATGAGAAAATAAATTCTGTTCCCACCTACTTTGTGATATTTTTTTATGGTAAAAAGAAAAAGCAAACCCACTGCCATTGAGTCAATTCTGATTCATAGTGACCCTAAAGGACATGGTAGAACTGTCCCATAAGGTTTCCAAGGCTGTAAATCTTTATGGAAGCAGACTGCCTCATCTTTCTCCTGCAGAGCAGCTGCTGGGTTCAAACCACCAATCTTTTGGTTAGCAGCCCAATGCTTTAACCACAGAGCCACCAGAGGTCCTTATTTTTTTATGGTAGCCATAGAAAACTAAGACACTAGGTCTGGGAAAGACCTTCAAAGACCCCTCTGAAACATGTTGTGATAGTTGGAGCTGTGTGTCAACTTGGTTGGACCACAATTCTGTGTGGTTTAAGCAATTGTGATGTGGATTATTCCCATGATGGGACCAGACGTATATGTTTTGAGCAGCCAATCCATTAAAAGGGAGTTTCCCTAGAGGTGTGGCCTGCTTCCAATACATTCATAGACATGATGGGAAAAGAGACACTCTTCTGTGGATCAGGATCCTGTTGTGCTGCCTACAACTGTCTGTGAGCAAGCAATCCACCATTTGGTCTGGAGATCGTGGATTAGTCATTCGTTGGAGTCAATAGCTGGTATATTCCCTGCTAGCCTTGAGCTCATCAGCCCCCGCAGCTGTGTGAGTTGGGAAAAGCCTCCAGCTTTATGTTTGATCCAAGAACTTAGGACTTGCCAGCTTCTATAAGTCTGTGAGCCATTTTCCTAAGATACATTTCTCTTTCTCTATATGTATATATAAGCTTTACTGGTTTTGCTTCTCTAGAGAACCTAGCCTAACACATTGGTACCAAGACTGGGGTGGATCTAGAGAGACAAAATCATAAGGATGGGCTTCCTTAATTGGTTCTCACCGATTCTGTTTTGGTTCTCCAATTTGATTAATCATAAAGGCACTGGTGACTCTGCCTCCATCAGTAAAGAGGGTCTTGCTAATCCATGGCGTGAGGTGGCAACATTAACATGCAAAATAGCACCACCATTAGATCAAGTACTTTTGAGAAGTGAGGCTCTGGGTGATCAGATATTTGATACTTTTCTGCAATTTTGTCAGCATGAGGAGTTTAAGGAAGCTAGTTGGTTGGTCCTACTTACCCTACACAAAGTGGTGAAAGAGCGAGATGAGTTCAGGGCTGCTGAGTCACAGTCCAAGTGCTGCATAAAAGACCTCAATGTTTCCCATTGTGCTCTGAAAGAAAGTCCTGTTTCTTCTAGTGACATAGCTGATACAGCTGAAAAAACAAACCCAGAGTCTTATTGTAAGGGTGGCTGAATTACAACCAATTAAATTGACAAGCCAGAATGGTGTCTGAAATTAAAGTGAGCACATTGGTTGGGAAAAAATGGGATCCTGAAATCTGGAATGGGGACATATGGGCAGATAGGAAGATGAAGATACAGAGCCTGTAAATTCTGTTGAATCCCTCTCATCTGAAGGGATTACTGTAAAACCGTTATCCCTTCCACCTCCATTTGATGAGATTAACCAAACTGTTCCTGCTGAGTCATTGCCTGAGATAGAGGCCATGGAAGACACTGCTGAATATTCTCAGGAACTTTCCCAACCACCCATTGTTGCTGCTAGACCTATAACTAAAGTTAAGTCCAAGTGAGCCCCAAAAGGTGAAATACAAAGTGTGACTGAGGAGGTGGTATGTTACACCCGAAAAGACCTACTTGATTTTGCTAACATGTATAGACAAAAACCTGGAGAACATGTATGGGAATGGCTACTGAGGGTGTGGGATAATGGTGCAAGGAATGTAACATTGGATCAGTAAGAGCTGATTGATTTAGGCCCACTAAGTATGGATTCTTCATTCATTGTTTCAGTTTGAGAGGTTAGGAAAGGATCTAATTGTTTATTTGGTTGGTTTCCTGTAGCATGGATTATGTGGTGGCCTACCTTAAGTCAAGTTGAAGTACCAGACCTGTCTTGGTATAATGTAGAAGAAGGTATCCCGAGGCTTGGCCTATTAGAATGGATTTATTAGATTAGACCTCTAGAGCCAGAAATGGAGAGTACAGAAGGCACACCTTTCACCAGTATGGTGACAAATTTGTGAAGTGAGCTCCAGCATCCTTGAAGACTGCTGTGATTGCTATTTTATGTAAGCCAGATTTGACAGTGGGAGCTGCCCTAATTGAATTAAGACACTTAACTACAGTGGGGCTGATTGGACCTCATGGTAGTAGGGGCCAAGTGGCAGCAGTTAATTGACAAAGGAAAGGTGGGTGTGATTATCGTAGTGGACAGCAGAGTCAGAACAATAATCAGAATAGTCTGACTCATGTGGAATTAGGGCATTGGCTACTTAGGCATGGTATTCCTAGTAGTGAAATGCATAGCAAACCTACAAAATATTTACTTGATCTGTATAGACAGAAGAATTCTAGGTCATGTGAACAGCCACCTAGATTGAATCGCCAGAATACAGAGTCACAGCCTCTCAATCAATTCCCAGACTTGAGTCAGTTTACAGACCCACAACCCCTTGACTGAAGGGGAGGCCAGGCTCCTTTGAGGAAGGACTCTGTTACACTGCCCAAAATTTATAATGTCAATCTTTCTCCTAGCCTTCCCCAAAGGGTCTGAGGCCTTTTAAAAGAATGGCTGTTCATTGGGGAAAAGGAAAAAATCAAACTTTTTGGGGATTACTGGACACTGGCTCTGAACTGACACTATTTTCAGGAGACCTAAAGCATCACTGTGGCACATCAGTCAGAGTGGGAGCATATGGAGGTCAAATTATTGACAAAGTCTTAGCTAAGGCACGAGTAAGTTGCGTGAGAAAGTGGCCCAAATGCCTATGGTCTCCACTCCAGTCATTACCTTCCCTCTCCCAGTCTGCATCTATGGCCTCATGGGGAGTTCCTTATGATCAGTTGACTGAGGAAGAAAAAACTCATGCCTGGTTTACAGATGCTTCTCCATGATATGCAGGCTGCACTCGAAAGTGGACAGCAGCAGCATTACAGCCCCTTTCTGAGACTTCCTTGAAGGACAGTGGTGAAGGAAAATTCTCCCAATGGGCAGAACTTCGAGCCATGCATATGGCTGTTCACTTTGCATGGAACAAGAAATGACCAGATGTGCGATTGTATGGGGATTCATGGACTGTGGCTAATGGCTTGGCTGGATGGTCTAGGACTTGGAAGGAGCATGATTGCAAAATTGGTGACAAAGATATAAGGTGTTGTGGTTACCTAGTGCCACTCTGACAGGAATATACCACAAATGGGAAGGCCTTAACAAACAGGAGGTTATTCTTACAATTTGGAGGCTTTAAGTCCAAGTTCAAAGTGCCAGGCTCTAGGGGCTGGGTGAA
>NW_006921721.1:1155108-1161785 GCF_000298275.1 Orycteropus afer afer
CCTGTCATTTCTCAATGGGCTCATGAACAAAGCGGCCATGGTGGCAGGGATGCAGATTATGCATGGGCTCAGCAACATGAACTCCCACTTACCAAGGCTGATTTGGCTACCGCCACTGCTGAGTGCCCAATCTGCCAGCAGCAGAGACCAACACCGAGTCCACAAAATGGAACCATTCCTTGGAGTGATCAGCTAGCAACCTGGTGACAGGTTGATTACATTGGACCACTTCCATAATAGAAAAGACAGTGTTTTGTTCTTACTGGAATAGATACTTATTTTGGATATGGATTTGCCTTCCTTGCAAGCAATGTTTTTGTCAAAACTACTATCCGTGGACTTGCAGAATGCCTTATCCACCATCATGGTATCCCACACAGCATTGCTTCAGATCAAGGAACTCACTTCACAGCAAATGGAGTGCAGCAACAGGCCTATGCTCATGGAATTCACTAGTCTTACCATGTTCCCCATCATCCAGAAGCAGCTGGCTTGATAGAACTATGGAAGGGCCTATTGGAAACACAATTACTGTATCGGTTAGGTGGCAATACCTTGAAGGGTTGGGGCAATGTTCTCTAGCAGGCTGTATATGCTCTAAATCATCATCCAATATATGGTACTGTTTCTTCAATAGCCAGGATTCATAGGTCCAGGAACTAAGGGGTGAAAACAGGAGTGGTACTATTCACTATTACCCCTAGTGACCCACTCAAAAAATTTTTACTTCCTGTCCCTGCTACCCTATGCTCTGCGGGTCTGGAGATCTTAGTCCCAAAGGGAGGAACACTCCCACCTGGAGACACAACACTGATTGCTTTGAACTGGAAGTTAAGAATGCCACCTGGCCATTTTGGCTTCCTCATGCCTCTGGATCAACAGACAGAGAAGGGAGTTATTGTATTATCTGGAGTGATAGATCCTGATTACCAAGGGGAAAATGGGTTGACATTACATAAAAGAGGTAGAGAAAAATATGCCTGGAATACAGGAGATTCTTTAGGATGTCTCTTAGTACTACCATGTCCTGTGATTAAAGTCAATGTAAAATTACAGCAACCCAATTTTGATTTGACTACTAATGGCCCAGATCCTTCAGGAATGAAGGTTTGGGCCACCCCACCAGTCAAAGAACCACAACCAGCTGAGATGTTTGCTGAGGGTAAGGGAAATAAGGAATGGGGGCTGGAGGAAAGTAGTTCTGAATGTCAGCTATGACCATGTGACCAGCTACAGAAATGAGGGCTGTGATTGTTATATTTCTTCATTGTATATGTGCATTAAATATTTTTGTTTCCTTCTATTATAAACTGTGGGAGCTCTGGTAGCATAGTGGCTAAAGCATTGGCTGCTAACCAGAAGGCTGACAGTTCAAACCCATCAGCCACTCCTCGGAAGGAAGGTTAGGCAATCCTACTTCCGTAGTGATACTGCCTCAGAAACCCAAGGAGGGGTCGCTATGAGTCGGGGATGACTTGATGGCACATAACAACAACAACAATTATAAACTGTGAAATGTAAATAAGGTTAATGTGCTTCTGTTGTACGGGTGTTAGCATATCATGTTAGGTGCAAATATGACTCTATAATTGCCCTTATTTAGAGATTATATATGATTAAGAAGATGTGTACAACTACCAAGTTGACAAGGGGTGGACTGTGATAGTTGGAGCTGTGTGTCAACTTGACTGTAGCACAATTCTGTGTGGTTTAAGCAATTGTGATGTGAGATTCCCATGATGGGATTGGATGTATATGTTTTGAGCAGCCAATCCATTAAAAAGGGAGTTTCCCTAGGGCTATGGCCTGCTTCCAATATATTTGTGGACATCCTGGGAAAAGGATTGGGGTCCTGTTGTTCTGCCTACAACTCTCCATGAGTGAACAATCCACCATTCAACCTGGAGATCTTGGGTTTGTCAATCTATGGAGTCAACAGCCGGTATACCGCCTGCCATCCTTGAGCTTGTCAGCTCCTGCAGCTGCGTGAGTTGGGAAAAGCCTCCAGCTTGACATTTGATCCAAGAACTTGGGACTTGCCAGCTTCCATAAGTGTGTGAGCCATTTTCCTAAGATAAATTTCTCTTTCTCTATGTGTATTATAAGATTTACTGGTTTTGCTTCTTTAGAAAACTCAGACTAACATACATATGATGTTCCTGAATTCACCCAGCATGGGGAATGTGGGGAGCCCAAGCCATCTTAGTTTTCTATGATGCACTCCTGAGAAGGACCGTGATATAACTCAGTAAGCCTGGACTGAGTCTGGGACATTTGTGATCATGACCAGGCCCTTAGTCTCTCTGTACCTTTATTTATCCTCATGGATTCAAGATCATTTAATTCTCTGCTCCCTCCCTCATAGAGCTGCTCTGAGGATTAACTGAAAATTGAATCCTAAGCATTTTCACATACAAAATGCTATGTGAGTGCTTAGGAACACTACTGCCTCAGTGGCATTTCTAAATGTAAATTTAATATACATGTTCTCTCCTGCCCACTATAATTCTTAAGACAATTATGTGACCGTTTAATACAATAGGAAAAGGTATCTGCCTGTAGTTGGACCTCTTTTGGACCCAAATGTACTGAAGCTGAGTCATCATGCTGCTGACAAAATCAGATGGAAAGAATTAAACTAATCATCCAGATAGTCCCAAATTCTGGCTTCTTGGTATTGCATAGACAAATTATTCAGATGACTAAGTAGGTTGTGTGATTTTCAATGATGTGGTTGTGAATGCATATCTGTGTCTTGTGTTGTGTTTTGGTGAAGTGTGAGTTGTTAAATTATACATGAGCCAAATCCTTCTTGGAGAAGTATTCTGGTTCAGAGTTCAACTTCATGGCAAATTCTGGCTCCTTTGCTCTAGATTATCAGGTGCTGATTTTGTTTTTCATTTCCCCTTCTAATGCCAGATCCCTTGTGCCTCTCACCATGTGGCTGCAGATGAATGCACTGAAGTGATTAGGGCCCACAGACTCCTTAGCATCACTCCTGCTTCAGCAACACCTGCTATCCCTTATTTTCATGTTTCTCAACCTGAGATATTACCCTTCTACTCATCTGCCATCTGGCAGCCACCCTACATTCCATTCCATCACCATGGGGATAAGAGCAGGGGCAAACCAGAAATGGCAGTTGCTTTTATTTGACAGAACAGCTTCCAGGAGGCCACACCCAGAAACTCAGGATATGGCACAGCCAAGGAATAGCAGGTCGCCTGTGATTTACTGGGCTGTGTCTGGAAATATAAAAATAGATTTCCTCTGTGCCCACCACTAAATTCCACTTGTATTGACTATTGTCCTGATAAAGATGTGCAAGTTTTATTTAAGTGCAAAATTTGAGGATCCAAGAGTGTGTGTATGTGTGTGTGTGGTGGGTGTGAAAGGTAAGAAAAATACCATTAACTTTGTGGTCAGACAGACTTAGGTTCCAATTGTGCCTGTTATTTATTGGTATCACCCTGAAAAATTTCCTTAGCCTCTTTTCAAAAAGTACTTTTAAAAATTTAAAATATTTCTTATGTATAAAAGCGAGTGTGAGCTTATACCTACACAGTTTGAATAATAAAAATATAATAATAATATTAAAATAGAACAAATAGGTATTTACTAACCACTCAGGCTAAGAAACTGAATATTATCAAATCTTTGAAACCCTGCAATGCCCCTCCCAACTACCATTATGTAAATGGAATTCCACTTACTTGTTTTTCCTTCAGTCATGTTGAAGTATATAGCTATAATTCATTCATTTGCATTATCATAAAGTGTTCCACTTCCATAGATAGGCATTTGAGTTTGTTTCTTTTTTTACTACAAACTTTACTATTGTGAACTTTATTGCACATATTTCCCAGTACACACATGCATGGGTTTCTCTAGAGTATATGCACACAGGTGAAATTACTTGGGCATAAGTTATATGCCCAAGAACATAGAATATGTGCCCAAGTTTGATAGGGAACTTCCAGAAATTCCAGCTGGATTCAGAAAAGGATGTGAAACAAGGGGTATCATTGCTGATGTCAGATGGATCTTGGCTGAAAGCAAAGAATACCACCAGAAAGATGTTTACTTATGTTTTATTGACTATCCAAAAGCATTTGATTGTGTGGATCATAACAAATTATGGGTAACATCGAGAAAAATGGGAAATCCAGAACACTTCCTTGTGCTCATGAGGAACTTATACATAAACCAGGAGGCTGTTGTTTGAGCAGAACAAGGGGATACTGCATGGTTTCAAATCAGGAAGGGTGTGAGTCAGGACTGTATCCTTTCACCATACTTATTCAATCTATATGGTGAACAAATAATCCGAGAAGCTGGACAAAATGAAGAAGAACGTGGCATCAGGACTGGAAGAAGAATCATTAACAACCTGTGATATGAAGATGACACAGCCTTGCTTGCTGAAAGTGAAGATGACTTGAAGCACTTACTAATGAATATTAAAGACTATGCTCAGCAGTATGGCTTACACTTTGACGTAAAAAAAATGAAAATCCTTGCAACTGAGCCAGTAAGCAGCATCACAGTAAATGGAGAAAAGATTGAAGTTGTCAAAGATTTCATATTACTTGGTTCCACAATCAACATCAGTGGAAATAGCAATCAAGAAATCAGACAACATATCACACTGGGCAAATTGGCTGCAAAAGACTTCTTTAAAGTGCTGAAGAACAAAGATGTCTCTGTGAAGACTAAGGTGCACCTATCCCAAGCCATGGTATTTTCAATAGCCTCATGTGCATGTGAAAGCTGGACAATGAATAAGGAAGACCAAAGAAGAATTGATCTTTTCGAGTTGCGGTGTTGGTGAAGAACACTGAAAGAACCATGGACTTCCAGAAGAATGAACAATTCTGTCCAGGAGAAAGTGCAGCCTGAATACTTCTTGGAAGTCTCATCTTCTTTGCTCATGTTGTCAGAAGGGACCATTCTCTTGAATACTTCTTGAAAGTCTCATCTTTTGTCATGTTGTTGGAAGGGACCATTCCCTGGAGAAGGATATATTTGCCTAGTAAAGTGCAGGATCAGTGAAAAAGGGGAAGACCCTCAATGAGATGGATTGACACAGTGGCTGCAATGATGGGCTCAAGGATAGCAAGGATTGTGAGGATGGCACACGACCAGGCACTGTTTCATTTTGTTGTACATAGGGTTGTTATGAATTGAAGCCATCTCAACAGCAACAGGGTATGTGCAAAGGTCCTTGGTGGTACATGGTTAAGTGCTCAACTACTAACCAAAAAGTTGCTAGTTCCATCCTTCCCAGCAGTTCTGCTGGAGAAAGACATGGTGATCTGCTATCATAAAGATTATAGCCTAAGAAACTTTGTGAGGCAATTCTACTCTGTTACATAGGGCACTATGAGTCTGAATTGGCCCTATAGCACTAACAACAAAAACAAGGGTATAAGCATGTTCAACTTTACTAAGTGTGAAAGAGTAGTAGTAGCATCAGAGCCTGTCTAATTGTAGGAGGGGGATAATGAGAATCATCATCAGCACAAAGCTGATTACCATGAGGTGGAGGTCAAATATACCTTCATTCTCCAACCCTTTTACCAATTTTGACACCATCCATCCTTTCCATGGCACTTTCTACTTCTGGGTTTGAAAACCTGTTGCAGTGACCACACAGAACTCACAGACCATACTGACAGTAAAGTAGTTTATCAAGGAAGTTTGATTGGGATCAAAGGCTACAAATCAAGATTTGGGTCAGGAAGAATGTAGGCAAAGTCTTCTTCAGTGCAAGACAGCTCTCTCAGCTCCTCTCAGCCATACAAGACCTCCTCTCGGCTCCTTGAGGACAGCTGCTCTCGGTTTCCTCAGGACAGGCTCTTTTCAGCACCCTGAGAACAGTCTCTCTGTAATCCCTGACCCTGCTTCAGGGCCACTTCTGGGCCTCTTGTTTTTCGTATTACAATTCTTGTTTCCTATTTACAGCTCTTTAAGGAAATTCCTTGCCTTTTCTCTCTCTCTCTCTCTCTCTCTGCTTCTTTTTTTCTTCCTTCTGCTTCCCTTGTCGTTTATTTCTGTTTTAAAAACCTCTATCAGAGTGACTGCATATATATACAACTCCTTGCCAATTTCAAGTTATAGCTTCTCCCAGCAGGACTACAAACTGACCAATCCCTTTTCTGTAGGCCACAGGCACTTTCATTTGTATAGTAGGCTGTACTCACCTCATTTGCTAGGTTTATTGATCAATCTCTATGAGGTACATGCCAATCACAGTGCAGGTTAGAACCTAGGGCCAGACAAAAATATCAAACCTCAAGTTTATAGCTTACACAGGTAATGGCAATAAACATGGACAATATATGTGGTCTTGTTGTTAGTTGTTGTTAGGTGCCGTCGAGTCATTTCCGACTCATAGCGACCCCATGCACAGCAGAAAGAAACACTGCCTGATCCCGCACCAGCTCCATGATCCCTGCTATACTTGAGCCCATCATCACAGCCACTGTGTCAATCCATCTTGTTGAAGGCCTTCCCCTCTTTTGTTGACTCTCCACCTTACCAAGCATGACATCCTTCTCCAGGCATGGTCCCTTCTGACAGCATGACCAAAGTAGGTGAGATGAAGTCTGGCCATTCTTGCTTCCAAGGAGCATTCTGGCTGCACTTCCTCCAGGACAGATCTGTTAGTTCTTTTA
>NW_006921721.1:1177894-1186157 GCF_000298275.1 Orycteropus afer afer
ATACAAGAACAGACATATGCACACCCATGTTCATCACAGCACTATTTACAATAGCCAAAAGATGGAAACAACCTAGATGTCCATCAACTGAGGAATAGATAACCAAACTATGATACATACACACAATGGAATACTATACAACCCTAAAGAATAATGTACAATCTGTAAAACACTGCATGTTGTTGTTGTTGTTATGTGCCATCGAGCCAGACCCGACTCATAGTGACCCCTCTTAGGGTTTCTGAGGCAGTATAACTACGGAAGTAGATTGCCCCATCTTCTTTCTGAGGAGTGGCTGGGGGGTTTGAACCACCAGCCTTCTGGTTAGCAGTCAAGTGCCTTAGCCACTATGCTACCAGAGCTCCCACAAAACACTGCATAGTGTGGATGAACTTGGAGGACATTATGCAGAGTGAAATAAGTCAATCACAGAAGGACAAATATTGCATTAGGCTGGTCTTATTGTAAAAGTCAAGGAAAGGTTTATCTATGGAAGGAAATTTTCTTTGTTGGTTACCAGGGGTGGGAAGGGAGGGGAGGGAACAATGTTAGATAGGTAGAGATAAATATTGATTTGGGTGAAGAGAAGGGCAATGCACCAAATGTGAGTGATCAACATGGTGGCATTGAGGAAGAAGAAGACATGGGAGATACAGACAACAAAGATGTACCCTTTTGCACATATGGTACTGTGTTGTCAGTGAAGGCAAACACGGGTATGTGGATGGATAGATGGGTGGACAGGCTGAACTATTAGGCATGTCTATGAAGTGGGGAGTGTACCTAAATCCCTGTATAGAGTTGGCAGACAATGATCCTAGAAGTTTATTTGTGTGATCTGTAAGAATTCCCAGGTATATAGTAGAGCTGACAAGGGACAAGTTTGTAGTCATTTCTTGGTCCCAGCCAGCTACCCAGAGGGGCTGAGTAGTTCAACCTGTGGGTTCAGGACCATAGTCACAGGGACATCAAGCTCAATGGGCATAACATACTACACAAAACATCGTTCTACCTCCTACTTTGTTGAGTAGCAACTGGGATCTTAAAAGCTTGCAAGCAGCCATCTAGATGTAATGATGGGTCTTTCCTTGTCCAAAGCAAAGAAGAATGAAGAAAACCAAAGATTCATGGAAACAAGTAATCCTAGTGACTGGTGCACCATGCAATCTGCAGCCTATATGACTATGAGACCAGAAGAACTAGATGGTGCATGGCTACCACTGTCAACCACTTGGAGGGAGATCTATGTAGGAGATCCTGGATAGAGAGGGAGAACAATGTGGAACAAAACTCAAAATCATTTGGAAAAATAAACAAAGGGGGTGGGACCAGGTTTGCTGGTCTGATAGAACCTGGTGGAGCCCCTGAGACTATGGCCCTTGTTGCCCTTCAGGTCTGGAATTGAACCCACATCTGTGGCTTCCAGCCAAATAAAAGACAGGCATAGAAGTTGAACATTTACCTCTGGTAGATACACTCCTTGGAGAGAACAGTCATGGGAGAAAGAAGGGCTGTGTATGCACAGGGAGACAGCTCAGGGGGCAGGCGTCCATGGAGGGATGGCCACAGGGAAGAGGTAACTATAAGGAGGAAGTGGGAGGGGAGCTGTTGCATTGGGGTAAATTGTAGTCAATGTCATGAGACAAAGTGTATGTGAACTGCTGTATGGAAACTGAATTTGCTCTGTAAATTTTCACCAAATCACAATAAAATAAATAAATTAATTAAATTTAAAAAGAAGAAGTGGTTAGGAATTTTTGCAAGACCAGCCTAATTTTTGTGACAGAAATTAAATCAGGCAGCAGAGGGATGTCAGGAAGGTAAGGGAGGGGCATACACATTTAAGAAATTGTATGGTGAAGAGACAAAGAGAGAAGTGCTATTTAGTATGGGAAACAGGGATGAGAGAAGTTTTGAAAAAATGCAGAAATGTGAGCTTGTTTATAGGATGAGAAGAAGAAGTTAGTGGATAAAAAGAGACTGACTGCATGGGGAAGATAACTGTTGGAGTGAGTGGGAGGGATGGGGCCAAGAGATGGGGTGGACCAGAGCAGACTTTTCTTTTCACATGGAAGGTAGGGATAAGGAGGGTATAGCAAGAAAATGTAGCCAGGAGGCTACAGAGCTGGAATTTGAATCAAAGTCTGCCAGACTTCAAAAACCATTTTATTTTCACCTCATCATAGAAAAATACATATAAGCTCAGTAAAAAGTGTATACACATATGCATAATCACTTAGTGCTACATGCAGACAGACATGTGCTGCGGGTGAAATTGGTGAAGTGATTAGAACAATTGGAACCAGGTGTTGTGCATCTGGATGCTTAATAGGAAAGGTGAAATTTGAACAGATTTCTTGGAGAGTAAAATATGATGAGACAAGAGTTAGTTTAATTTTCAAAATTAGTTCTCCAAGTCATATTAGTCTCCCATATCCACTTTACCTATTTTTCCATGATAATTGAATTTTTAACTGAGGTCATGGCTACTCAGCCAACAACTACTTTTCCTATCCTCTCTTATGAAATTAAGGCTGATGGGAGGTGAGAAAGAGTGACAAGCACAACTTCAGGATTGTGCCTTTAATTTAAAGGAAGAGCTGTGTCTTTCTTTGCCCACCTTCCTCTGTTCTGCTGTCAGGAATGCAGAGTAGATATAGTGAGTCATCTTGGACCATGCAGATGAGGGCAATATCCTAGGGGTTGTGGAGCAACAATATAAGTAAAGCAGCACTGCCATGTGTGTCAAGAGTGGGTCTATGCTCCACAGGTTTTTCAATGGCTGATTTTTCAAAAGTAGATTGCCAAGCCTTTCTTCTGAGGAGCTTCTGGGTGGACTCCAACCTCAAATTTTCCATTAGCAGCTGAATATTTTAACCATTTGCACCACCCAGGTACCATGAAAACCAGTTCCTCTTTGTGTAAAAATGACGTGGCATCTGACATCACCTAACTTCATGGGGAGAGAGGAGAGTCAACATCAGCATCAGCCCAAGGTTGAGTCCTATGAGGTAGAGGTCAAACCTTTTCACCAGTTCTGACACCAGCCATCCCTCCCATGACATACCCTTCTTCTCTGCTGGGTTTGATAATTCACTGCAATGGACACATAGAACCCACAGACCATACTCATGATATGGGGTTTTTATTAGGGAAGTAACAGGTTCTAGGATCAGGATCAACTATGAAGTAACAGAAACAAGTCAGTATACAAGATATCCTTTGATCAGGATAGCTTCTTCTCAGCTGTACTCCCAGGCAGACCTCAGCCACTGGGCCCAGCTCAGGCCTGGCCTTGGCCTTGAGCCTCGACCCTTGGCCTTTGCTCTCACAAATGAGAGCTCTTTAACTCCTCTGATAAGTGCTCAGAGGCACCCCACTCCCCCAGGAAACCTCCTGCTCAAATGTGCTCAACTTGCTCACTCCATGGGTTGGTAAAGCCCACTGAAATCACCTTGCTTCATAGGCAGAAAGCCTACCATGCCATTTTACACCAGTCTCGTAGTTCTGCTGATGCTCTTTCTCTGCCACAAAATTCTGCTGCACTTGCCACTGCTTCTTGCTGCTACTGCACTCTCTCTCACTGTCTTCAGTGTTTCAGCTCTTTTTGCAGGCTCAGTCTAGAAGGTTCTTGGTGCAGGGAATCTGGATCCAAAGGATGCACTCTACTCCTGGCTCTTCTTGAAGGTAGTAAGGTCCCCCTCTGTCTTAGTTATCTAGTGCTATTATAGCATAAAGGAGCTGTGGTGGTGTAGTGTATAAGGGACTTGATTGCTAAGTGGAATATCAGCTGTTTCAACCCACCAGCTGCTCCATGGAAGGAAGACTACTTCCTTCCATAATTATAGAAAATTTATAGATTTATAGAAGACTACTTCTACTTCCATAAAGATTTACAGCCTCAGAAACCCAAAAGGGTTTGCTATGAGTGGGAAATATCTCGATGGCAGTGAGTTTTTTTTTTTTTTTTCCTTTAAAGCAGAAATACCACAAATGGGATTCAAACAGATATTTATTCTCTCACAGTTTAGGAGGCTGGAAGTCTGCTTCTCTCTGGGTGGATTTGGTAGCAGGTGGGAGTGTTGATGTGAGTTTCTGATCATTGACCATGCAGGGTGAGGGCAGGCAGGGCAGGTGTTGGCCACTCTCTGTCATCAGTCCAGTAGTGTTGGAATGGATAGTGACATTTGTCCAGTGGTTTATTAGGGAAGTAACAGGCTACAATTTAGGTACAGGATACAATTCTTCAATCAGGACAGTCTCCCCTATGCTGTGCCTTCAGACTTACCTCTTTGGCCCTTGGCCTCTTGACCTGGCCTCTGCTTTGCTCAGGCAAGGGTTACAAAGCCCTTTTAGCTCTGCCTATAGGTACACCTAGGTGCACCCTATTCCATCAGCAAGCCTCCTGCCCAAGGATGCTCTGTAGGCCAAGTAAGCCCGCTGTTCTGTCTCATGCCTCTTGCAACTGTCTCTCTGCCAGGCATCTCTCTGCTTGGGCATCTCTCTCTTTGCAGGGGTATCTCTCTCTGCTGAGATGTCTATCTCTGCTGGACACCTCTCTTTGCCGGGGTGTCTTTCTCTCTGTCAGGGCATCTTTCTCTGCTATGCACCTCTCTCTGCTATGCATCTGTGCCAAGGAGGTCCAGTGCAGAGATCTTGGGTCCAAGGATACACTCTACTTCACCTCCAGCTCCTCTCTCTTGATGGCAGTGAGATCTCCCCTATGCCTTGGGGGTAGGGGTGAGGGGTGGGGAGGAAGGCATACTCACTACCATCAAGTTGTTTGGATTCATAGAGACCCCTCCTTGGGTTTCTGAGATGGTATCTATGGAAGTAGATTGCCCAGTCTTTCTTCTGAAGAGTGACTCGTGGGTTTGAACCACCAGCCTTCTGGTTAGCAGTCAAATGCCTTAGGCACTATACCACCAGAGCTCTCTGTGAGGACTCATTTTAAACCTGGTAGAATGACAAAACTAACCAATCAGAACATCAGCGTTCTATATACCTTATTTGCATGGTCCCATCCAGTAATCTGGTGGGAGTTATAAAGAGTATGGCTAGAAAAACCATACCAAGGAATTCAATGCCTGGCAGGGGGGAAAGAGGCGAGATCTAAGAAGAAAAAAATAGAAAAAAGGAAATGAAAAGAAGATAAAAATAAGAAAAACAAAACAAACAAACAAACAAACAAAAGGAAAAAACAAATGTGGCAACAAATGCGGCACAGTACTGGTGCTAGTGATTGCTGCCAAACATGGCTACAGTGGAAATGTGGCACTCGCTCTGCCAAGCATGCAACACTGAATATGTAAGGTCAGGGGTGGCACTACTGAATGTTGGATTAAAAAAAAAAAAAAAAAAAGATAAAAGGAAAAAAGAAAGATGGTGGGAAGAAGCAGAAAAATAAAACAGAAAAAGGAAATAAATGGAGTGGGGAAGCAACATGGAAGGACTGAGAAGAATGGAAGAAAGGAAAAGGAGGGAGAGAAAGAAAAAGAAAGAGAGAGAGAGAAATGACTGGTACAAGTGCTAGCCACCAAACTCAGCTGCATCAGGAATGCAGGGCTCTCTCCAGGAGAGCTCACACTGCCATCCACAGAGGGGTAGGGCCAGTGCTGCTGACCACAGAAAGTGGGCAAGAGCAAAAAGAAAAAAAAAGTAAAAGAAGAATTGGAAACACAAGAAAAGAATGAAGAGGAAAATAAGAGAGAGAAAAGGAAAGAACTCAGAAGGGAAAAAGGCAGAAAGAAAAAAAGCAGCATGATGTTGTCAAAAGTGCCAGCCACTGAACACTGAGCAGGAACACAGTACTCACTCCTCCAGAGCACACACTTCTGACCAGGGAGGGGCAAGGACAAGTGCTGCTAGTAGTGGACAGTGGGTGTAAGGTTCCTCTTTTTTAGGGAAGAGGAAAGGATGAGAGAACTGAGCAGAAAGATTAAAAAATAAATAAGTGAAAAGGAACAGCCCAGGCAGTGGGGGAATTTTATGGGCTGGCAGGTGGGTAAGGGTGGAGAGGGCTTCACCTTTACTCACTGGGAGGTTGTGCAAGGTAAGTTGGGAGGACATCTCTTAGGTTGCCTCATCACTAATGTCGGTGCTGGTACAGTCCTGGCCAAGTGGCGCTGCTTATCTGGTTCCTGTCCCAATGGAGAACACTGTTTGCAGTAATTCAAAATGGCTGCCCTGTGCCGGTTGGCAGTTTACTGCTCCTTGTTCACTGCTTTCATTCCGTTTCTTTCAGTATTTGATCTACTTATTTATCCTTTCCTTTGAAGCTCTGGGATCTGGGATTGCCATCCATAGCCATTTCTCTGGTTTTTATGGAGTTGTTGTTGCAAGGGGTCTGGATAGTATATCTGCCTAGTCTGCCATCTTGGAACCTCCCTCCACATCATTTTTCTTTCATTCATTTCAGCTACTATATGTTCAAGAGCAAGTTTCAGAGTATCTTCTGACATCTATTTTTTGTCTTTTCTTTCTTTCCTGTCCTTTTGCTTTCTTCCTGTATAATGTTCTTGATATCATCCCACAGCTCATCTCATCTTTGGTCATTAGTGTTCAGTGTATCAAATCTATTCATGATATGGTCTTTAAACTCAGGTAGGACATGTTCATGGTTGTATTTTGGTTCTTGTGGACTTTTTTTAATTTTCTACAGCTTCAACTTTAACTTACATATGAGGAATTGATGTTCTGTTCCAGTCAGCCCTTGGCCTTGTTCTGACTAATGATATTGGGTTTCTCCATCATCTCTTTCCACAGATGGAGTCTATTTGATTCCTACGTATTCTGTTCCATCCAAAATGTGTATAGTCACTGTTTATGTTGCTGAAGAAAGGTATTTGCAATGAATAAGTCATTGGTCTTGCAAAATTCTATCATGATATCTCCAGTCATTTCTATTACCAAGGCCCTATTTTCCAACTGCCAATTCTTCGTTTCCCAGTTTCACATTACAATCACCAATAATTGTCAATGTATCTTAATTGCCTGTTTGACCAATGTCAGACTTAAGAAGTTGGTAAAAATTTTTAATTTCTTCATCTTTGGCATAAATGTTTCATTCATAAATTTGAATAATAGTCATATTAACTGGTCTTCTTTGTAGGTATATTGATATTGCCCTATCACTGGTAGCAGTATACTTCAGGATATATCTTGAAATGTTCTTTTTGATGATGAATGTCATACCATTCCTGTTCAATTTTTCATACTCAGCATAATACACCATATGATTGTCCTATTAAAATAGCCAATACTAGTACTTTTCAGCTCACTAATGTCTAAGGTATTGATCTTTACATGTTTCATTTTATTTTTGACAACTTCCACTTACCCTAGATTTTTACTTCATGTACATTGAAAACTAATGACCAAAGATGTGATGAGCTGTGGGATGATATCAAGAGTATTATACATGAAGAATGCAAAAGGACAGGAAAGAAAGAAAAGACAAAAATAGATGTCAGAAGAGACTTTGAAACTTGCTTTTGAACATATAATAGCTGAATGAGAGAAAGATGATGTAGAGGGAGGTTCCAAGATGGCAGACTAGGCAGATACACTATCCAGACCCCTTGCAACAAAGACTCCATAAAAACCAGAGAAATGGCTATGGATGGCAATCCCAGATCTCAGAGCTTCAAAGGAAAGGATAAAAATTATTATTATTAATGACTGTTTGTGGCTATTTTCTCTCATTTTGAGTTGGGCCACATCAGCCAATGAAGGTCCTGAAAGCTTTAGTTCATCCATGTCATTAAGGTTAACTTTACTTTGAAGAGGTATCTCTTCTCTGGTTGCATTTTGAGTGCCTTCCAACCTGAGGGACACATCTTTTGGTACTATCTCAGTCAATGTTCTGCTGCTATTTATAAGGTTTTCATTGGCCAATTATTTTTTTAGAGGTAGGTCTCCAGTTTCTTCTTCTTTGTCTTAGTCTGGAAGGTCTGTTGAAACCAGTCCACCATTGGTGACCCTGCTGATACTTCAAATACTGACACAGCTTCC
Organism: Orycteropus afer afer; assembly: GCF_000298275.1. Lineage (NCBI taxonomy): Eukaryota > Metazoa > Chordata > Mammalia > Tubulidentata > Orycteropodidae > Orycteropus > Orycteropus afer. The sequence goes on from NW_006921721.1 coordinate 1,185,908, forward strand.
AGAATCACAGCAACATGCAAGCAACCACAGTACAACAAACTGACACCTGTGTGGTAGACTTTTCATATGCATGTACTTATTGGCTACTGTATAACCTCTTTGTGAAATACTGGTTCAATTTTTTTGTCCTTTTCTCATTGTGTTTTCTTTTTCATATTATTTTTTTAGCATTCTCTATATCTTCTGGGAGGAGCTCTGGTAGCATAGTGCCTAAGGCACTTGACTGCTAACCAGAAGGCTGGTGGTTCAA
>NW_006921721.1:1186698-1187997 GCF_000298275.1 Orycteropus afer afer
TCTATTCTGCACCTTTGGTCTATTTGTGTCACTGTCACACTGTCTTTTTAATAAAATGGGTCTTTATAGTTTAAGCCCTCCTGTTTTCTGCTCTTGTTCAAGATGGCTTTGCCTAAACTTGGCCCTTTGTGTTGCCATAAACAGTTTTTTAACCACTTATCATTTTCCACATGCAAAAACAATTTTGTCTCCCTGAAAGTTTTCCTGGAAGTTCCATCAATTCCTTTTGATTATATGTATGTAATTGTCTAGAATTATATGACATGACCAACTCTGGTTGCAAAAGTGATTGGAAAATATAGTATTTTAACCTGGGAATATTGCTACCCTCAAGAAAATCGAGGTTTTCTCAGTAAGGAGAGAGAAGAGAATAGACATTGGGCAAGCAGCTAGCCATATTTGACACAGTTACTAATTCTTCCATAACTAGCAGGGAGAAGGAGACAGAAAGAAAATCATACCCTATCTGCTTACTAGATGAGCAGAGTTCCAGGGCTTTTGTGATTACAGCTGGAATCACGTCAGTGCAGTTCAGGGGAATTGATAGTTCCTGTTATCCCTTGACCTTCTGGGGTGGGGCTGAGCAGAAATGGAGGTCCCAGCAACTTTTCTGATAAGCCTATGTGGCAGCTCATGATAGTTCCCATTGAAAACAGTTCAGAGATAGTTTTATAACATCACTTGTTTGATGGACCTGGGAGTCCCCAGAAAAGCCACCCATGGCATTCTAGTCTGATTTGTTCACTTGTGAAAGAAAATTCTTATGCTGGTTTTGCCTATAGTGGTATATCTAAGACTGTAACCCTTCCATCTTTATATTGAGGGCCAAAAATGAAAAAAAACTGCATTAGTCTGAGTTCTCTAAGAAGCAAACAGCATGGAATGAAATGTATGAAGATGTGGTTAGGAGAAATGTCTGTATGGGAGAAAATGGGGAGAAAGTTGGGAGAGTTGTCAGACTATGACACCTGCAAGTCTTACCATAAGTGAAGGAAAGAGGGAAGGAAAATTGGGTGGAACTGTCCTAGATCATTGTGCAGCTTAAGGAAGATCCTCAAGCTGAGTCACCCATCACTGATTCACACAGAAGCTATCTTAGTTATCTAGTGCCACTGTAACAGAAGGACCACAAAAGGGTGGCTTTAAAGACCAGAAATTTATTTTCTCATAATTTAAGGGTTTGTTGTTGTTTTTGTTGTTTGCCATCGAGTTGGACCTGACTCATAGCGACCCCTCCTTGGGTTTCCAAGACAGTATCACTATGGAAGTAGATTGCCCAACCTTGCTTCCAAAATTTAA
>NW_006921721.1:1188272-1217611 GCF_000298275.1 Orycteropus afer afer
ATTGTTGATGGCGTTATTGATGGAGAGGTGGTGTAGGGTTAGTCTTTAAATTGATTGAATTGTTAAATGCTTTCTTTCTTTTTTTTTTTTTTTTTTGAGTTTTGGGTGTAAATGTATGGAGCAAAATTTGTTTTACATTCAACAATTTGTGTACGTTTGATTTCACGCCTCAGTTCCCATCCCTGACCGTAACAAACTCTCTTCCCCTTGTGTCCTTGTAACTACCCCCTCTTTGTGCCCTTCTTAACTGTCCAGCTTTCTTCCCTCTATATGAACGCTGTTGCTCTGGTGCCCCATGGCTGACTGCTCTAAGGGGTGTATCTCTCTAAAGTAGGTGGGTGCATTGCCTTGGGATAAGTGTTCTGCATGTAGGTCTTTCTACTGTTGGGCTGAGAGCCAATGTATAGGAGTGAGTCCAATTTTAGGCCCGAAGTGTAACCCAGAGCCATAGTCTTTCGGGGTTCCACAAAACTCTATCTGGAAGTAATTCTGGTCATTTTTGTGTTTTTGGATTTTGTTCCACATTTTTCCTCCCACTGTATCCAGGATCTCCAGGTTTGATCCCTTTCTGAGCAGTTGGCATTGGTAACTGGGCACCATCTAGTTCTTCTGGTCTCAGGGTCCATCACATCTTTGGACTAATTATTTCCAGATGTCTTGATTTTCTTCACTCTTCTTTGCTTCAGGTGAGAGGAGAAGAATAATTGCATTTTAGATGACTGGTCGAAAGCTTTTAAGACTCCAGTTGCTACTCAACAAAGTAGGTTGTGGAACAAGATTTTTGTATATTACATCATACCAATTGAATTTGGTATCTCCCAAGACTATGGTCATGAGTTGGCAGGCCCGGTGATTCTCTCTCTCAAGGTTTTTGGTTGTCTCTGAGAGGTTGCTCCAACTCTGTCTTCTGTTGCTTCTGTACTGTATGTGGCTAATTTTGTAACACAAGTACATATGTAAGATTATCTTCAGCTAAATCTATGTAGGTCTAAGGTATACTCCTATAAGCCAATCCCGACCTGACCTTCTCACTTGTCTATGCATTTATCTGTTTCCTGGTGTTTGGTGTTAGTGCTAATGCAGTATTATGCATATACTATTATTTGCTTATGTTGTCTATATCTTATGTGCATGTTACAGTGTCCTTCCTTTCCCCAATGTCATCATGCTGGTCACAGATTCTTTCCATACCATCCCTCCCCTCACCCAAATCAACATGTAACTCCCAACTAGTCCAAAATTTTTTCTCCCCTTCCCTCCCATCCCTGGCAACCTACAAAGTGAGTTTCCTTCCCTAAGTAAACCTTTTCTTGACTTTTTACAATAATGAGCTCATACAATATTTGCCCTTCTACAATCGACTTATTTCACTCAGCATAATGTCCTCCAAATTCATCCACATTGTGAGATTATTTGTGTATTCTTCATTATTCTGTAATTTAGCATAGTATTCCATTGTGTGAATGTACCATAGTTTGGTTATCCATTCATCTGCTGAATAAAACAAATTTTGCTCCGTACATTTGTTGATCGGCTTTAAAATTTTTCCTCCCCTTCCATCTCTTTGCTATAGTGAATTGTGCTGCCATGAACGTGGGTGTGCATATGTCTGTTCGTGTCCTGTCCCCCACCTCTTTATTCCTAGGATTAGAACTGCTGGATCAAATGGTATTTCTATTTTCAGTTTTTAAGGAATTGCTGTACCATTTTCTACAATGATTTTACAGTCCCACCAGCAGTGTATGAGAGTTCCAATCTCTTTGCAACCTTGCCAGCATTTGTTATTTTCTGTCTTGTTGAACTTTGCTATTATTGCTGGGGTGAGATGATATCTCATCATTGTTTTTATTTGCATCTCTCTAATGGTTAATCGGCACATAACAACAACAACAACAATGGTTAATGATCATGAGCATTTTCTCATGTGTTTGTTGGCCACCAGGGATCATCTTTAGTAAAGTATCTGTTTATGTCCCTTGCCCATTTTTGAATTGGATTGTTTGTCTTTTTGGTGTTGAAGTGTTGAAGTTTTCTATAAATTTTGGAGATAAGTCCTTTGTCAGATATGTTATAGCCAAATATTTTTTCCCAATCTATAGATTCTCTTTTTTATCCTTTGGAGAAGTCTTTCAATGCACATAAGAATTTAATTTTTAAAAGGTCCCAGTCATCTAGCCTCTCTTCCACTGCCTATACATTTTGGGTTATGTTTGATAGACAATTTTTGCCATAGATTAGACCTTTAGATTTGCCCCTATTTTATCTTTCTTGAGCTTTACAGTGTTGGGTTTTGATCCAACCTGAGTTTGTTTTTGTATATGGGGTGAGGTATGGGTCTTGCTTCGTTTTTCTGCAAGTGGATATCCAATTTTGCCAGTACCATTTGTTAAAGAAGCTCTCTTTCCCCCATTTAATGAGTTTTGGTCCTTTGTGAAAGATCAACTGTCTATATATGGATGGGTCTATTTCTGGGTTTTCAATTCTGTTCCATTAGTCTATCTGTCTATCATAGTACCAATAAAATGCTGTTTTAACTACTGTGGCTGTATAGCAGGTTTTGAGATCTGGTAGTGTGAGACCTCCTACTTTGTTTTTCTTCTTCAGCATTGCTTTTCTTATCTGAGGTATCTTTCCTTTTCTTGTGAAATTAATAATTGGTTTTTCCGTATCCTTAAAAATGTTGATGTATCTGGATCAGGATTGAATTGAATATGTAGATTGCTTTGGGTAATATTGACATTTTCACAATATTCAGTCTTCCTACTTATGAACAAGGCAAGTTCTTCCATTTATGTAGATCCCTTGTAGTTTCTTGTAGTGGTGTTTTGTAGTTTACTTCGTATAGGTCTTTTACGTCTCTGGTAAGATTTATGCCTAAATATTTTATCTTTTTGGTAGCCATTGTAAATGGTATTGTTTTCATTATTTCCTTTTCAGAGGCCTCTTATTTCATGTAGAGGAATTCAATGGAGTTTTGCATGTTAACCTTATATGCTGTACCTCTCTATTAGTTCCAGGAGTTTTTTTTGCTGAGTCTCCTGGGTTTTTTATGTATAGGATCATGTCATTTGTAAACAGAGATAGCTTTACTTCCTTTTTGCCCTTTTGGATGTCTATTATTTCTCTTTCTTGCCTTATTGCCTTGTCTGGGACTTCCAATACAATGTTAAATAGAAGTGGTGATAGAGGGCATCCTTGTCTGGTTCCCATTCACAAGGGGAATGCTTTGAGTCTTTTTCCATTAACAATAATGTCGACTGTTCGCTTTGCGTATATGTCCTTTATTATATTGAGGATTTTTCCTTCTATTCCTATTTTGCTGAGACTTCTGAACAGGAATTGGTGTTGGATTTTATCAAATGCCTTTCTGAGTCAATTGGTATGATCATGTGGTGTGGTAGTTATGTTTGTATGTCAACTTGGTTGGGCCTGGTTGAGTGGTTAGGGAGCTGGTGGCAGTTATTCCCCATGATGAGACTGGCAATAAACTCCACGGTGGGATCTACCACAAGCAGCTGAGTAGCTGCCTTTGGGATGTGGTCTCCTTCCAGTATATAAGGAGAAGCCTTGGGAATGGTCTCTAGTCTATGGCACGCTTGGACCCTGCATGTAGCCGTGTTGTTGCTCAGCAGCCTGCTATGCTCTGCCAACCTTGGGACTTACAATGAACTTAAGTTAATGGCCTGCTATGTGGTTTGGTAACGTCGGGACTGTGCCTTTTTCCTTATCAACCTTGGGGTTTCTCAGCCTCAGCAGCCAGCAGCTGTCTGAGTGAAGAAATGCCTCTAGTTCCAGTGGGTTAGGAGCAGGAGGCAGAGCTGGACCCCACGGTTGAGGGGCTTTCACTCAGCCCCTAGAGCCTGGCACTTTGAACTTAGACTTAAAGCCTCCATATTATAAGAATAAATTCCTGTTTGTTAAGGCCATCTCATTTTGGTATATTTCTCGTCAGAGTGGCACTAGGTAACCAGAACATATGGTTCTTTTGTTTTGTTTATGTGGTGGATTACATTGATGATTGTTTTTCTGATGTTGAATCATCCTTGCATACCTGGTGTGAATCCCACTTGGTCATGATGTATTATTTTTTTGATATGTCATTGGATTCTCTTGGCTAGGATTTTGTTGAAGATTTTTGTGTCTATATTCATGAGGGATACAGGTCTGTAGTTTTCCTGTTTAGTTGTGTCTTTCCATGGTTTTGGTATCAGTGTTATGCTTTCTTCATAAAATGAATTTGGGTGTATTCCATCTTTTTCTATGTTCTGGAATAGTTTGGGTAGTATGGGTGTCAATTCTTCCCTGAATATTTGGTAAAATTCTCCAATGAAGCCATCTGGGCCAGGACTTTTTTTTGTGGGAATTTTTTTATGACCCTAATCTATTCCTTTTATATATCCCAAGTGATTAGGTTTAAGATACACTCTATAATGCCTTATTAGCATGCCAAGAAAACCCTATTCTCAAGAGGGATTATAACCACAGATGTAGGGGTAAGGATTCCATCACATATTTTGAGGAGACACAATTTATTTCATAACAGAGGAGTTCCTAGAAGCAAACAAGCACTACTATCCCTGCCACATCCAATATTGGCAGGAACAGCCCAGGACAAATGTGGCCTTGGCACAAAAGTGATAATGGATTTGAGCACAACACTGGAGCCCTTGGTCTATTACATTTCCTGTAGCTGAAGACATCCATTCTCATGGAAGTCTTATAAGCTTAGTCAGTTTTTGCTATAAATTAAAGAACATGCTGGAATGTCCCTTACTTTTGTGAAATATCAAAATCCAAATTGGTCAACATCTATGGGAAGGAATGATTTTAGGAAGATAGTGAAAGAAGCATATTACCATATTTTTATTCAAATAATATGTGTTATATGGTTTATTTATTTATTTTTTTTGCCAGCCACATCCTTCTCTCCAAGATATTTTCTTAAAAAAATATTACTATAGTGTGCCTACAAAAATACTTTGTGGAGGCAGGGCAAATTTGGGGAAAAATGTATAACACACATGTTATATGTGTAAAAATATGGTAGATGTCTCAGAAGTCCATAGTATTAGAACTTAGCATTTTATCAAGTGTTTCTTTTAAAACTCTATTGGATGTTCTCATTTGGGTGCCATGAATATTTTCTTAAAAATAAAGCAATCTCCCAAAACACAATAAAATGTTCAAAGAAAGAAATTAAGCAAAACCTTTTCAAATAGGTTGCCTTCTCAGGTCTCAGAATATCTGCATGGAGCATTTGGGGTGTGGTGCCATAACAAACAAATTCAAGGCAGGGTCCCAGCCTACTCCTGGTTGACAGATTCACAGATGAGTGTCCTCTTGTTTTGAAAACAAGCAACTGAGGCAGATAAGGCAAGATATCAGATATCTGAGAACTAGCTTTTTGATACTAGTTTTACTTTTCATAGCATGAAGTGCTAGAATGAGCAAGCACGACAAAGCACCAAATCTAAGCTGTGAACTTGGCCCGAGGAAAACATCACCCAGACAGGCATGCAACATCTGCAGCAGAAGGGCCTTTCAATCTGATTTCATCTTCTTCCATCTCCATAAATCACAATTTGTGCTGATAAGGTGACCCAATTTATTTACAAGTGAATGGCTAAGCTCAAACACTGAGTGAATCCCAGATTTATATGTTGAACCCCTCCATTAGTAGCAGGGCCATAGACGAAAGTGAGGGAAGCAATTCAGCCAGAAACAGGTGTTTTCTCTGAACAAGATTAAGAGGTGGGATGGCTTGTGAGGTAATCTCATTCACCTCATCACTTTTGTGCCTAAAAGACCTGGGAGAGGAGAGAGAGAGATTCTGAATAATCATTTTCTGATTCTCTCTCTCTCTTCATTATAAATGTTTCAGTTGAAGACTTTCCTGCCATTTCCCTCATGGAGAGTTCTCAAAAAAAAAAAAAAAAAAAAAAAAAAAAAAAAAAAAAAAAGGCATCAGTATCAGAAAGTTTTGCCAGATGATTTTCATTTTTTCTGAATGATTTTCTTATCACATTCAATCTTCCTTGAATAGCCCTGAATTTTTTTTCTCCATGGGTTTGCTCTCCTCAGATACCTCAGAGCCATAATTCATGATTTTAGCTGTCACATAACCTGGCGATGATATTTCTTTCTTTTCTGACACAAGAGGGTTTGCCACACAAATGATGCTTGTTCTCCTTCATTTTTCACTTAGTTCTCATGGGGTCCCAAGGCCTGTGACCAAATGACACATTTTTGTGAACTCTTTCCAAAGGAATTCATTCAGCAGAATTTCCTTGTATATTTGAATCTAATCCTGCAGCAACTTGAAGCTATGAGCCCTAGCTCTATGAAAAGGAAGATTAAACTTCTCCACAGCATACAGGGCTCAGAAACATTGCATGACACTTGGTAAACAGAAGAGCTGTCCGGGAATATTTTCAGCATGTAGGGAAGGTTCCAACATATTTCACTAGAGGAAAAAGCAATGCAAGAAAAGGGTAATTTCCGCCTTCTCTGTTGATTACTCTGCTCAGAACTCTCCCTGTCCTCCCTACAAGTGAGGTTAGCAAGGGCAGCTGGTTGCAAGTCTGCAGCTGTTCGTAATTGTTGATTTTAGCTTTGCAGTGGTCCCTTGTGGGAGAGGATGCCGTATCTGCACCCTGGAATGGACTTACAGGTGTTTGAGAAATGTTTTCTTTCCTATGAGTTACAGGGCACTCTATAGCAGACAAGCTATTATGACTTACCAGCTGATGTTGGAGAAACCTGGATTTGAATAGCCCCAATCTTGTCCCTTCCCCCATCCCTCTTGCATATAGAGCCACTGAAGAGGATTTGCATTTCTCAGTCATTCTTCTCTCCATGTTCCTTGCCAATGGGGCTGGCTACATCAACAACAAGAGGGCATCAGCTCTAAGATCTTTAAGAGCTTGCTCAGTGTAGGTCCAGATCAAAATGGGTTCCAAGTTGAAATGCCACTTAAAAAAGAAAAGAAAAGAAAAAAAAGGCTACTTGAGTCAAAATAATGAAATCTGTTTTTATTTCTCTTTTATTTTCTAAGAATGAAAATGCTAGAACTTGGGTTCTAATCAGGACTGGACATTTATTCAGGTTTGTTCTGTTGATGTAATCATTGGGTTTCATTAGTTGGCTGTGAGTGGGGGGTCACATGTGCACTGAATATATTAATTTGCATGTATTAATACTAGCACAGCACTCACCCTTCTGAACTCCTTAGACTAGTTAATGGGGGCTCCTTCTCTGGACCCTATGCCTACTGTGGCCCTCCTCTAACCTCTCAATCCCACTTCTAGACTATGCTTTGAGTCCAGGACCTAGACGTCCTGTCCAAATGTCTCTATGTGTTTGTCTATCCTGGTATTCAGACTTCCAATCAGAGGTGGCTGTATTTAGAGGTGGAAAGGGAGGGGCTGTTAAGCCTGCATTTGCTGGCTGGAGAGTCCACAAGTACCCCATCAGTGTTCCTCAAGGTGCAGCTCAGAACTGGGTGACAGAAGATAGGAGCAGGCCAAAGGCCTGGAGTGACCTCCAGGTGTGTTCTTACCTGAATCTCTCAAATATTAGTGATGGTCTGTACTACATACTACGTCTGTCCATACTGGCTGGTGCAATACTTCAAAAAAGGCAATTGAACAAGGTTTTAATAATAACAATAATAATAGCAACAAAATACAGGTTAAATTTATCACTCATTCTAGATTCTAAGACAGGTGCACAGAAAATTAGTTTCAATGGAAACAGAAAGTAAAATTGACCAGTTTGAATTCCCCTCTCCAGTTAAACAAATTGCCTCCCTCAACAGGCAATGCATTTATTCAAATGCTAATTTGAATGTTTGAAAGTTACTGATTTTTGGTAAAGTTTATCCAAAGTCAGCCCCATTTTGTAGTGCAAGCAGTGATGAATAGTCTCCACAAACCCCACAAATTGTGCCAGAATCTTGAAGGTAGTTCAGGCTCATGGTTATAGTCACAAGTATAACCATAACTCTGAATTCCATTATTTCAATCAAACATGTGGACTATTCAACCAAGTAAAAGATTCAAGAAATTTATTATAGTGCATGGCCTAGTAAGTGCTCAGTCAATATTTACTATGCTTTAAAAGTTGACCAAATATCTGGCAATATTTGGTCACAATAGTTGATCTAATAGCCTAAGATAGAGTTAACCTGAATCTCTTGGTGCATCAATGGTGTGAAAACCAACTCTTCCTTCTAAGGACAATGGCTTTGACAATTTGTCCTAGATACTTTAATGTGATAAAGTGAACCCATCTTTCCATTTTTTGTGCAAGTAGATGCATGCATATGGTGTAAGGAAATGCAAATGGACTAAGAGTGCTCACATCAGTGTGATTGGACTCATATCCTGAAAACTGATCCACTTTAGTCTCACTGTTGATAATGGTTTCAGTCCAGTCATTGGCCATTGCCCCTTTTATCTTTGGTTCACTTATTTGAACTGGCCTTAGCTAAGTAATGATTATCTAGCCCAATACGTTGTCTTTTTGTGATTGTGAATAAGTTTGGAAATGGGTGGGTAGAGGAGGAGTTATGTAGTGAAAAGAAAGACAGGCACTGAGCAGGGTCTCCACGGACAGCCCAAGGTAACTGAAATGGTGGAAACTGGTCTTTAAGTCCCTCCAGACTCTTACTTCTAAAATCCTACTTGGCCTTAAAGCATTGTGGGCTTTTTGTTTTGTTTTGCTTTATTTTCCCCTGGAGACCCTTTTTCCTTACCTTGCAGATCCTAAGTAGCACTTTATCTTTTCCATTCCTAACCAGAAACTAGCTGCCATGGACTTGACTCAGACTCATGGGAACCCCATGTGTGAAGGGGTCGAACTGCTCTCCCTGTGGTTTTCAGTGGCTGGTATTTCAGAAGTTTGTCACTAGGCCTTTCTTTTGAGCTGCTTCTGGGTGGACTCGAATCTCCAACCTTTTGATTAGCAGCCAAGCACATTAACCATTTGCATCATCCATTCCCTTCCTAAATGGCCTTAATTCTCAGTGTTTTTCAAGTGGTGAATATTGATCCATTAGTGGGTTGTGAAATTAAATGAATGGATCAAAACCAGTACTAAACAATGAAATAGAGTAGGAAATATCAGAGCACCTCTTACACGGTTGTTGCTGCTGTTAGTTTCCTGGTCCTGCCCCACCTTCAGCATTGTTGGTATGCTCCACTGTTGCAACCACTGTGCACTCTGTCTTCCAACCTGGGGGTGGGGGGAGTCATTTTCCAGCTTTATATCAGACACCCAGATGCTTTTTGTAGTGTGATTCTACTACCATCCAATGGATCCAACTAGTTCATTCTGGGATCCTGGTATTGATAATTTAATTCCATTTACTTCAATTCAATTGCTATTTATTAAAAGTCTACTATACACTTTCAGCAGTCTCCCTAGATAGTGTCAAAGGTTAACACATGTACCTGCTAACCAAAAGGTTGGAGGTTCAAGTCCACCCAGGGTGCTTTGAAAGAAAGTCTTGGCAATCTACTTTTAAAGAGTCAAGAATTGAAAACCCTGTAGAGCATAACTCTACTCTGACACACATAGGGTTGCCATAAGTTGGAGTCAAGTCCACAGCCACTTTTTTTTTTTTTTTTTTTTTAAATATACACTTGCCTATTGTAAATATTTTATATAAGTGGGATTATATAGTACTTGTCCTTTGTGGCTGACTAACTTCACTCAGCAAAGTTTATTAGTAGTACCAGAGGTGGGAAGGAGGCAGAAAGGGAGTCATTGCTAGAGGGCACTGCATTTCTGTTTGGGGCTGATGAATAATTTGGAAACAGACAGTGGGGCTGGTGAGTGCACCATATGATGAACACAATTAATGTCACAGAATTGTGTACGTAAAAAATGGCAAATGTTTTATTATATATTTACTTACCAAAATAAAAAATAAAGCAAAGCCCACTCGTACTATTCCCCTAAGAATCTATAGAGACAGAGTGAAACTCCTGTTTGGAAAGGTGAGGGCTTAGCTCTAATTTGGTGAGCTGAACCTATTTATCTGCAGGCCTCTTCCATCAAATGAAACCTGCTGATGTCAAGAAGAGTGAAAGTCATACTGGCTTTTTGTCTCTGTGAAAAGCTCCCTGCGTGCACAAAAAAAAAAAAAAAAGAAAAAGAAAAAGAAAAAAATGCTGTGGAGAGATTCCACTCCCAGAAGGAGTTAAGCTGTGTACAGGACAGCTTAATTCTGGCAATGTCCCATCAAGTTAGGTCATTTCTGATGACTTCACTCTCCTGGTGACATCAGCTTCTAATCTACTGAAGGTGAATTCATGTACAATTGCTTAAAAATACTCACTCCTGAGTTCCAGGCCATTCCCATTGATATATGGACAGAGCTTGTCTTTCCCAGGCCACAGTCTGGTTTGTGCTCTGCATTTGTGCTTGTGGTATCATATTACCATGTGGATGTTATGTCACTAACTGGCACAGCCCTGCTCAAAAGTGGAATGTGCTTGTTGCAAGCAAAAATGGAAAGCTGACATCAACTCTTCCCTCACTCCACCCCAGGTACAAAATAAAAAAAAAAAAGGGCCAGAGGTATGGCTCAACTCTATTTTGATTTGATATATTTTTAACTCTACCTCTGCTCCTTTTCTGTAGCTTGAATGTTGATACTTATCTTTATCATAGTTTTCAGTCCATTCACAAAATAAGCTAACAAACCATTGCTGTCTAGTTCATTCCAACTCACAGCAACCCGTGTGTGTCAGAGTAGCATTGTGCTCCGTGGGGTTTTCCATGGTTGCTATTTTGGAGGTAGATTGCCAGGCCTCCTGATGTGCCTCTCTCTGGGTGAACTTGAACCTCAGCAGCCAATGTGGCAGCCACTTGCACCACCCAGGGACATTGTATCCACTAATTCTTGAAAATGTTTGGTGACTGATGACACAAATTAAATTTCAGACTTTAATTTCTCTTAGCCTTGTTCTTACATTTCAAGTCTGTAAAATTAAGTAACCTGTTTACCTTCAAAGACCATTTCCTTTCTTTTGCCTTTGAAATGTCTTGAAAGAATGGAACAGGCATGAAAGCAGCCTTGGCTTATTGGGTGGGTGGCAGGAGTTGGCTTTGATGAAGATAATGTTGCTGAGTGCATGCCCAAGGCTTACAGATATCTCTAGGGAGTGTGGAACCTTGGGTCTCCAGAGTTTGTCCAGTCCCTTGGCCAATGTAAAACCAAAAACCAAACTCACTGCCATCAAGTGGATTCCAACTCACAGTGACACCTATTGGGTTTCCAAGGCTATAAATCTTTATGGAAGCAAACTGCCTCATCTTTCTTCTGCAGAGTGGCTGGTGGGTTCACACTGCCAACCTTCTGGCTAGTAGCCAAATGCCTTACCCACTGTACTACCAGTGCTCCTTGGGTCAGAATAAGCACTTTCTCTCTCTCTTTTTTTTTTTTAAATGACCTTTGCTGCTCTTTTCCTGTTATCCACAGATCACGGTGACATCCAGTTATGTCACTGGAGATTCAGAATACCATGTTGCTGTTGTTGTTGTTATGTGCCCTTGAGTCGGACCCGACTCATAGCAACCCCTCCTTGGGTTTCTGAGGCAGTATCACTATGGAAGTAGATTGCCCTATCTTCCTTCCTAGGAGTGGCTGGTGGGTTTGAACCACCAGCCTTCTGGTTAGCAGTCAAGTGCCTTAGCCACTATGCTACCAGAGCTCCCCAGAATACCATAGTGTCTCCCTAATCCCTATTCTCCTCTCATGGCCCCCAACTCCAGAGGGAGGGAATATGCTCTGCTTGGAGTCTTACATTCTCAGCTGGGACCTGGACAAAAATGGGGCAGAAAAGAGAAGCAGAGTTCCCTCATTTCCAGGATCCTGAGATCCCAATTCTTCATCTGATTAATAGCTCTTGGCACTGAGCAATAGCTTCTGGAGTCCAGAACCAGTGGGGTCCACACTGAAGTTTAAAATCATGTCAGGAAGGCATTACACTAACAGTATTGTTAAGAAGAGAGATTGATGTTTAACAAGCTAATAAATGCTACTCTCACCGTGTATCTTCGTTTCAGACTGAAGGTAAAGAGAAGAAATGAATAGAGCTAGTCACCCTTCTAGAGTGTAATGGTGCAGTTATCAAATAATCATTACTATGTATCCTCAGTTTGGGGTCAGCTCACGGACCACAGGGGCACTGAAAAGATACTCTTGTTTTTCTCTTCCTCATCACAAAATAAACATTGAGGCTCTCATTTTCTGAGGAAGGAAATAAAGTCCCTGAATGACTTGCAAATATTTTGTTAAATGCAGGGATGGGCAGACTTGCTGAGTTTCAGATCTGTTTTAGCCGGAGGTGGGGGGTTGGCTGCATCAGAGGAAAGTGGTGGAATCTTACTCCAGGATGCTGGCACCGTTGCTAGTCACATCTGCTCGGGATATAAAAAGATACCAGACTTTTTAAAAGGTCTAGTATGAAGTAAACCAACTTCCTTTCTCCTCTTGCTACATCTCCAAGGAGGTGGAAATATTAGGAAAGCCTATTTACAAACTCATTCTTAATACCATTCTCTCCCTTGGTTCATGTAGCGAAAAAATAGAATAAAGAAAAAATCAAAACCAAGCCCTGATATTTAGAAATTAATCTATTCTTGTGCTCAAATGCTCACTTGTTCTGTCTATAACAGCAAGGCTGTTAGACACCCACATACTTCCTCCACTTCCCCCTCAAAATACACACACACACACACACACACACAACCCAATGGCATTTCTTACTCCTGAGGAGCTAGAATTTCACCTTTTCCTGTTCCCCATTAGCCCTTTAAAAAGTTCATTTGCTTTGAGTGGAGGCTCATTCATGGTGATACCATGTGTGTCAGGGTGGAGTCCTGCTCCATGGGGTTTTCAATGACTGATTTTTCAAAGGAGATCGCCAGGACATTCTTCTAAGGTGCCTTCTGCGTAGACTGTAATCTCCAACCTTTCTGTTAGTAGCTGAGCACCTTTACTGTTTGCACCACCCAGGGGATCCACAAGCACCTTGGAGATAGTGAAAGTAGAGACTTCTTGTTTGGCTGAGAAGACTGGAGGAACTCCTCTTCTTAGCAGTGAAATGCCTTGTGTGGAAAGTTGGGCTGTAGTCATTTTGGGATGAACGTGGTGCGGGGTGTCTGCCTATGGAGGCATGTGTAAGGGAGGGGAGCAATGAATGAGCCCTGTATCCCTTGTGCACTGTTGGGGTGGTCCCTGGATAGGGAGGTTCCCTTTCGGTTTCTGAGGAGGTGTAATGCTGTTTGCTTTTGCACCTGGAGAGGAAAGGTTGGCAGTGTCTGAGGCAAGGTAGATTTGTTGCTAGTTGGAGTCAAGTCAGCTCCAACTGATGGGGACTTTATGTATAACAGAGCAATGGTTGGCCACTCCTGTGCCATCCTCATGACTTTTGCTATGTTTGAGTCCAATGTTATGTAGCTGGTGCAGAGTATCATTACTGCCCCTCCCCCCTTTGCCCAGAATTTGTCAGAACTTTGTTTGGACTGATTCCTCTTTTCTGCAAACTACAGAGTTCTCTGATGAGCCTGTTTTGTCCTCGGTTTGCTGAACATTTTTCCTCAGGATATTGTTGTTAGATGCCGACTTATAACGACATTACTTATTGCCTGTGTTTCTTTGGCAAGGATCCCACACAAAATGTTTAGCATTTATCCTGGGGCACTGATCTCTGCGTGATGACTCTGAAGGGAAGAAGTTCTTTGCTGGAGTCACCAGCCCCTGCTGCCCCTGGGAAGGTAAACATTGATATAGTTTAAGCATTGGTTGAATTAATGGTAGAACCAACATGGCCAGA
The DNA here is from genome assembly GCF_000298275.1 of Orycteropus afer afer. NCBI lineage: Eukaryota > Metazoa > Chordata > Mammalia > Tubulidentata > Orycteropodidae > Orycteropus > Orycteropus afer. The sequence continues at coordinate 1,202,120 of NW_006921721.1, forward strand.
AATTTTTTTTGAGGAGTCTTCCCTGTCTGGAAGACCAGTTCCTGATTATGTGTGCACAGGCCTGTCCTGCCTAGCCTACCCTCATTGTGTTCCTTTGAGTCTGTAATCTAGTTTGAGACTAGAGACATCATTACAGTAGCATTTCTATCCAGGAAGTCACCCCAAGAGGATTCGTATCATCTGTGGTGGTCAGTCAAAGCCTGTAAGCTTCTTGAGTCATGAGACAATGTATGTCTTAACGTTGCACGCTTGTTGTTGTTATTTGCCATCAAGTCGTACTCAACTCATAGCGACCCCTCCTTGGGTTTCCAAGGCAGTATCACTATGGAAATAGATTGCCAACCTTCCTTCTGTGGAGTGGCAGGTGGGTTTGAACCACCAGCCTTCTGGTTAGCAGTCAAGTGCCTTAGGCACTGTGCTATCAGAGCTCCTCGTTGCACCCTTAGATTCAACTTAATGCTTGGCACTGAGCCTGGCACACACAAAACAAAAAAACCAAGCTCACTGCCGTCAAGTAGGATCTGACTCATAGGCACCCCTCCTTGGGTTTCCAAGGCAGTATCACTATGGAAGTAGATTGCCCAACCTTCCTTCCAAGGAGTTTCTGGTGGGTTTGAATGGCCAGCCTCTGGTTAGCAGTCAAATGCCTTAGGCACTATGCCAGAAGAGATCCCAAGCACTCTGTAAACACTTGATGAATTGAATTGTTGAAGTCAGCAAAAGCTGGCTGTACAAATAAATTCTGAACATGAAAATAGAAGGATATAGATAGAAGATGAAATAGTAAGTTTCAAAACAAGGAGTAAAATAAGCAGTACTTTGAAAGGAACCATCTTGATATACATGAGTATACCTACTTTCCTTCCACCTTACATGTTTTAACAATGTGGTTGTGGGATGGGTTTGCATAAAGGGTTAAATATAAGGGGGAGAGGATCTACAATTTTTTCTAAAATGAGGGATCTTAATATAGCATCTTTCTGGCCTGCTGTTTAATGTCTCTATTAAGGAATTCAAGGACTACCTTCCATGGAGGTGACTTCTAAAATTATTTTTTTCTATTCCCCATTCAGTCTCTTATTGACAGAAACACAGTAGCACTTGTTCATTTACTCCATACAATTTTTAATGACAAGTTTGTTTACTTATTTATTCTCCCTACCTCTCTGAATTGGGAGCTCTGGTAGCATAGTGGCTAAGGCACTTGACTGCTCACCAGAAGGCTGGCGGTTCAAACCCATCAGCCACTCCTCGGAAGGAAGGTTGGGCAATCCTACTTCCGTAGTGATACTGCCTTGGAAACCCAAGGAGGGGTCGCTATGAGTCAGGGCTGACTCGATGGCACATAACAACAACAACAAACAACCCCTCTGAATTAGAAGAGTTCCATGAGAATGGTGGTTCTTGCCTTTTGATGTAGTGTTGGGGTCAAGTTGCTAATATTTTGTTGAGAATTTTTGTATCTGTATTCATAAGGGATAACAAGTTTGTAGTTTTCTTGTAATGTCTTTACATAACAGTATCAGGGTAATGCTTGTTTCAGAATGAATTAGGAAGTCTTTCCTCCTCTTTTATATTTTGGAAGAATTTTAAAAGTGTTGGGGTTAATTCTTTAAATGTGTGATAGTATTTACCAATGAAGCCATCTGGTACTGGAGTTTTTTTTTTTTTTTTTAATGTGTGAGGTTTTGATTGCAGATTAAATCTCTTTACTTGTTATAGTTCTGTACAGATCTTTTATTTCTTCTTGAGTCAATTTAGGTAGTCCATGTGTTCCTGGGAATTTGTCCATTTCATCTAGGTTATCTAATTTGTCAGTGTACAATTTCATAGTATTCTCTTATAATTCTTTTCAGTTCTGTAGGTTGGTATAATGTCTGCAATTTCTTTTCTGATTTTAATTATTTGTTTCTTCTCTTCTTTTCCTTGTTAGACTAGCTAAAGTTTTGTCAAATTTATCTATCTTTTCAAAGCACCAATTTTTTATTTTCTTGATTCTATTTTTTTATTCTCTATTTAATTCGTATCCCCTAATGTTTATCATTTCTCTCTGATTTCTTTGGATTTAATTTGTTCTTCTTTTTCTAATACCTTAAGGTATAAATTAGGTTATTGATTTGAGATCTTTCCTTTTTTTTTTTTTTTTTTAATGCAGGCATCAATTTTCCTTTGAGCACTTCCTTCACTGCATCTTACAAGTTTTGGTATGTTGTGCTTTCATTTTCACAGCATTACTCTCTAAGTATTTTCTCTGTAATTTCTTCTTTGACCAATTGGTTGTTTAATAATGCTTGTTTAATTTGCACATATTTGTGAAATTTTCAGTTTTCTTACTTTGTTGACTTACAGTTTCATTTCACTGTGGTTAGAGAAGACACATTGTATGATTTTGATCTTTTTAAATGTGTCAAGACTTGCTTTGTAACCTAACATATGGTCTATCCTGGAAAGAGATCCATGTACATTGAAGATGAATGTATATTTTGCTGTTGTTGGGTGGAATAGTCTACACATGTCTGTTAAGTCTAGCTGGTGTATAACGTTATTCATGTCCTCTATTTACTTACTGATCTTCTGTCTAGAGTCTGTCCATTATTAAAAGTGGTATATTTATGTTTCCAACTATTATTATAGAACTATTTATTATTCCCTTCATTCTGTCAATGTTTGTTTCATATATTTTGGGGTTCGTGTAAAGTGCATCTATCTTTATAATTGTTATATCTTCTTGACGAATTGACCCTTTTATCATTAAATAATGCCTTTTTTTTTTTTTTTTTGTCTCTACAACACATTTTGACTTAAAGTCTATTTTGTCTGATATTAATATAGTAGCCTGAGCTCTCTTTTGGCTACTATTTCCATGGAATATTTCCCTGTTCTTTCACCTTCAACCCACTAGTGTGTGGATCTAAAGTGAATCTCTTGTAGATGGCATATAGTTGGATCATGTTTCCTTATCCATTCTCTGCCATTTGATTGGAGATCCAGGCCATTTACATTTAAAGTATTTACCAACAAGGAAGGACTTAGTTCTACAATTTTGCTATTTATTTTCTGTGATCCTTATACATTTTTGTCCCTCATTTTTTCCAGTACTGCCTACTTTTGTGTTTAGTTTATTTTTTATAGTGTGCCATTTTGATTCTCTTCTTGTTTCATTTTGAATATATATTTTTAGACAGTTTCTTTTTGATTACCGCAGAGATTACATTTAACAACCTAAATTTATAACAAACTAATTTAAACTGATACCAACTTTATTTCAATGACATAAAAATCTCCTGTTTCTGTGTCACTCATCCTCTCTTTGTTGTTATCACAAGTTAGAGCTTTAGATACTATGTGCACAATAAGATAAATTTGGAAATTTTTTACATTTGCCTTTTAAATCATGTAGGACATAACAAGTATACATACACAACACAAATTACCAACATAACACAAATTACAACAAAACAGCCCTTTATATTTACCCATGACATCACCTTTATAGACTTTTTTTTCTTCATATGACTTGAAGTTGCTGTGTGGTGTCCTTTCTTTTCAACCTGAAGGACTTCCTTTAACATTTCTTGTAGGACAGGTCTTGTGGTCACAAACTTCCTCAACTTATGTTTATCTGGGAAAGTCTTAATTTTACCCTCATTTGTGAAGATCAGTTTTGCCGAATACAAAATTCTTGAATGACAGTTCTTTTCTTTCAGCCCTTTAAATCATAGTCCTCATGATTTCTCAGGAGAAATCAGTGTTTGATATTATTGAAGATCCCTTTTATGTGATGAGTTGCTTCTCTCTTGCTGCTTTCAAGATTCTCTCTTGATCTTTGGTTTTTGAGTTTGATTATAATGTGTCTTAATGTGAATCCCTTTGGATTTATTCAACTTTTTTGAGCTTCTGGGATGTGTGGATCATGATTTTCATAAAATTTGGAAAATTTACAGCCATAATTTCTTCAAAGGGTCTTTCTGTCCCTCTATTTCTCTTCTTCTGGGACTCCTATAATGCCTATATTGGTTGGCTTGATGGTTCCCACAAGTGCTCTAAGCTTTGTTCACTTTCTTCAATCTTTTTTCTTCGTGCTCCACAGACTCGGTAATTTCAATTATCCTAATGTTATGGATTGAATTGTGTCTTTCAAAAATATGTGCTGTAAATCTTAATCTCAATGTCTGTGATTCCACCACTCATCTGCAAGTATGTTGTACTGTGGTCGTTTGCATGTTGCTGTGAGCCTGGAGGACATACCACCAGTATTTCAAATACTAGCAGGATCATCCATGGTGGATATGTTTCAGTGGAGCTTCTAGGCTAAGACATACTGGGAAGAAGAAAGGGATCATCCGTGTCTCAAAGAATTGGCCAAATGTTCAACTATTTCAGTAGATAGCATATGATTAAGAACCACTTGTATTGAAGGAAGAAGTTGATGTTAAATTGAAGGATTTGTCAAAGAACCAGGCTCTGGGAATTGACAGAATATTCATTGAGATGTTTCAACAAATGGATGCCATGCTAGAGGCACTTTTTCATCTATGCCAAGACATTTGGAAGACAGCTACCTGACCAACTGACTGGAAGAGATCTATATTTGTACCCATTTTAAAAAAAAGTTGATCCCACAGAATGTGAAAATTATCAAACAATATCATTATTATCACACGTGAGTAAAATCTTGCTGAAGATAATTAAAAGATGGTTGCATCAGTATAATGATAGAGAACTTGCAGAAATGCAAACTGGATTCAAAAGAGGATATGGAATGAGGGATATCATTGCTGATGTCAGGTAGATCTCAGGTGAAAGCAAAGAATACCAGAAAGATGTTTACTTATGTTATATCAACTATGCAAAACCATTTGATGTGTAGATCATAACAAATTATGCATAATATTGAGAAGAATGGGAATTCCAGAACACTTAATTGTGCTCAAGAGGAACCTGTACGTAGACCAGGAGGCTGTCATTCAAACAGGACAAGGGAATACTGGATGGTTCAAAATTAGGAAGGAGTGCGTCATGGTTGTATCTTTTCACCATAGTTATTCTACCTGTATTATGAGCAAATAATCTGAGAAGCCAGAATGTATGAAGAAGAACATGAAATCAGGATTGTAGGAAGACTCAATAACCAGCTGCAATATGCAGATGACACAATGTTACTTGCTGAAAGTGAGGATGACTTGAAGCACTTACTGATGAAGATTAAAGAATACAGTCTGAAATATGGATTACTTCACAACATAAAGAAAAAAAAAAATCCTTAAGCAGCATCATGATAAATGGAAGAAAAGATTGAAGTTGTCAAAGATTTTGTGTTACTTGGTTCCACAATCAACACCAATGGAAGCAGCAGTCAAGAAATCAAACAATGTATTGCAGTAGGCAAATCTGCTACAAAAGACCTCTTTCAAGTGCTGAAGAGTAAAGATGTCTATTTGAAGACTAAGGTGGGCCTAACCCAAGCTTCATATTTTCAATAGCTTATTATGCATGTGAAAGCTGGACAATGAATAAGGAAGACTGAAGAAAAATTGATGCTTTTGAGTTGTGGTGTTAGCAAAGAATACTGAAAGTGCCATGAACTCTCAGAACTAACAAATTTGTCCTGGATGAAATGCAGCCAGAATGCTCCTTTGAAGTGATAATGGCCAAACTTCATCTCAACTACTTTCATCATGTTTCCAGAAGGGAGCATTCTCTGGGGAAGGATAACATGTTTGGGAATGTGGAGTGTCAGTGAAGGAGGGGAAGGCCCTCAATGAGATGGATTGACATGGTGGCTGCAACGATGGGCTCAGGTAAAGCAAGGATCATGAGGTTGGTATAGGACCAGGCAGTGTTTCCTTTGGTTGAATATAGGGTCATTATGAGTCAGAGCCAGCACCTAACAACAACAACAATAACAACAACAACATGCCTGCAATTATAATCACATTGAGAGTCGGTTGTCTTTATTATATTAATGACACAGAATTAGTGTACATTGTATCTTAAATCAATCTCTTTTGAGATATAAAACTGATTAAACAATCACATGGAAAAAGCAGAGATGGGAGATATCGCTTGAAAATCATCAAGGAACCTAGAAATAAGTACCTTTCCTCAGAGCCAACAGAGAGAAGGCCTTACCGTAGAGCCAGCACCCTGAATTCAGACTTCCAGACTCCTAAACTATGAGAAAACACATTTCTGTTTGTGAAAGCCACTCACTTATGGTATTTCTGGTATAGTAGCACTAGATAACTATTGTTAATTGTTGTTAGGTGCCCTCGAGTTGTCTCCAACTCATAGTGACCTTACGGACAACAGAACAAACCACTATCCGGTCCTGTGCCAGCCTCATGATCTTTGCTATACTTGAGCCCATTGTTGCAGCCACTGTGTCAATCCACTTTGTTAAGGACCTTCTCCTTTTTCATTGACCCTCCACTTTACAAAGCATGATAGCCTTAGATAACTAAGACACCTATATTCAGGTCTCTGATTCTTTCTTATGACAGCTGAAGTTTACTGTTTAACTCACCAGTGAATTTTGCATTTCAATTATTTTACTTTTTAGCTTCAGTATTTTTATTTAGTTCCTTTTTAAAATTTCTTTTTGATATCACAGCTTTGTTCCTGTACCATTTTCCTGATTTGCTTTAGTTACTTTTGTTTAGTCCTTTGAACGTATTTAATATTGTTATTTTAAAATCTTTGTTTAATAAGTCCATTATCTGGGATTTCATTAGGACACTATCTGTTATTTTATTATGTTCTTTTGAATGAGTCATTTTTTCCTGTTTCTTTTTATACCTTGTAATTGTTCTTTTGTTGTTGTTGTTATTGATGAAACCAGGACATTTGAATATTATAATGTGGTAACTCTGGAAAGTATATTCTTCCCCTGCCCTAGACTTTAAAAAAAAAAAAAAAAGTTGAAGTTGTAATTATCTGTTTGTTTAGTGACTTCCCCTAATTATTTTTGCAAAGACTGCCTTCCTAGGTGGGTGTGGACACTGAAGACTCTTTTTCTCAGTTTGTATTAATCAAATGTTTTCACAGATAATTTCTTGAACTACAGGGAATAAAACAAAACAAAACTCTTCAGTCTTAGCAAATTGACTTTTTGCTGTGGCACTCCTTCAGCACTTAACCTGACTTGCACTAAGCATAGGGATCAACCTGTAGTGAAAGTGTAGTGTCTTCTCAGGTAGTTTCTGAGCACGTGTCTTGCCAAGAGCATGTATGTTGCTTTCTCAATTCTCTTATTCACACAGAGGCCTGTGATACAATAGTTCAATCACTTGATTGTAACCAAAAGGTCTGTGGTTTGAACTCATCAGCTATCCTGTGGCAGAAAGATGTGGCAATCTTCTTCCATAAATATTACAGATTTGGAAACCCTATGGGGTTGTTCTACTCTCTCCTATATGGTTGGGTGCTATGAGTCGGAATCAATTTAACAATGAATTTGTTTTTTGATTTGGTTTGAAAGATTTAATTAATAAAAGAAACATTCTCCTTGGATTCTTCTTACAGCCTTTAGGGCCCTATTATATGCCTTTATAGCACTCTTTAAAGAGTTCTGTTGGCACAGTGGTTAAAGCACTCACCTGCTAACTGAAAGGTCAGCAGTTTGAACCCACCAGCCACTCTGTAAGAGAAAGTTGTGACAGTCTCCTTCCATAAAAATTGACAGCCTTGGAAATCCTATGGGACAGTTCTACTCTGTCCTACAGGGTGACTGAAGTTGGAATTCACCAGACAGCAATGTGTTTGGTTTGGTTATAGCACTCTAGCCCTAGGTAGCTAAAGGCATTTACAACCCTAGGCCACTCCTGCTGCCCTTGGCCATAAGTAAGCTCCAAGACAATTCAAACCTAATGGCTGCCTTGTTTCAGTCTTCAGTCAGCCCCTGGATAGGTTAGAAGAGATACATACAATGAATCGTGAATACAGCCTGCTCTGTTCCATCTAAAGCCAGAGATCAGACTCCATCTCTGAGAGTGAGGTTGCCATGCTTTCAGATGACCATATGGAGAAGGGTATGCAGTGGAACGCAGGTGAGGAGAAAGTAACAGCTTTCCTACCATTTATATGTAATTTTTGTTTCTTGACTTAAGCATTCAGTTATTTGCTATAATTCTTAGACTGCTTCCCACAGTTCTGACACTGTTGATTCTTCCCATTTCTGCTTGTTTATTTACATTTCTTTTGTTGTTGCTGTGAGGTGACAGGAGCTTGAACCTTCTTGTGCTGCCATGTTGCTCCAGGCTTGACAGGTGAGATTTTGATTGAGATTGCATTCTGAATCTGTAGATCAATTTGGGAAAAATTGACAACTTAATAATAATTGAATCTTCCAATTTATGGACAATATACATCTTCCCATTTATTTTGAGCTTTAAAAATTTTCAACAGTGTTTTGTAATTTTCAGAGTATAAGTCTTATATATCTTTTGTTACATTTATTCCTAAATATTTTATATTTTTGAAGTTATTTTAAATTATATTGTTTTATAAACTTCAAGTTCTGATTGTTCATTTCTAGTATACAGAAGTAGAGTTGGTTTTTTGTATATTGATCTTGTAGACTGTAAACTTGCTAAACTGAAGTGTTCCTCAGTTCTTTGGTCATCTTCATGTGGCATCCATTACTCTTCATCAGTGCTTCCTTATCTCTGTGTCTATGCTGTTCCTTATAACTCATAAGCGAATAAGTTTAGGGCACATGCTACACTGACATGGCTTCATTAACATAACAAAGAAAACTCTATTTCCAAACAAGATTACATCCACAACTATAAAACAAAAACCGAACTCACTGCTGTCAAGTTGGTGCCAACTCATGGTGACCCCTCCTTGGGTTTCTGAGGCAGTATCTCTACGTAGATTGCCCAATCTTCCTTCTGAGGAGTGGCTGGTGGGTTTGAACTGCCAGCCTTCTGGATAGCAGTCAAATGCCTCAGGCACTATGCCACCAGAGCTCCCACATCCACAGCTACAGGGATTACGAGTCCAATGCATAACATGCATTAACATCAGATTTTCTGCACAAATGATCACTTTGTCATCTACCTTTTGTATCTCCGTTTAAAATCTTTATACCTTTATTTTCTATTTCTCACCTTAATGAACTAACCACAACATTTAGTATAATGTTGAATAGAATGAGTGAGAGTGACACCAAAGAATTGGTTTTGAATGTTAAATCCATCTGGGACAAATCAACCCCGGTTGTCCCTGGTCTTAGAGGGAAAGCATCTAGTCCCTCACCATTAAGAACTGGGTTGACTTACATGTTTTTTTGTAGATGCTCTTTACTCATTTGAGGAAGTTCCTTTCTATTCCTAGTTTGCTGAGAGTTTTCATCAGAAATGGAGGTTGATTTTGTCAAATGTTCTTTTTATTGACATGATATAAAGCTTTTCTCTTTTTAGTTTGCTAATATCATGGATTACTTTGATTGGTTTTTGAATGTTAAATCAATCTTGCACTCTTGGAACAAATCTCGATTGGTTGTGATGTACTATCTTTTTTATGTATTGTTGAATTTTATTTGCTAAAATTGTGTTTAGAATTTCTGCATCTACATTTATGAAGAATTCTGAGCTGTAGTTTTCTTTTCTTTTAAAATCTTTGATTTTTGTATCAAGGTAATATGGCCTTTATAGAATAGGTTGAGAAATATTACCTCTTCTTCAATTTTCTGGAAGAGTTTGTATAGAAATGATATTATCTGTTCCTCTAATGTTTAACTGAATTTACCAATGAAGCTATCTGGGCCTGGAGTTTTCCTTGTGGCAAATTTAATATTAAATAAATTTAATTTATTTTTTGGTGTGAGCTTTGGTACTTTGTGTCTTTCAAGGGATTTGTTCATTTCATCTAAATTGTCAAATTTATTGATACATTGTTTTCACAATATTTCCTTCTTTTTCTTCTAATACCTGTGGACTCTATAATGATATTACTTCTACTCTTACTGATATTGGTAATATGTGTCTTCTCTCTCTCTTTTTAATGATTATTCTGGGTAGAGATTTATCAGTTTTATTGATCTCAAATAATCAGCTCTCTGTTGCATTAATTTTATCTATTGTTTTTCTTTTTACTATTTAGTTGATTTCTGTTCTGGTATTTCTCACTTCAGTAGTTTCTTAAGTTTGAAGCTTATATTATTAATTGAGAACTTTCTTTTTTTCTATAGGTATTAAGTTATAAATTTCTCTCTTAGTATTGTTTTAGCAGCATCCCACACATTTTGATATGTTGTGTTTTCATTTTCATTCAGTTCAAAATACTATCTAATTCCTTAATTATTTATTTTTTGAGCTATGATTTATTTACAAGTATTTGTTAAGATACATTTTATTGAAATATAATTTATGTACAGTGAAATTTACAAAACTAAAGTGACATGGGTCAATGCATTTTTTTTTTTTTTTTTTGTTTGCTTCCCTCTCCTCCCATGCCTGGTAACCAACAAAGAAAGTTTCCTTTCATGTATAAACCTTTCCTTGACTTTCTACAATAATGAACTAATGCTGTATTTGTCCTTTTGTGATTGACTTATTTCACTCAGCATAGTGTCCTCCAAGTTCACTCATGTTATGCGGTGTTTTGCAGATTCTACATTGTTCTTTAGTATTGTATAGTATTCCATTGTGTGTAAGTACCATTCTTCTGTTGATGGACACTGAAGTTGTTTCCATCTTTTTGCTATTGTAAATAGTGCTGTGATGAACATGGGTGTGCATATATCTGTTCTTGTCCTGGCTCTCACTTCTTTAGGATATATACCTAGTCATGGGATTGCTGGATCAAATGGTATTTCTAATTCCAGCTTTTCAAGGAATCATCATACTGTTTTCCACAGTGGTTGTATCATTTGACAGTCCCACCAGCAGTGTATGAGAGTCCCAATCTCTCCATATTCTCACCAGCATTTGTTATTTTCTGTCTTGTTGAACTTTGCCATTAGTGCTGGGGCGGGATGGTTTCTCATTGTTGTTTTGATTTGCATCTCTCTGATGGCTAATGATTGTGAGGATTTCTTCATATATTTGCTGGCCACCTGAATACTCTCTTTGGTGAAGTGTCCATTCACATCTTCTGTCTATTTTTCAATTGGATGGTTATTCTTTTTGTTGTTGAGGTGTTGGGGTTTTCTATAAATATTAGGGATAAGTCCCTTGTCAGATATGTAATTATTGACAAGTATGAATTTGTTGCTGTCATTTTGTTATGTGATTTTTCATGGTGTTCCTGATTTCTTTGTTTCATATAATTTTCTTCACTGAGCTCATTTTGTTTATGAGTTGTGTTATCACTTCCTTTGTTGCTATTGTTTTAGTATTTGCTAAATATTTGTACTGGTCCTCTCTTTTATTTTGATGTGAAGGTTTATCATTTTTCTTTGAAGTTACCCTGTGATTTATAATTTTTTTCCCCAAGTTTAGAACAGTCTCTTCTATCTTGCAGTTGTCTTGACTTCCCTACCATTTAGAAGTTCTGTAACTACACAGTTTTTTCCCTCTTTTTTGGTTTGTAGTTGTCCTTATTTGTCAGTTGATGTCTCTGGTTCCCTGTTTACAATTTTGTAGGCTTATTTATTTTGGATACTTCCATAACTGGGTTGGTTTCTGGGTTATGTCATCATGTGTGTTAATGGTCAGTTGTTGTTTGCTGCTGTTGGTTCTCTATCTAAAGGACTCCCTCTAGCATCTCTTGTAAGGTTGGTCTGGTCTTAACAAATTCTCTTAATTTCTGCTTATCTGTAAATGTCCTAATTTTACCATCATATTTGAGGGACAATTTTGCTGGGTATATAATTCTTGGTTGGAAATTTTTCTCTTTCAGGGTTGTATATATATACCATCCCATTGTCTTCTTGCTTGCATGGTTTCTGCTGAGAAATCCAACCTTATTCTTATTGGCTGCCCCTTGTGGTTAACTTCTCTTTTTTCCTGTGCTGCTTTCAGGATTCTTTCTTTGCCTTTGGTTTTGGTGAGTTTGATGATGATATGTGTTGGTGATTTTCTTTTGGGGTCTATCCTGTTTGGTGTTTGTTGGACTTCTTGAATGTATATATTCTCAACTTTCTTCACATGAGGAAAATTCTCTTTCGACAAATCTTTGACAATTTTCTCTGTGGTTTTATTTGTCTCTTCCTGTTCTGGAATTCTGATTACATATAGGTTATTCCTTTTGATGGCATCCCACATGAACCTTAGGCTTTCTTCAGTTTATTTTGATCTTTATTCTGACTGATCCCTTTCCAAAGAAGTATTGAGGTATTTGCCTTCAATCTCACTAATTCTGTTTCCATTGATTCAATTCTACTCCTTTGCCCTTTCCATGTGTTACCTATTTCCTAAAATTTAGTTTTAATCTTCTGGATTTCTGTCTGAATATTTTGTATCATTTCTAATTTTTTCATTTGTTTTGTCATTTTGTTCTTGTTTTATCTTTTGATATTGTTCTAGGGTTTTGTCGTGTTTTCCTTGATTTGTCTCTCAATCTGTTGAAGATACCTAAATACAATTCTTTTAATTCCTTATCAGGGACTTCCAATGCTGCTTCTTCCTCAGGGATGTGTTTTGGGTCTGTATTCTGGTCCCTTGTTTCTGCTGCTTTATCTTGCTTCTTTGTGTGGACTGTGATGCTCTGTTGTCTCCAAGGCATTGTGATGTTTTTGTGTTGATATTTAACTGGTGATTGTATGTTGGAATGACTCGCCCACAATTTCATTTTGTTTGTATGTATCAGCATAAGCAGGGTACTGTGCTCTTCTATTTGCTAGCTGGCAGAACTTATACACTCACCACCTGTCTCCTTTCCCATTGTCAGCCTCTCATATGCCCTTGCTGTCCTTGGCAAATGTAGCCTATTCTTAGGTCCCTGAAATCCAATGAGAATACTGTCACTTTAAAATCCAATATGGCCACCACTTGTAGACATTCAAAATGGCCACAGTCTTGGTCACTTTAAATATCTAAAATGGTCACTGCTTGTAAACAATCAAAATGGCTGTGCCCTCTGGACAGCCAAAAGTCTACAACTCAGGTTGTCTCCCTCCTTGATGTTTCCCTTCCTACTCATAAGCCTCCAGCACATTTGTCCCTGCAGCTATTGGCAACCAGGGCTGATCTTTAGGTCAATTCTCAGGTCCCAACACCATTTTGAAATATTTAGGCTGTTGGTCCCATCAGAGTAGCTGACAATCCACAGCTCTGACTGTCTCTGTACTAATATTTTCATTCAGTTTTTCTACTAGGTGGTGCCTAATCCACTTCTGTATACTTCCTTTCAAAACTCAGGGCTCCAGGATTATCTTCTGTATCTCTGTCAATTGGTTTCTCTTTTTTTTTGTTGAAGAGGGTCTGTGTAGCTTTCTGCCTATTCCGCCATCTTACCAGAAGTCCCTATTTACAAGTATTTTATTTAGTTTATAAATATTTGTGGATTTTTCACAAATAATTCTATTATTGATTTTTAATTTAATTGCATTGTGGGCAGACTACTTACTTTATATAACTTGTATCCTTTAAAATTTATTGAGACTTGTTTTATGACCAAGATTGTGAGCTATCCTGGTAAATGTTCTGTGTGAACTTGAAAAAAAAAAAAAAAAAAAAGAGTAGTTGCTGTTGTTGGGTGGATCATTCTGTAACTGCCAATTAGGTCAATTGGTTGATTACAGTTTTGTCTTCTATACCAGTCCTAAGGAGCTTTAGTGGTGTAGTGGTTAAAGCATTTGGCTTCTAACCAAAAGGTCAGTGATCTGAAGCCATCAGCTGCTTCATGGAAGAGAGATGAAGCTATCTGATTCTACAACCTTGGAAACCCAAAGGGGGTTACTAAGAGTTGGAGTCAACTCAATGACAGTGGTTTGGTTTTATTTATTTATTTAATACCATTATTGATTTTTCTCTGTACTTATTTGATCAGTTACTAAGAAAGAGAGAAAGAGTATTGAAATCTTGGACTAAAATTGTGGATTTGTCTTTTTCTTCTTTCAGATTTATTTTATTTTACATGTTACTTATTTATTTAATTTTGTTGTGCTTCAGGTGCAAATTTACAGATCAGTTTGTTTTACATTCAATGTTTTTTGTACATTTAGTTTCACTCCCCAATTACCATTCTCAACTTTAACCAACTCTCCTCCCTCCTTTCTTAGCACCCCCTCTCCCCTTGCCCCTCATAGTTATGCACTCCTATGTGTCCTTCATTTCCTCCATGGGAATGTTGCCTCTCTGGTGCCCCATGGTTGATTGCTCCAAGGGATGCATATTCACAGAGTATATGGGTGCATCACTCTGGGTTGAGTGGTCTGCATGTATGTCTTGTTTGCTATTGGGCTGAGAGCCAGCCCCTGTCAGTGAGTTTTATTCCAGGTCCAAAGTGTATCCCAGGGCCATAGTATTGAGAGTCCCACCAGCCTCCATCTGACCAGTAATTCTGGTCATTATTGTGTTTTTGGATTTTGTTCCACATTTTCCCTCCCACTCTATCCAAGATCTCCAGTTTTGATCCTTTCTGGAGTGGTTGGCATTGGTAACCAGGCACCATCTAGTTCTTCCAGTCTCAAGGTCCAACATGTCCTAGGGCTGATGGCTTCCAAATGCCCTTGGTTTTTTGCACCCTTCTTCACTTCTGAAGATAGGAGACCATTAACTGCATCTTAGATAGTTGTTTTAAAGCTTTTAAGACCCCAGTCGCTACTCACCAATGTAGGTTGTGGAACAATACTTTTATATATTTTGTTGTGCTAATTCAGTCTGGTGTCCTCCAGTACTGTGGTCCTCAGTTGGTAGATCCATTGTATCTCTCTCCCACAATGTCTGACTGTCTATGAGGAATTGCTCTATGCCTGTCTTCTGTTGTTTCTGTAAGGATTGTGAGTATTTTGTATCACTGGTATCTATGCAAGATTAGCCCCAGCTAAATCTATCTCTGGTCTAGAGTATAATCCTGTTCACTGACCCCCATCTGATCTTCTCAGATATTTATGTGTTTATCTGTAGCCTGGTGTTTGGTGTTAATGATAATGCAGTACTGTAGATATACTGGTATTAGCCTCTGTCGTCTATATCTTATGTGCACAATTCGGGGTCTTCTCTTTCTCCAATGTTATCATGTTGGTCACAGAGTCTTTCCATACCATACCCTCCCCTTACCCACGTCAGTATGTGGCCCTCAACTAGACTGAAATCATTCCCTTCCCTTCCCTCCCTACCCCAGTAACCTACTAATTGAGTTCCCTTTCCCAAGCAAACCCTTCTTTGTCTTTTTATAGTAATGGGCTCATACAGTACTTATCTTTCTGCAATTGACTTGTTTCATTCAGCATAATGTCCTCCAGGCTCATCCACCTTGTGAGATGATTCGCAAATCCCTCATTGTTCTTTAATGTAGCATAGTATTCTATTGTGTGAATGTACCATAATTTGGTTATCTACTCATCCCTTAGGAGCTCTGGTAGCATAGTGCCTAAGGCAC